>NW_025110846.1:1200000-1641036 GCF_015476425.1 Leptopilina heterotoma
AAAAACAGAAAAGAATAAAAAATTAATTTACAATTGAATTTCGCGCGGAAAATTTTTTTCGCTCTGAAGCGCCATCTATGCTTGATAGAAACAAATTTCATCGTTTTTGGTCGGAGTCAGACAGAAAACATTTTAAGCGCTCCTTACACGTAATTAGTGAGCGAAATTTTCGTTACTAACACAGTTTATAAGAAGATTAAAAAACGGTGACAATAGATATCAACAAGTTTTGTGGTGGATTTAGATTTGATGCACGAGGTAAGTGACCTAAATGAGAATGAGAAGACAATTTTCTTGGAACAGAGCTCAGAGTCTGTAAAATGGCGGTGATTGGGGGTGAGCGGTAGAGGAGGAAGAGATCGCGCTCGGTCCACGCTCAGTTTTGTTTTGATTTTGTACTCGTGTCCATTAATTTCTGATTAATATTAATGTCAATCAAATGAATTTATTGTGATAAACGGTTATTTTTAGGCTTGATATTCAACTTTGCTGCTGAAAAACTTTTTTCGTTACGAAGCCAAAGTGTGGATTGATCCTTGAGGCTGATCACAGACGAAATTTTTGTGTGCTTGGAAAGAGAGGGTGAGGACCTTCGGTCCATAATCGGGATTTTTATTCCGCATTGATACGACCGCGATGCCCGTGACGTGCAATTCCAGTATTCCTGATAATCACAAAGGGATCAAGTGTGTAAAGGACAAAAGCGTTACTTTAAGAAAAACGGACGCGAGTCTGGACAAGGTCATCTCTGGGTAAGCAATTTTTCCATTTGCGCGCTAAACACATTTTGATTCTAATCCATTTCATAGTTTTATTATTTTTTTTTTATAGTGATGAGAAAAAGTTTAATTATTAATAATCTTGTGGATTACATATTGACAAGAAATGGTAATAGATTATTCGCGAGTGTGTATATGAGTCGTGTTTAAACTTGTTTTTCCTCCTTTGTTGTTCAATGTATTGCGACTTAGGTTTTCAGTGCTCAACAAATTATCAGGTTAGACCACCATCTCTCTCGTGACTTTGCAATTTCAACGTCTCCCAATTTTCAAATTAGATCAATGACCTTAATTTCCCGAGTGAAAAAATTACATGACTTTTAAATCGATAGTATTTTTCAAATGTGCACGTGTATCGTGGTTTTAAAATTATTGAAACCATTTTTTTTTCCAATAAGCGATATTAAATTCATATTATAGTGATTTATGATATAATGTATAATCGGATCTTCAATTAGGATTTATTCTCTATAGACAAGCAGCACGATAGGTAACAATTTTTTTTTATTCTATTGAGTAAAATTTTTTAAAAACTAAAATAAAATCGAACATTTTTTTTTATTTTATAGGTTAGAAACGAAATTACTGAAAGGTTAGGTAGAGGTCTGAAATTCCTGATGAAACATATCTCGAAATCACTGAAAGTATTGCAAATTCGAAGGAATTCTGAAGTTTTTTTTTGTTATCTTTGATAACAAATATCAGTAAAAATTTTATTTGTACTTTATTGCAATTTTAATAGTAAGTCGTGGGGAATGAGAAAAATTATAAAAGTTCGAATTATAGAGGTGTAGCAATTTTTATAAAGAAAGAGAGAGAGAGAGGATGTGTGTATATATATATACATAGACAGGGAAAGAGTTGAACGACTCTGTTTAAAATGCTTATCTTTCACGTTGAAGCAATCGATATTACCTTCCTTGTCTGAACTTGTCCTGCTTTTCATAACAATTGAATCATCTCAATGTAGTAGTAAATATTAACTTAAAAAATATTTGTTTAAATAGTACGGAAAAATAAAATTAAAAAAAGAAAAATTCAAGACTTTTTTTTGCCATTTGTACATACTTTTAAAAACTCAATCAATTTATTGACACAATATATTTTTTTAGTCAGAGGACACTTATCATTTATCATTTAAAATATCTTTGTAATCTCTCTGGTTGTGCATTTTTTATTATTCGCCCTCAACTGCAAATATTTTATTTTTCAACCCAAGTAGAATTTACAAATTTTGTTAATTTATTTTCAGATTTTAGTCGTAGATTAAAAACAAAATAACAATGAAGATCGATAGGAGCAGATTAAAAAAATGCACTTCAGAAGTGGTAAGTTTTATATTCACTCTACTCTTTATTTAATTCTACAATGTATTCAATTTTATTTTCTATAATTCAATACAATTCAATAAATTTTTCAGCCTGCGGAATGCCAAGCTTTGATAAGTAAGCTGCGTTCTTGCTCACATGCCGAACTCTTGGAAGAACTAAAGCAAATCGATGCTTGGACTTTTGGAAAATGTGAACTCTTTCATTGGATTGACGTTCTCGATTTGAGCGACAGCATCCTCGAGGAAGCTGCAACGAGAAGTCCGGAAAATTCTTGGGAACTAGCCTGTGATTTACCTCAGAATAGAGAGGTATTGTTTTTTGAAAATTTAAATTAAAGGCGTAAATTAATTGCATGTTAATTAATAAGCAATATTCCGGGCTCGAACTAGGTCCGTAAATCCCGCAAAGGTCCGTAAATTTTCTTCAAGTCCGTAAAAGTCAGTTTTTTTTTAAATGTCCGTAAAGTCCGTAATTTGATCAAAAAAGGACGAAAAGTTCGTAAATTGTACGATATAATATGGAGAATTTTAAAAAAATTACAAATGATTGCAGAAATTCAATTATTTTCAAAAGTATTAATTAAAATTCTTCCCTGAAATTCAATTATTATCAAAATTTTTTTTCAATTCTTGTAAATATTTCAATTATCTTTAGAAATAATAAAATTCTTCGCAGAAATTCAATTATTTACAAATTTTTTTTATAAATTTCTTCGCAATCATTCAATTATTTTCTTTAAATAATACATTTTTTACAGGTATTCAATTAGTTTTGTAAATAATAAAATTCAATTATTTTCTTAAATAATAAAACTCATTGCAGAATTTCAATTATTTTTAATACAATTTTAATCAAATTCCTTGAAAAATGTAATTATTCTTAAAAATTTTTAATTTAAATTCTAGTATAATTTTCTAGTAAAAATGGATTTCAGTTTAAATTTTAGATAATAATTGAATATTAAAATCATTAAAGCGTGAATTTTTAGAAATAATTAAATTTTGAAAATGTTTGAAATTAAAATCTTTGAAAATATTAGAATTTTTCACATTTTTAGAATTAATTTTATTGAGAAAGTTTCATTGCGGATTTTTTTTTGAAATTATTTGAAGTTTCTATTTTCTAATATATATTCAATTGAAGAATTTGTGAATAATTGAAATTTTGTAAAATTGAATTGTAAACAAATGAATTTGAAAATTCTTAAAGAACTTTTTCCAAAATTATTAAAAATAATGCATTTTTGAAGAATTTTAGTTAAAAACGCGAAACAAAAATTTAATTTTGGAAAAATTACAAATTATTGCAGAAATTCCATTATTATTTTCAAGAGTCATAATATTCTTCGCAAAAATTAAATATTGTTGAAAAATAATAAAATTCATCTTAGGGATTCAATTATTTTCACAAATAATAAAACTCATCGCAGAATTTCAATTATTTTTAATACAATTTTTATCAAATTTCTCGAAAAATGTAATTATTCTTAAAAATTTTATTAAAATTCTTTGAAATAATTCAATTATTTACAAATTTGTTGATAACATTCTTTATGGGAATTGAATTTTAAGAAACATTTAATTATTCAATAAATTATTTATCTGTATTTAAATAATTGAATTCTAGTAGAATTTTCTAATAAAAATTGATCCTATATAAAAATAAATTTCAGTTAAAATTTTAGATAATAATTTAATTGTTAACAAAATGTTCTTTTATTTGACTCGAACTGGTTATATTTTTGTCAATATTTTTGTCTGTAAATGGTTCGTAATTTTTCATTTTTGGTCCGCAAAATCCGTATTTTTAAATACTTTCACTGGTTCGAGGTCTGATGTTAATTAATAAACAATATTTAATAAGAAAAATACATGAGGAAATTTTATTTACAGGCAAAGGAATTACTATTATGGGTCCTTCATTTCACGACATTGCTGATCGAGCATTCATTTTCTCGACACTTATACAACAGTATGGAACACTTGGTCACATTATTGTCCAGTTGCGACATGCACGTCGTACTTGGTGTCTTGAATCTTTTGTACATGTTCAGTAAACGTAGCAACTTCATCACTCGATTGAATAGTGACAAGCGACAAGCATTGCTTAGTAGGCTGACTCATTTGGCCGAGGTAAGCAAACTGAACAGAATTTAAATGTCCATTTGAATTCAAAACCTAACATCAATTTTCTATAATTTGCCACAATTTTTTCAAACGAAAATTTATTGATATTTTTTCAAATGAAAAGGTATTGATATTTTTTTCGTATAAAAATGTATTGATAATAGTTTTTCAAATAAAAATTTATTGGAATTGTTTTTTAATCGTTCGTTATTTTTCGCAGAGTTGGGGTGGCAAAGAAAATGGCTTCGGCTTAGCTGACTGTTGCAAGGAATATCCCGACAAACCATTCCCTGCGAGTGCCACGACATTGCACTTTGAATATTACGCAGAGAATTCATCCGGAACGGATGCGTCAAATAGTAGTTCTAGTAATGTTAGTGGAAAAAAGACTGGTCAGACAAATTTTGTAATATATATTCACATAGAAAGTGTCGATAAACTTGGAGTAACCCCAGCACAGTTGATGAATGACTTGTTAAAAGTGCACAATGTTCCTCAAGAACGACAGGTATAATTTTTTTTTCTTCAAAATTACAATTATAATTATATTTGTAATTATAATTGTCACATAATTATAATTCAAAATTATAATCAAATGAGTGATTAACGATTAATAATTTTGTTTACTAGATGGCTCTTCTCACACATATTAGACTAGCACATAGTTTCTCAGATTATCGAAGACGCCTACAATGCGTGCAAGCTCGCCTTCAAGCGCTCTCCGTGCTAGTTTACAGTAACGCGTTGCAGGAAAACGCACACAGCCTCCTTCATGCAGGACTACTCGAAGAGTTGGTTGAGTTATTGGAGCTTCCGAATTCACATCTCGTTGAAATTAGAGCCGCCGCATTACGAACATTGACAAGCATCATTCATCTTGATCGAAACCCTCATTTTCCAAAGTAAAAAATATTCTTCATCTATAAAAAAAGTTTAAAGGACAAATCTCCTTTATGTAGAGACATATTTTAAAAATCATTTGTTTGGTATTTATTAAAAATTTGTTTGTCTTTGTCTCAACAGAAAACCAGGATCACGATTGAATATGATTATTGACGTAACTGGAGCGAGTTCGTATCATGGATTTCTTCCAGTTCTTGTACGAACATGCATAACGACATTGACATCACCACAACCCGATGGACAACCATTTCCTCTTCCCCTAGCCACTGCTTTGTTCAGTTTTCTTTACCATTTGGCAAGCTATGAAGCCGGTGGCGAAGCACTTGTCAGTTGCGGAATGATGGAAAGTCTCCTCAAGGTGATCAATTGGCCAGGAAGTGAATTGGAACACATCACCGTAAGTTTTATATTTTTAAGTAGTAACAATCTCAAATCTCATTTTCCTACCATTTCCAAAATTTGGGTTGCCACAGATCAGGATTTTTTTTGTGGCAACCCTGATAATTCTTTTCTTTTATCAATACGTTATTTATTGTTATTATACGTTACTTATTCTAATAATACGTTATTTGTTCATATTATACGTTATTTATTCTAATAATACGTTATTTATTGCAGTTTGTTACGCGAGCAGTGAGAGTGATCGATTTAATAACAAACATCGACATGCAAGGCTTTCAGGCACATTTTGGTTTAAATAGCTTTATCAAACGTCTCGATATGGAAGTGAATGTGTGTCGAAAGGAACAACCATTTGAAATCGAACCACAAGATATTGTAACATCCGATCCAATAAATACAACTGCCGAAACATCTACAACACGAAATGAAGCTGATGCTTCGAATTCAACGAATGAACAATTTGAGGAGCGTGAAGAAACGTCAAATCCAATGGAATTCTCAGAAGATGAGACAATGGTTAAGACTGAAGAAAAAACCGAACAGCAACAACAACAACAGCAGCAGCAACAACTACAACAGCAACCTGATTATTCAGCAGCTAAAAGTGGAAAAACTTGCTTGCCTCAACGTGCCGCATTATTAAAATCGATGTTGAATTTTTTGAAAAAAGCAATTCAAGATCCAACATTCTCTGATAGTATACGACACGTTATGGAAGGAACTTTACCATCGTCATTGAAACATATTATCAGCAATTCGGAATATTATGGACCATCACTTTTTTTACTCGCCACCGATGTTGTTACGGTTTATGTTTTTCAAGAACCGTCCCTGTTATCAACATTACAGGACAATGGCCTTACCGAAGTTGTTCAACATGCATTGCTTATTAAAGAAGTCCCGGCAACTAGAGAAGTTTTAGGTTCAATGCCAAATGTCTTCAGTGCATTGTGTTTAAATACCCGTGGACTTGAATCATTTTCTAAACGTCGACCATTTGAACGTCTTTTTAAAGTACTTCTCTCACCTGTTTATCTATCGGCAATGCGACGACGTCGTAGTGTTGAACCACTAGGTGATACTGCCACAAATTTAGGCAATGCAATGGACGAATTAATGAGACATCAACCGAGTTTAAAGACCGATGCTATTGCTGCTATTGTGAAATTATTGAAAGAATTGTGCGTTCTTGGTTGTGATCCACGTTATATTTGTTGGAGAGCGGCAAATAAGACGGACAATTCACCGTCACATTCGAATTCGACGAATCGACAATCGCCAGGACAATCGGTGGGTGTTGGAGTTGGTGATACGAATAGTAATCGTGGAGGAGGCGCTGGAAGTAGCAGTGACGAGGAAGAGGAGGATGAGGAGGAAGCGAGTACAAGTTCACATCCTCAGCGTGAAGAGCAACCGTCGCCTTCACCTGCGCAACCTGGACCACCACCACAACCACGGGAAAAGACTCCAATCGCTTTGGTCGATTACATTCACAATGTTATGAAATTTGTCGACGCTATACTGAGTAATAATTCCACTGATGATCATTGTCGAGAATTCGTCAATCAAGATGGATTAGTTCCTTTATTGTCGATTCTTGGTTTACCCAATTTACCAGTTGATTATCCAGTTGCACAAGCTGCTCAGGCCGTTGCTTCTGTTTGCAAAAGTATACTCGTAAGTATTTCTCTTTATTTTTAATTCAAGAGTGAAAAATAAAATAATAGGCCTTGGATAATGATTTTTTTGGACTATTTTTGACTTATTTTTTTGTGACTATCCGAGGCTTGTAATAATAAAAATATTCAATATCGATAATAAATAAAGTAAAAAAAAAATATTCAATATGAATGATAGAACAAATTATTTAGTTTTGTTAATTTTTGTTTTCAGAATCTTGCACATGAGCCGCAGGTCTTAAAAACTGGACTAACTCAATTGAACGACGTTTTGAATCTTTTGAAACCACTTCACAGTCACATGAACGCACCCGGTGGTTCGGTTCTATTACATGAACTTGCATCGGCACCAAATCTCGAAACAGCCTTCACTAGTGATCTCGCGACACCCCTTCTTCACGCAATGAACGCCGCACACGGTTATGTCGTTCTCTTCGTTCACGTCTGTCGAACAAGTCAAAGTGAAATTCGCAATTTATCCATGAATCATTGGGGTTCGGAAATGGGTTTAGAAGTGTTGAAAGGACTTTCCAAATTGTACATGTCTCTCGTGTGGGAGAGTACACTGTTACTGGCACTATGCAGTGATGACAGTATCCCTGCTGGTTGCGATTTTGGAAAAGAAGACATGGACAAACTCGTACCACCAGAATTGAGAACCGAAGGCGATGGCTCAACCTGGTCGGGTGTTTCCGCCGCCGACATGGGCAGCAATGGAATGACAACCGCCATGGAAGCATTGAGCACTGATCCACCGCCAGTATCGATGGAAGTCGACGATAAACCGAGTACAAGCACCGGACGAACATCGCCAAGTACACATCAATTGAAGTACATAAAACCACTTCTTGGCGCTTCGTCAAGATTGGGACGAGCTTTAGCCGAATTATTTGGACTTTTGGTGAAACTCTGTATGGGCTCGCCAATGAGTCGACGACGCGGACAACAGATTCCATTGACACCGGCAATTCCATCGCAGGCCGCAAGAAGTGTCGCAACGTCTCTCAATTATCTTTTGATGCGCGGCTTATCCTGGGACCAATTGCCACCGTCGCCAATTCCTAAATTCAAATTGACATTCCTGATTTGCTCCGTTGGCTTCACGTCGCCAATGCTTTTTGATGAGAAACGTCATCCTTATCATTTGATGTTACAAAAGTTTGTCAAACTCGGCGGACAAGATGCGTTCTTTGGAACGTTTCGTTGGGCTTTGTCCGGAGGTGGACAATTTCCCCTGACCGAGGGTCTTGAACATCCTAATTTACCCGATGGCACTGGGGAATTTCTCGATGTTTGGCTAATGCTTCTCGAGAAAATGGTCAATCCGAAAGCAATTTTAGATTCACCGCATGTGATTTCGTCGAAGTGTACGGGAGTTTATAAGGTTTATGAGACATTCGATCCGAATAAGTATCTTCAGGATATACATAAAAAGGCGTTCGAGGCGGTGATGCTGATGTGGGGAAAGAAACCTTTGAAAAATTACGGTGCAAGAATGACGGAATCGATTCTGTCGATATTGAGACACATTCTTCGGGGTGAGAAGATAATCAAGGAACGTGCCGAGAAGGAGGAGAATTCCGAGGCTTCGGGTTCGGGATCAGGAAGGAATGGAGCGACTTCCGATCGGGGGGATCTGCCCGATATGGTCGTTAATCGTGATCATTTGAGACAGTTGATGGACATGGGTTTCAGTAGAAGTCACTGTATTGAAGCTCTCTTGCATACTGTCACCCTGGAGCAAGCTACTGATTATCTGCTCACAAATCCGGCTACTTTGAGAAGATCCGACGTTTCAGCGGGTGATGGAACCGGACCGGGATTGATGATGGATTTGGAATTAGCCGATGATGATCAAATGATGCACGCAATTGTCATGTCGCTAGGTGATAATGAAACGAAAACTGTAAACGTACCAGAGGAACCGATTTGTGATGTTCCGGTCACTGAGAGTATCAATAAATTTACCCGTTCCGCTTTAGATCAGTGTCTTAGTCTTTTGGATTTGATGCCTGATACGGTTTACAGAATTTGTGATTTACTCGTCACGGTGACGAAGAGAAATGGCGAGGCCTGGAGGGATAATATGTTGCGTCAATTGATTTACGATATTCGACGATTGGTGTGTTTTTTGATTGAAATTGCCGAGAGTCAGGACGAAGACGCGGGAACACGTCTTGTTGAATGTAATGAGGCGAATGAAGTTGCTGGAAGAATTTATCTCTATACACTATTTTTCGAGGGCAATATTCAAGAAATGCGAGTGCCTTGTGCACAGATTGTCGAGGAGTGTGGAATTTTACAGAAACTTGTGCAATTATTGGTGATGAGTGAAGGACCGTTGACAGCGGCGAAGAATAAAGCGGCGAAAGAGAGTAAGGACGCTGTTCTTTCAGTTAAGACACCAAAATGGCTGGCTCCATTGCTACTGCTTATTGATCGATTGGAAAAAGTTGCTGTACTCATGCAGAGGAAGCAATTGATGCACAAAGTGACAAATCCGGTTTGGAAATGGTTTGATCTCACCACTGGAAAGTGGATGGTTTATTCGACTGCGAATAATAATACGATCAATGAAGCTTACATGGCCGGGGAGAGTCAGGTGAGAATTTCTTACAGTCGAAGACGTTATCTTATTACCTTTTCCTGTATGACGCAATTGAACGAGGAGACGGAGAATAGACGACCGATTACGATGAGCTTTAAGAAACTTGGATCTAACGAGGAGAGTGCGGATTCGAATATGGATACGGAGGAGAGTCCTGCGGAGAATAAGGAAAAAGAGAAGGAGAAAGAAAAGGACAAGGAGAAAGAGAAGAATAAAAATGTCCAGATTCAAGGACTCGATCCAAGTATAACTCCAAGTATCGTTCAGGCTTGTGTTAAATTGTTGGCAATTCCAGTTGATCGTGATGCTTTGCATGCTTTGATGAAAGTCTGCTTACGTTTGACTCGTGACTACAAAAACGCCGAGGTCTTTGCTCGTGAAGGTGGAGTTCGTCTACTTTTGGATATGACACAAGCGAGTAATTTCATTGGATGCATTAATCTCAGTACTCTGTTGATTCGTCACACACTCGAGGAGCCGAAAACACTCCGTCTTGCTATGGAGAAAGTCGTTCGAAGTCGAACACAGTCGAATATTCCGCCGGCTTATAAGGAAATTTTGTTCATGACTCGACAGATCAGTAGTGCGGTTTGTAGAGATCCGGAGGTTTATCGTCAAGTTTGTGAAAATATTCTGCGAGTCGATGTCAGTGTTCTGAAACGGGACGATGTTGATAATAGATTGGTGGTGAAGGCTCTTCCACCAGTTCAGTCATCAGCGACACCAATGACCGAAGACGTGTCAATTGAAGTTATTCACGATTTATTGAATGCTCTAATCAAACCAATGCCCGTATTACCGGAAGACAGTTCAGCGTCACCGGCTTTCAGTCCTGAGAAAAAAGCCGCGACAACCGCAACAACTTCAACATCAGCGCCTACCACTACCAATTCCAGACGCGATATAACAAGAAACAGTGTCGCGACAACCAGCGATCCACTCGATGATGATGATCAAGTGTCACAAATCATCCCCCTCAAGATGTACACCGACATGGGCAACAACGCCAAAGTCGAACCAGAAGAAGCGAAAAAGCCCCTTCTGCAAAAATCGGCAATTCTGAAAATGCTCGCCGAAGCCATTCGCTCTTACGGCGCTGTCGCTAATCTAATCACCGAATACACATATCGCGCCGATCAGAGTGAAATGATCACCGAAAATACAACAGCCCTCGCTTTTCTGCTCGATAAACTTCTACCAAGTTTACCAGAAAATTGGAGCGATCGACAATGTGGAACAATGGCGAGAATGTTAATTGCCGCCATCGCCTCCTGTAATCATTCACCAGAAGCGCAAAGTACTCTCGTTTCGGAAGTGAAGGCCGCATTAACACGAACACTCGCCGTACCTGAAAGTTCAGCGAAACATTCGCAATTACAAATTCTCATTGGATTAATATCGACAATGATTGACAGTTGTCCACCAACATCACATACACAATTGCGAGCCTCACTCAAAGTTCATCAGTACAATAATGTTAATTATATTGTGAGAATAATGCTGAAAAAAGGAATTATCACTGATTTGGCGAAAATACCACACAGTCTGGATCTCTCGAGTCCAAATATGGCGGTGACGATAAACGCTGCACTAAAACCATTGGAAACATTGTCGAGGATCATTAATCAACCGATGCCAGGAACTGTTAATAATAAATTCACTAAACCAAAGAATAGAACGACTCAAGAGGAACAAGTTGGCGAACAATCGGGGACAACGACTTCGGAAGCTACACACGCTGTTGGCGAGGAAGTTAATGAGGACGCGGAGAATACCGAGCATGACATTTCAGTCACTGCTGAAAGTTTGGAACCAACTTCTGAGGGTCAGGGACATGAAGGTGACGAGGCCGCGTTGGAGGATATAATGGGTCAACTTTTAGAAAGGTATCACGAAATAGACAGATTTTTATTATTTTTTTTTATATTCTTTCTTATTAATCAATTTATTTTATTTTTACTACATTTTACTTATGCCCATTAATTTTATTACTTTCGTATCTTTTTATTTTTTACTTTTAGGCTTCTATTTTTGCTTCTTTAATTCCATTTATTTTTTACTCTTTACTTTTTTCACTTTTATTTTTTACTTTTATTTATTTATTTTTTACTTTTTTACTTTAATTTATTAATTTTTTAACTTTTTATAAAGAAAAATGTTTTGAATTTGATTAAAAGAAGAATATAATCATCAACTCTGTGTGAGATTACGTAAAAATACATTGTCTATAATCAAGCAGTGTCCTCTATTCTAGGAACGGCTCGGCCGTTGCCGAGGAACCAACTTCCCGATCACACAGACCAATGGATATCGATGATGAGAGTCTCGCGTTACGCGACAATGAAGGGGACTTTGATCCAACTCGTGACACCACCGTAAGAGTAACATCACCTTTTTTCTCTTGTTTATTAAATAAATAGTAAATTTTTTGTTCACTAATTTTTGTTGTTTCAATTCTTTTACAGGAAGAACTGATGAGTTCTGATTCAGATTCCGAAAGCAATCCATCTGAGGACAATGAAGACGAGGTCCAAGACGATGATGACGAAGAAGAAGAAGAGGAAGATGACGGTAATTGAAAACATTTTTTTATTCTAATAAATAAATTTATAAAAATATAAAATTATAAATTTATAAATATAAAATTTGGTATCGATTTAATTTGTATTTTTGGAAAACAGGTGAAGAGAATGAGGAAGAAGAGGAGGAGGAAGAGGAAGGTTCCTCAAACTATGAAGAAGATGGTCTTGATTTTTACGAAGATGTTGGAGAAAGTGTTTTCCGAATGTTACCATCATCGGAACGTGACGTGAGCAATGTCGTTATGATTCAACACAATTTCGGCAACGAAGGTGCCGATCATCCGACAGCACCCACCGGAAGTCGACAAAGTCTTCAATGGAGTGGAAATATGCCTTTACCTTTGGGATCATTCGAAGAACCAACTTCCGTTTCAGCAAGCAATGGTAGAATCTAATTTCCTCCATAAGCGCAGTTTCAATAATAAAAACTCTCTTCCAGGAGTTTTTTTTACCTTTTTTTTATTCAGAAAATATCTTTTTACAAAATGTATCAATTTTTACAATTTTTATTTATTTTTCTTCTTTTTTTTAAAATACTTTTTTCCTATATTTATTATTAATATTTTTACTATCATTACTATTATTATTACTTTTATTATTATTATTACTATTATTGCTATTATTATTGTTGTTATAATTATTACTATTTTGGATTTATTATTTTTTTTAAAATGAGAATTGCGTGGAATTGACAAGAATAGAAAAAATGTTTAATTTATATAAAACTTGATATTTTTCAGCTTCATTTAATTCGCGGAGAAGAGTGGACGGTTCTTTACTGCTTTCTCGTATTTTAGGTATAAGCCTGCAGCCTTTGCTAATGGCGCAAAACAGTTTGGATCCAAGCAATTCACGACTACCGAGGGCATTACGCCAACGCAGGTATCAGTACCTCCATGTACCGAACCCGCGCAATCCCAATCCTCCTGTAATTTTGCAAAGGTGCGGTTTTATTAGGATTAATTTAGAACTCCAATTTAGTTGGTTTATCACGAATTATTCTTAATATATTTTCTTAAAAAAATTTCAGACTTTTAGGACCAGCCGCCCAATCTCTTCCATTGTCGGCCAGTCAAGTATTGGCGTCAAGCTTACGTGATACACGAGTTCTTGTCATGGACAGTGCTCTTGGAATATTTACCAATCAAGATGAAGAGCAGGTTGATTTTGTTGTGAGTTTATTTTAGTATTTTTTTTCAATTATTTTAACTTCAAAAACTTAGAGATTTCGATAAGTTTATTTTATTTTAATTTATTTTATTTCATGATTATTTTTATTTGTAGGATCAATCTGGATATTTATATGGACCTAGTTTAGCAGCTACCTTAAATAATATTCCGACAACTTTACACTGGTGGATAGAGGAAAGTAAATTACTGGATGGAGACTCACAACCAGATTGCTGTGTTGGTCAGTATTTTATACTTTCTCTGGAATTTAAAGATGCATTTTTGATTATTTCATAAACTATTTGATTGTTAATTCGACAAAAAAGAAAATGAGTGACAAATGTGGAATAATTTCTTACAGGAGTTGTATATAAACTGATACCCGATCTGGAGAAACACAGAAATGCAGAATTGGCGGAAAGAAAAGAAAAGCGGAAAAAGCAGCAGGCAGCTGATAAAGAAGCTGAAAAGGAGAAAGAAGACAAGGATAAGCCAACGTCTACGGAACCGGAAGCAACGACAACAATGGCTGCTGAAGAACAAACGCCGACAACTTCATCAACACAGGTAACATCACCACAAGCAGTGACTATTAAAGCAACTGTCGAATCGGTTGTAAGCAATCAGACACCGGCGGAAGACATTATTGAAGTCACTGGTGAAATGGAAGTGACAGTGCAGGACGAAGAGGAACGACCACCACCACCTCTTCCAGCAGTTGTCGATGCAACTGTCGAGGCAACTCGCGAACGCGTCACGGCAAGACTCAGCGCCACTTTGGAATTAGCCGAAAGTATCGTTGACTCGGTACTTGGTCCAAGTGCCTCTGAAGCTACACGACTGCAAAGACAGTCAGAGCGCAATTCCGAAGATACAAATCTATCCGAATCGTCAACAGATAGGAATCTTATTGATTTTACACCGGAAACTGGTGACGAATTATCACGCGAGAATAACGATTGTCGCGATTGGGTGAGAAGACTTTTCGCCGACGATAGTCAAGCTGGTGTCGAAAGGAACGCCAATGTCGTCAATCAAGAACCTACTTCATCAACAACCGAGAATAACGCCCAAGAATCATCAACCGAATCAACAGAACAACAGCAGCAACAACAAGAACCACAGGAAGCGCAAGCGCCCGCAGTGCAAGAGGAAGCACAACAACCGCAAGCCGCGCAAGATCAACAATTACCAGACGGTGTCGATCCATCATTCCTCGCAGCTCTACCCGAAGAAATGCGCGACGAAGTGATTGCCGAGCAAATGAGACTTCAACGACTTCGTCAACGAACATCGACCTCAGTCGCTGAGGAATTGGCCGGACCGGTTGAAGTGAATCCCGAATTTCTAGCAGCACTCCCACCATCAATTCAAGAAGAAGTTCTAGCGCAACAAAGACTCGAGCAACAACGTCACGCCGCTGCATCGGCAAATCCCGAGGATCCGGTCGACGCTGCCGCTTTCTTCCAGAATTTACAACCATCATTAAGACAGGCGATTTTAACAGACATGGAGGAATCGCAAATATCTGTTCTACCACCAGAATTGGCGCAAGAAGCGCAAAGTTTGAGACGCGAATGGGAGGCGAGAAATCGTCACATTATGCAGGAACGTTTCCTCAATCAAGTGAGTCAAGGTGGCACGGCATTGTCAAGTATATTGAGAAGTTCGAGTCGTGGTCGTGGGGGAAATGCACGAATTTCAATTCACGCGATGCCACAACGAGCACAATGGAGTTCATGGAATTCGCGAGGTGACACGTGTCTTGCGCATCAACACACTGGCGCTGGTCTACGATTAAGGGGACGTCAATTACTCGATCATGAATCAATGGCCTGTCTCCTTGTTCTTCTATTCGTCGATGAGCCGAAAATTAATACACTTCGATTACACCGAGTGATTCGAAATCTCTGCTATCATGGCAGTACAAGGGAATGGGTTGTCAAGGCACTACTTGGAATTCTCGAGAGAAGTAACGATGAGAATAAAGATGTGCTCGCCGATTTTATTGGTAAATTCAAGAGGAAAGGTGCTCACTCAGCAATTGAATATTGTTCGCCAAAAATTGATAATCGAACAAATGCGCAATCTTGGTTGAATATCAGTATTGACGCAGCTCTCGGTTGTCGAGCGAACGTCTTTCATATATTGAGACACGGCGGTAAGAAATCTGATCGACAGGGACATAATATTGCAATTCATCCACAAGCTGCGCCAACAGTTTGTCGACACACCTTGGAACTTCTCATTTCGTTGGCCAAGAGTTTCCCGGGTTATTTCGTGCCTTTGAAGTCGAAAGACGCGGAGGAGAAGGAAAAGGAGAAAGAGAAGGAGAAGGAGGCGAATTTATTGAAACAAGAGGAGAGTGGAGCTAAATCGAAAACCCCGGCGAAAACTGGCAAAAGTGACTTACCTGACTTTTGGGATATGCTGCTGAGGCTCGACTCGTGCGCTTCGAAGAAGGGAAAATCAGTTGCGCGAACACACTCGAGCTCAAATCTTGGCAGTGAACCCGAACAGGGTATTACAACTTTTGAGGCATCCGCCTTTGGACAATTAATATCAATGCTTCACTGGTCGGTGATTAGGCGAAGTAGTCAATTAACGGATAAATTATTAAGATTGCTTTCACTTATTTCGATTGGATTGACTGAGGTTAATCCGTATAGACGGCAGGACAATACGAAGGCAAAGAAGGTTGAACCGAGTAAGGAACAATGTGTCGCTGCACCAGAGGGTCATATTAAACTCGCCGTCCAAGTTCTCACGAGTAAAAGTTGCTCCGAGGAAGGCCTCGAGGATGCTACTGCGTTGCTTCTCAATTTGTCGCATTGTCCAGATCCCACACGGCAGTTGGTGAGTTTTATAAAAAAAGAAAAAATAAAAAAATTTTATTTAAAAAAAATAAATCTGTAAAAATTTATTTTAATTTACAGATTTTAAAGCTTCTCCTCGAAGGAGCCATGGAATTGGCGAATATGGTGTGTGAACATATCAATGAACTGATGATTGAATTGAAGGTTCTGAACAGGGAAATAAATAGAAGGAATTCCTTGGACGAACAGCCGTCGACAAGTGGAGGCGGTCAACGAGGTCTCCTCCTCGATAGGTGAGCTAAAAGCTTTGATTTTTTCAAAACTTAAAATTAAATTGTAAAAGGAATTTTTTGAATTATTTGATAATCCGATTCAATGTCTCAAAAAAATATTTTTTTGGAAATTATAAGTTTTTTTTTAAATTTAGGTTTACAAATGATAATGTCGTTATCACCGCACCATCTAAAATCAAAGCCGGAAGTGATCTTCAACTTCCATCAATGGGTGCTCTCATTAGTAAGACTTCTAGTCAAGCATTCTTCCTTCGTATACTAAAAGTTATTGTACAAATCAGAGAGGCTGTACGCCTAGCCAATAAAAAGAAGACAGGTAATTGTTTTAGTATTTTAACATTTTATTGCATTTATTTATTTTATGAATGATAGAATTATAATCACTGCAAAATTATTTGCAATTTTTAATTTAGTGTGAAGTTATGAGAATCTATTTCTCAAACTAATAATTATTTCATTGTTCTTTCAGAAACAACTCCAATTGCAGAAATAGATATGGAAACAGGTATTTATAAATAAATTAAATATATAAATAAATCTTTATTCACTTGTTGTAAAATTGAGATTAATTGTATTTTTTGTTTTTAATAGTCGATGACATGACCGATACGGAGAGTATGGATACGACACAAGCAAATACTTCGCAGACAGCTCCAACCGAAGCGAAAGCAACTACTTCGAAAAAGGGTATTTCTTTGACTGCAAATAAATAAATTTATTCACACAAATTTAAAATAACTGAACGTAATTTATTTTTAAAATTAAAGACTTAGAAAATTTCTTTTAAATGCAAATAAATAAATATATATAGGAAAAGTAAAGTAAAGAAAAAATATTCTTCTTTTTCAGTTGAAGAGGAAAAACCAGCACTTCCATTATTGAGTGAGAGTTTAGTATTGGACAATCTGTGGGAAACACTCAGTGCCTGTTTACTTGAACTTGAGCATACACCCGATCATCATGCCGTTCTTGTTCTGCAGGTAAAATATTTTTATTTAAAAGTACTAAAAAAATAAGAATATATTTTATGAATATTATTATTTAAAATATTGTTTTTGTTTATACTTATAAAAAATTATTTTCAGCCCGCAGTTGAAGCCTTTTTCCTAGTACATTCATCGTCCAGCATTTCTCGTGATAGAAACAACGAAAATACGACAGAAAATCGTGATCGCGAAGCAGTGCCCGACTTGGCACCTGTTTCTCCAATTTATTCCGACAGTGAAGGCACCACACAATCTGAAGTTGCTGCGAACACATCCTGGGATATTAATCCTCCACCACAAAAGACTTTACCTCCGGACCAATTGAAGTTCCTCAAATTCGCCGGTAATTATCTTTTTTCTAATTTTGCATAGAATTAAACTTTTTTTTTCCTTTTCTATTAAGGAAAATATTTTTTTAAAAGAAAAATTTATATATTAAGAAAGAAAAGTAAATTAAGTAAATAAGAATAAGGAGGAAAAAATAAAAATACTTATTTTGATAATTTAATTTTGTAGAAACGCATAGAACTGTATTAAATCAAATTCTTCGACAAACAACGACTCACTTGGCGGATGGACCATTTTCTGTATTGGTGGATCATACGAGAGTTTTGGACTTTGACGTTAAGAGGCGATACTTTAGAACGGAATTGGAACGAATGGACGAGGGAATTCGTCGAGAAGAATTGGCCGTTCACGTTCGTAGGAGTCACGTTTTCGAAGATTCATTTAGAGAACTTCATCGTCGAAACGCTGACGAATGGAAAAATAGATTCTACATTGTCTTTGAAGGTAAATTGTTTTTTAAAAATTTTTTTCCCCACTTAAATCAAGTGGGAAATATTCTTACAACAAAAAAATATTCAAATAGTAAGAACATATACCACCCAATATTTGTGGGGAATATCCTTGGGACCTATTCTAGTGTATATTCCAAAATTAAGAATATTTTTTTGTCAGTGGTGATTTTACAAAAAAGTAACTTAAAAAAAACGATGAATTTTTGAAATCATCATTTGTAATGTCTAAAAAGGATTAGATATATAAATTTAAAAGTTGACATTTAAAGTTGCGAACATGTATGTGCCCTATATGTGCACATACATGTGTATAGTATTGGATTTTTTTGTCATTTTTGGCGAAATTTCTAAGACTGAGTTGCACGACAGCACGATAGAGAAAGCAATTTAATTAATCATATAATATTAATTAATTGTAATTTAATTAATTATATAAATGGATTTAAGTGAATATTTAATTTCTTTTTTAATAAAAATACTATTTTTTTCGAAATTAGGCGAGGAAGGCCAAGACGCAGGTGGATTATTAAGAGAATGGTACGTGATAATTTCGAGGGAAATTTTCAATCCCATGTACGCACTATTCACCGTCAGTCCTGGCGATCGAGTCACGTATATGATCAACTCATCTTCCCATTGCAATCCTAATCATCTGTTTTATTATAAATTCGTTGGAAGAGTGATCGGTAAGTTATTTTTCGAGAGTTTGTTTTTTTTATACGCAACGGTGAGAAAAATATTCAATTTCTTGTGCTTTTTCCAGCAAAGGCAATTTACGATAACAAATTGCTCGAGTGTTACTTCACTCGCAGTTTCTACAAACACATTCTTGGTATTCTCGTGAAACACACAGACATGGAGAGCGAAGACTATAGTTTTTACAAAGGCCTTGTATATCTCACTGAACATAATATTTCCGATTTGGGTTATGAGTTAACTTTCTCAGCAGAGGTAAATAAATTTTTACTTTGGAAATAAATTTCCTATTATTAAAGAATTGTTTTAGGAATTTTAATTACATTTTTTTATTAATTAAATAATTAAATTTAACAAATTGTTTTAAGAATTTTAATTAAATTTAAAGAATTGTTTTAAGAATTTTAATTAAATTGTCTACTATTGAAGAAATTAAGTGCGTCATGGAAATAATTGGTTTTTTACATTCTCTAGGTGAATGAATTTGGCGTAAATGATGTACGAGATTTGATTCCAAATGGTCGCAATATTGTTGTCACGGAAGAAACGAAATTGGAATACATTCGTCTTGTTTGTCAAATGAAAATGACTGGAGCGATTCGCAAGCAGTAAGTATTTTTCTATAATTTTCGGAGAAACGAATGAAAATGTTTGCTTTTGAAATAAATTAAAAATTTGTTTTCGTTTATTTTTTTGTATTTATATTAATAAGTTCTGCTTTTCTTTCCCTGCAGACTTAATGCGTTCTTGGAAGGTTTCTACGACATCATTCCGAAACGATTGATTTCCATCTTTAATGAACAAGAACTCGAGCTTCTTATTAGCGGTTTACCAAATGTTGATATCGAAGATTTGAAATCCAACACCGAATATCACAAATACAGTCCCACATCGTTGCAGGTAAAATTTACGATTAATAATTTTGCGGATTAAACTTGCAATTAAAATATGAATTTTAAATATTCGGAATATTTTTTTTAACTCAAATTCTAGTTTTAATGTTTGAAGAATTTTGAATTTATGCCTTAATTTTGAATTAATATTTTGTTACACAGATTCAATGGTTCTGGCGCGCATTACGGGGTTTCGACCAAGCGGACAGAGCGAAATTTTTACAATTTGTTACTGGAACGTCTAAAGTTCCTCTTCAAGGCTTTGGTGCACTAGAGGGAATGAATGGCGTGCAAAAGTTCCAAATACACCGAGACGATCGGTCCACGGACAGATTACCATCAGCCCACACATGGTGAGTTATTATTCAAGAATTATCTCTCTTTAAATCTTGAAAAAATTTTCTGGCATCTAGTGCAAAAAACAATTATTTTTAAAAATTTAATTATTAATTAGTCTCAGGGTTGCCACCAAAATTTAATTCTAATTTTCTCTGATTTTTTCCTGATTTCCAGACAAAATGTTCTAATATATTTATTTGCGAATTTCTTTAATTGTAAAATTATTCGAAAACTTCAATATCTTCTCTTTTAAATAAATATTTAATTATTATTATTTTTCCATATGAATTAAGAATTTCATAAATTTTGCATTTCAATCCGTTTGAAATTTAATAATTTATAAAAATTGCTACTGTAGCTCTTTAAAAATTATTTTCATGATTTCAATTTAATTTTCTGGTATTTTTAACTAAAATTCTCTAAAATCAATTATTTTTAATAATTTTTGACGAAGTTCTTTGAGAATCTAATTATTTAAGGAATAAAGAAAGTTCACCTAAATTAATATTGAAATACAGTTGCTTACAATTCAATTTTACTAAATTTCGATTATTTGGAAATTCTTCAATTAAATATTCATTAAAATATAAAAAATTCAAGTAATTTGAAAATAAAATTAGATTAAAATTTTTCAAAAAAATTAGTTGCACAGAAATGTTAATTAAAACTACATATTAAAAATGCAGAATTTCAAAGATTTTAATTTGAAACTTTTTCAAAATTCAATTATTTCTAAAAATTGCTTTATTTGTAACTTCTTCAAGATTCAATTATTTTTTAGATTTTCTAACTAAAATTCTTATCTAAATCAATTCTTTTTAATAATTTTCAGAAAATCTTCTCTAAATCAATTCTTTTTAATAATTCTCTGAAAATTTTTCTCTAAATCAATTACTTTTAATAATATTCAGAGAATTCTTTTCTATATCAATTATTTTTAATAAATAAATACATATTAAAAAATCCAACTAATTTCAAAAGAATTTGAATTAAAATTCTTTAAACAACAAAGTTCAACAAAATTTCTAATTAAATTTATGCAAAATTCCAATTTTCTAAAATTTTAAATTGAAACCTTTTGAAATTTAATTATTATATATTTAATTATAATTATTTCTTTTGAAGAATTTCATTGAATTCTTATTTAAATAAAGGAGTTTCTTTAATAATTTTAATTGAAAATCTTCAAAGCACTTGAATTTTATGAAGAATATTTTTAAACTTTTTAAAATAATCGTGTTTGTTAATAAATTTTTATTCAAAAATTGATTATTGAATTTTATTAAAATTTAATTCAAAATAATTGAATTCCTGTTGAGAATCTTATTATTTATCAAAAATTAATTTAATTCTTGCGAAAAATATTACTATTTCTAAAAATAATTGAATAGTTTCCAAGAATTTATTAAAATTTTAGAAAAAAATTGAATTATTTCGAAAAATTTTAGGTGAAGATATCAAAAAAAAAGAATTGAATCCTTTCGTGAAATTTTATTAAGAAATTGAATTTCTGCAAAGAATTTTACTATTTACAAAAATAATTGAATTTTTCCGAAGAATGTCATAATTTATGAAAATAATTGAATTCTTGCGAAAAATTTTATTCAAATTTTTGAAAATGAAAAAGTTTGTAATTTACATAATTCAATAAATGATTTATAAGTTATTTTAGAATAGTTTTTCAAGAATTAAATTGTTTTAAATAAATTCAGTTTTCATATTCTATAAAGTTCAAATATTGTCATAAATAAAAAAATTTAAGTTTCTCTTTTGCGAATTCAAAGTTTATAAATCAAACCTTAAAGAAATTGAAGAAAAATTAGACAATAAAATTTAGAATTATGAATTATAAAAATTTAATTTTTTCCTGTACTTTTGATAAATTTCCTTGACTTGTTCCTGATATGTGGCAACCCTGAGTCTTAAAATTCCAATCAAGTTTTTTATTTTATTGAAAAAAATTACTTCTATTTAAATTTAATTAAATTCTTTCAGTTTTAATCAATTGGATCTTCCCGTTTATGAGACGTACGACAAATTGCGAAGCAATCTTCTGAAAGCGATTCACGAATGTAGCGAGGGATTCGGATTTGCATAAAGTGCATCGTTGCAATTTAATGAAAAGAAATTCTCGCAAAATAATTTGTTTATTTTATTTTTTTTCCGTTTTTTTTTAATAAAAAGAAAAAAAATTAAATTATGGATATATTCGATGGTCGTGTGTCAGTTCGCTTGTGTGCGCAATGTAACTCGAAGGTAAAATGAAAACAAAACTTAAAAAAAAAAATTTAATAATAACGCATATGTGCTTGGTCTTCGCTCCTAATGAAATCGAATATATACATACACACAATGCACTCATGTATATACAATTGTGGTGTAATTACTGAAAATAACTTTCGATTCTACTGGAGTTAAGAGTTTATTTTGTTGAAAAAAAAATAATAAGATCTTGAAAGAGAGATGAGCTTAACGATAATTCCCAACAACGCGGAAGAGGAGAAAATCAATAAATAAAACAAAAGTACAGTACTTTTTAAGGAAACAAAAAAAAAAATAATAATAATAATGACAAGTTTCATATGTAATAATAAATAGATAGGCATCTTAGAATGATTTAAGGGGTAAATAGGGCGAAAGTTGTAATATACTGCACTTTTAAGTCGATCGGTGATACGTCGTAATGCGATTTGCTAGAAATACTGATACGTGAGATAACAATTGATAATGAAAGTGTTCCAATGCTCTTGTGCAGAGAATTTGTTTCTTTTTTTTTGTTTTTGTTTTGTGAGGAGTCTGAATGAGTATGTTGTGTGAAATAGAGTGGGGAGGATATTTGTAGGTATGAAAAAAAATGCCTAAGAAAAAAGAAAATTTTTAAACAAAAAAAAGGAGAATTTAAAATATGTTTTTGCAAACCTCCCCCCTCTTTCTCTTTTTTCTCTCTGAAGAATAATGTATGGTTGTACACTATTAGTATTAATAATTCTAACTAATTTTTAATTAATAGGGTTAATCTTAACTTGATATCATTTTAATATTAATAATTCAAAATGTGATGTTACAAAAAAAAAGAATTGTAATTTTTTTCTTGAAATCTAACGAAATAAAGTTTACAGTTAAAAAGAAGGACAATTATATAAACACACACAACAAAAAAAATACAGTGCACATGCATTAAAAAAAATAGCATTACATACTATATCAGGCTCCTTTCTAAATTGTTAGGGAATTATTGCTTAGGAGTCGCTCAAATAAACTAAATGTTGTATTTCTTATAAAAAACAAAAAATTTTTTAGTGCGTCCATTTATTACACACGTGCCTTTCATTGCATAGCTTTTTTGTTATTTTTGTCACGTTTATTATATATTATTTACGTTATATTTAGGGTCAAAAAAAAGTTATCTACTTTTTTTCTTCTAGTTTTTAGATTTATGTGCTTAAAAAGGAAAAAAGAAGTTTTTGTCAAATCCGGTTTTCTTGAAATGAATTCGGAGTTTAGTTCATATATATTTAATTTTTTGTTTTCGTAATTGTATATATAAATAGTTGACTATTACGCACGCGTGGATATTTGGAATAAAATTATTGATTTAACAAGAAAAAATATATTTTTTATTTACATAAAAACATACGTATTTTATATATTATATATAAAACAATAATCTGTCGATCACATATTTTTACAATATATAATTATAATATTTAGACAAAAAGTGTCTTGCAAGAATAAGACTTTCTTGATCTTTTTTTTACACTCTTTTCTTTTTTCTTTATGAATTGTTTTTCTTCAATTAAAAAAGTAGATTATCAAAACTTTAGTTTGTAAACTTAATTTTCTTTGTTGAAATTAAAAAACAAGTAAATTTTTTTTCACTTTTTGAAGAAAAGAATTCATAAATTTGAACTCTAATAATAAAATGGAGATTGCAGGAATAAGAAACAAAATACAATGTCCATTAAATTATTATTTGGCAAATTGTAAACTCTAAAAAAAATTATAGAAAAGTTAATTTTTTCGAAAAAGTTACTATTCATAAAAAATTTCATAAAGCTAGACTAATTTATAAAAAAAATTACTGTTCTTGAAAAGTATCAATTTTCAAGAAAGAACAAATTTCTACTTATAAAAATCTCTTTCTAAAGAAAGCAAATTTTCTCCCTATTTGTACATTTTTGTAAACAATTATATTTCTTGAAAAAAATTCTTTGTACAAAAATTGTGAATTTACATATTCTAAACTTCATCCATTTTGAGTTATTTTTTTTAAATATAAAATTAAGATCACATTCTGCAAAATGGATAAAGTGTTATGTCTGATTCTCGCATGACAAGGTAGCAATATTTTTTTTCTTTATTCAGGTACCATCGTTTTCGATCTTCGTTTCCTTTCTGGTGAGGAGGGTTAAATTTGATAAAATTTTTGGTAGCCTCTAATTATACAGACCCATCCATAAATGGAAGCAGCAAGCGTTTACGAAACCTTCAACCAGACTGTAAATTCCGCGAACATTCGATGAACTTGTATTCTCAATTGAATTTCGATAGACAGCGCAGAGTTCCTATTTAAAAAGAAAACAAGTATTTAATTAAATCAAAAATTAACATAATTGACAATTTTGCTTTTGGTCAAAAAAATTTATATTTATCCATTAAAATCAAAACCAGGCTTTTAGCTTTAAAAATTTAACGATTTTCTATAATTTTTAACTACATTTCTACTCTAAATCAATTAATTCTAAAAATCTTCGAGAATTCGATTATATAATTAAACTGTAACGAGAAATTTTATTAAAACTGTCATTGAAAATAATTAAATTCATGTAAAAAATTTTATTGAAAATTTTGAAAATAATTGAATTTCTGAGAACAATTTTATTAAAATTTTTTTAAATAATTGAATTCCTGCAAAGAATTCTATTACAATTTTTTTAAAGAATTTCATTAAAATTTTTGAAAATAATTGAATTCTTGCGAAGAATTTTATTAAAATTTTAAAAAATAATTTAAATAATTGCTTCGAATTATATTATTTAAAGAATTGAATTTTTTCTAGAAAATTTATTAAAATTGTATTAAAAATAATTGAATTTTTATACAGAATTTTACCAAAATTCTTAAAAATATTTGAATTCTTGCAAAGAATTATATTCAAAATGTTATAAATAATAATTAATAAATGAATTGAATTAATCTGTTCATAAAAAATAATTTAATTTTTGCAACGAATTTTACATAAAAATTTTTTAAATAATTGAATTCTTTCGAAAAATTTTATTAAAATTGTATTTAAAATATGCAATTGAATTTCTGCGAAGAATTTTATTAAAATTTTAAAAATAATTTTATTGTGTCGAGAATTTTTATTAAAATTGTATTAAAAATAATTGAATATCTGTGAAAAATTTTATTGTTTATAAAAATAATTGAATTTCTGCGAAAAATTTTATTAAACTTTTTGAAAACAATTGAATTGTTTCGAACAATTATTCTACTTTCAATTATGTTCGAAATTTTTTTTTTTTAAATTATTCAAAAATAATTTTTGAAAGATTTGATTATAAAAATGTTTATAAAGTCGGAGAAAGTTCTTTCTACCAAAAAAAATTTTATTTTGTTAAAATATTTGAAAGAAAAGTCTTATTGTTTTGAAAGTTCATTTAGTAAAACTCATTTTTAGCAAAATTCACTTTTGGTGAAATTAATTTATAGGAAAATTAATTTTGAATTAAATTAATTTTTAGTAAAATTAATTACAAATTAAATTATTTTTTAGTGAAATTAAATGCAAATTAAATTATATTTTAGTAAAATTAATTGCAAATTAAATTACTTGTAAGTAAAATTAATTGCAAATTAAATTACTTATTAGTAAAATTAATTGCAAATTCAATTACTTGTTAGTAAAATGAATTACAAATTAAATTAAATTTCAGTGAAATTAATTACAAATTAAATTAATCTTCAGTTACATAAATAAAGAATTGTTTTAGTTTTAAGTAAAATTAATTTTTTCTGCAATTAATTTTATAAGAAAAAAAATATTACAAAACTTACACCGCGAGAAGTGTGAAGATCAATAGTCAACATCATGAACGCCTGAACGTAACTCGGATGAAGAATAAGATGATGAGTGACATTTCCATCTGGCGTATTGAATTGCTTATGATGATCCTGATATTTATTTTGCAAAACTTTCGCTAAATTTTGATACCAAACCATTGGTTGATTAACAAGTGGACTTAGTCTCGGATCCAGTGTCGAGAGTGGTTCAACAATTGCCAATGAACGTAGTTCGGTAAATTCAGCGTAAGACATACTCGTCCGATTTTCCAATAATTTATTCCACAATAAATGAGTCCGACAATGTAGTGCTCCCTGTTCGATCATTGAGGTAATATGTTCCCTGGCCGTTTGAGCTTGTGACATTATCATTTGCTGCATCATTTGCTCGTGCGATGAATAGTAACCAAAATAATTAATCGATTCACGTCTAATGAGAGTTAGATTTGAAGATGAAGCACCCAATATACTGTGAGTGAGAGGAGATGAAGGTACTGGCGGTGGAGTTGGTGCTTGAACGTCCTGATCATCATTATCATCATTATTATCATCATCGTTGTTGTTGTTGTCATTTTCCTCGTTTTTAGCCTCGGCATCCGAAAGATTAACGATCTGCTCGTGAAGATCAATGGAGCTCGTTTTAAATTCACATTTCGAGTGTTTTCTCGACGAGGGCATTGTACTTGACGCTGGACTCGATTCCGAGGGACTTTCGATTTGTGAATTTGTCACCGATTTACCAACACTGTAAACTGTACGAAATTTACCGAGTTTGTTATTCTCCAGATCTCGTTTTGGATAAAGTTCACGTTTACTAGTCAGCATCAGATAATATTTCAGTGTAATTTCATTGCTATTCGTATCGGATATTTCCTCGAGACGTGAGACAATCAAAGCAATGTCCGAATCGTCCGTGTATTTCGTATCCTGTGAATCGC
This sequence comes from Leptopilina heterotoma, assembly GCF_015476425.1. Lineage (NCBI taxonomy): Eukaryota > Metazoa > Arthropoda > Insecta > Hymenoptera > Figitidae > Leptopilina > Leptopilina heterotoma. The sequence continues at coordinate 1,227,408 of NW_025110846.1, forward strand.
AATAACCAACTAGGGGTGAATTTTGCAATTTTACGAGAACGTATTCACTTTCCTGATTTTCATCCGAGTCGTCTGTCATGCTGAAAACTTGCATTCCGTACGCCTTTTCATGGGACAGTAAATAGGAGTACAGCGTTCGTGCAGGTGTTGCCAAATTACTAATCGTTATAACACCTGAAAAATTCCTTTCTTGTAAATTCAAAATCCGAAAAAAGAGAATTTTAGGTATAAACAAATTTTAGTAGAAAAATAATTTATAAACTTACCACTGTAGACTAAATTTCTCGCATAATTTGGAGCCTTGCTGTAATATTTATTGAAATCGTCCAAAAAATTTGTGAGATGATAACCGTATTTAAGTGGTCTGTGGCCAATTCCAGCGAGATATGTATGAATCGATCGAAGATGAAAATCATAAGTAAATGAGTGCAAGTGCATATTTATTTTAATTTCATCACAGGCATCAATAAAACTGAGTATAAACTGAAAGAACAAAAAACATTTACTATTAAATATTAAAAATAATATTATTAAAATATTGAATAATAATAATATTAAAAAGGACAAAAAAATATAAATTACGATTTTATCACTCGGTCAACTTTAATTACTGTAAATAAAAAAAAATATATTTAAAAAAATAAAAAAGTATTAGTAAGATTTATTTTAGCCTAATGGCTCAGAAACGGAATAAAAAAGTACAAAAAAAATATTAAGAAACATGAGAATTATTTTTACAAATAAAATTCTCTACCTGATTGACTAGAGCACTGTTTGTCTTCGCTTGCAATCGACTGCATTCAATCACTCGCAATTTAACCGAGAAAAATGGCTCCAACAGGTAAATTTCAAATAAAAGTACTCCACCGAGCATTGACTTCTTCAAATAAAAAATTTGATTCTGACCAGTCTCTCGTTCCCTGTTTGAAAAAAAAATTCTATATTAATAATCCTTGTATTCAGTTAATCTATTCACAATTTGAAATATGTTATTTTTCTTTGCTTCTTGTTTCCTAATTTTTTTGATAATTTTTCTTTATAATATTTTAAAATTTTAATTTAATGAAAATAATTGAATTGTTTCGAAGAATTTTATCCAAATTTCTGAAAATAATCAAAGTTTCGCGAAGAATGTTATTAAAAAGTTTTTAAATAATAGAATTCTTTCGAGAAATTTCATTTAAAATTGTCTTTAAAATAATTGAATTTCTGCAAAGAATTTTATCGTTTATAAAAATTAAATTTTTGCTTAGAATATTTAAAAAATTCTATAACATAATTTAAATCTTGCAATTAATTTTTTGTTCACGAAACAGAATTGAATTTTTTTTAAATTATAGACAATAATTAAATTATTGCTAAGAATTGTAAAAGAAAATTTTAAAAAATGCTTGAATTCTTTTTAGAAATTTTATTTAAATTGTATTGAAAATATTTAAATTCCTGCGAAGAATTTTATTGAAGTTTTTGAAAATAATAAATAATATTAATTAAGAAATTGAAGAAGGAGAAAAATAAGAGGAAAAAGAAGAAGCTAAAGATAGAAAGCATTTTAAAAAAAGTAACTTACGATCGATGAATAGTTTCGGTTTGAACAGGATTGAAACCGAGAATTTGCAGATATTGTTTGTACTCGGAAAGCATGTGAAAACATAATTCTCGGTGCCATTCGTTCACCACTGGACTAGATCTATCCGCATCCTTAATTTTCCGCGATGTCGTGTTCAATTGTGCGGCATTCTCCGAAATACTCGACGACGATGGTGTCAATGAATGATCTCTTGTGGCGGCAGATTGTAAACGCCAATCGGGCAAAAACAACAACGGCGTGTGACAATAGTGAATCACTCTCGAATGCTGCCTAAATGTACTCAATGTCGACGAGGAAATTGGAATATTCGGAACTGTATTCTTACTTTGCCAAATCGAATACAATTTATTCAGATCCTCTGAAAAAATATTTTAAATACTGTTAAAAATTCGTCTACCAATTTTCTCTACCATAAATTCTTCATTATAATTATATTTATTGTTTTAATAATGATTATTATTATTTAAATTATAAATCCCTTTCCTTTACTTAATTATATTTATTGTTTTAATAATGATTATTATTATTTAAATTATAAATCCCTTTCCTTTACTTAATTATGTTTATTGTTTTCAATATGTCACGATTTAAACGATAATTTACGATTTCTTATAATTTGAAAATAGAAAAAAACCTTTTCGTTTCTTCTCCCTCTGCCGAAGTTCCTGAAAATCGTGAGCTGCTTTAACAACTGGATCCGTTGTTGTCGGTGAATTTTGAGCATTTGGTTTCGCATCTCTCATCACTTGTCCCATTAAATGACTCCAAGAAAATGACGTATTTTTTGTAGTTTGTATTCTAGCAGGCGAAGCTTGAGGAAATTTTGCAAGACTCTCAATGTCTGTTATTTGAAATTGTGTCGATTCATTTTGTTCCCTCTGCTCATACGTTCTCAATGGTTGATGATGAAAAATCCCCAATTTTTGCATTATTATATTCGAATAAAGCGTCGATCTTGACGAGAGCCACATTCCCAAATTCGTCGTTTGCTTAATTAATTTCTCCGATCTCTCCTTCGACCAATTGTACATGTAGAGAATGATCTGAAAATAATTTATATTTTTAACTATCATTTTTAAATTATTAGTTTTTATTGTTTATATTTGCATAAATTTTTAAATAATTCTTCGAAAGAATTCAATTATTTTTATAAATAATAACATTCTTCGGACAAATTCAATTTTTTTACATTTATACTAAAATTTATCTCAGGGATTCAATTATGTTCAATACAATTTTAATAAAATTCTTCGAAGGAATTCAATTATCCCTTCGAATAATTTCTCAAATTTTTTGATAGAATTCTTTGAAAGAATTTAATGATTTTCAATAAATTAATTTTAAAATTGAAAATATTTAAAAAGAAAAATTATTTAAAAAGTTAGGAAACAAGAAAACAAACCAAAGTTTGGTAACTATTGTTTCGTTTATAAGATTGTGGAATAAAAATAATAACTTACATTTTTACTTTGAATTTTCGCCAATAGTAGTCTTTGTCTAGGTACAAAGTCCGATTCAAAAATTAGCGGGTAGAATCTTTGGAGTAATTTTTGATCTGTAGGAAAAAATTGACAAATCATATACTTTTTCTAGACATTTTTTTCTATTTCACAAATTAAAAAAATTTTTTGATTTAAAATTAAAATTTATTCATTTTATCATGCAAAAAAATAGATAAATTTTGTCTTTTTTCAACTTACCTTTAGGCACAAGTTTCTCGGGTTCAATCGTCTGTGCGAAGGAGGCTTTCCACTGTTGGAAATTTCTCGCGATGAGAATACTTTTAACGTAGATTCCTTGTTCTTCTTTAAAAAAATCACAGGGAAGATAGAGACTTTCGTCGTTACTCTCCTTCTCCTGGGCATTCTTAAGCCAAGCACTGTTTATGTTATCAGCTCCCTCGAGAATTTTAAATGCCAATGGATCCTCTTCCATGTCATCGTTGATAAAAGGTTGACGACTACTTTGAACGAAAGTTCTCGTCAATGTATCCGACGCATTATTATAAATAATATTTTGCAATTCACGTAAAGCAACCGCCAACGAGTGTCTTCTGTCGAGGGTGACAATGTGCTTCTTAACAGCCGGTACATTTATCTCGAGTGCAAATTGAAACCAAAACGGTAAAGTAACATAATACATTTTATGCAATTTTCCCTTCTCGCCCATTTCATAATTCAAAGTATTTGCTGCCTCACTATTTTTTTCTTTAGAAGAAATTTTACCAGTTTCATCGCATTTAATTTCATTTTCACTTTCATTAATTTCTGCTAAATTAATTCTTTTCCCTTGATCAAGTTCACTTGGCGTTTTTTCTATTTCGGATTTTTTACTTATTTCTATTTCAATATTTTGATTAGTAGTTTTAACTGAATTTGATTTAATCTCAATTTTTTTATTTTCGTCGGATTTATCGGTAACGAAAGTTTCAGTTTTAATTTTAGTTTCAGGCGACTGTTCAGTTTCAGGCGTTTTGATTTTACTTTCACTAATTTGTCGATTTGGCGAGTCATCTGTATTTAGAATCGAATTCTCCTTCAGAGGAACTGTGAGAAGTGTCGGTAGAAAATGATATTCGGTTACTAAATCCCAAATAGCGTGTCTAACAGCAGATCTTAATTTCTGAACAAGAGATTCAAGATTAACACGACCCTGCTTCCAGATTCGAAATTCGATCAAAGCTTTAATATCAGTTTCCATTTCCGTCTTTGCATCGAACACTGAAGTTGATACGATACTTTCGAAATCTTCAACTTTTAGACATTCTGGTAAAGGTGATGTTCTCGATGAATTATTTTCCGTGATAATCAATTCTCCTTTTGTATTAACAATTCCCATGGCGATACACGCGATTCCACGACTTCCGCTCGATTGACTTTGATTGTACAAGAAGATTTCCGATTCGGGTATTCGCTTCACAGAATTTTCCGGTTGCGAATAATCTTGAAAGTGATAATGTGCTCGTGAGTCCGTGTGTTTCGGTATGTAGAGAAACTAAAATTTGAGAAAAAGAAATTGAAATTAAATTAAAGAAAAGAATGGAAATATTTAATATTTAAAAGCAAGGGAAGAAGAATAATGAAAATTAATTCCAGGCTTCGTACTCGGTAATTAATTTTAAAAAAGTAGCTTTAAGACTGAAAAAGTAGTAAAATAGTAGATATCGAAAAATTAAACTAACCGACGCAATTTTTTCATAATTTATTATTGAATGAAATTACATTAAAAAATGGAATAATTTCTTTTAAATCGAAAAATTTAACTGTAATTCAATTTTAAATAAATCCTTATTAGACAATACGACGATAATTCAATTATTTAAAAACAAAAATAAATAATTTATTGAATAATTAAATATTTCTTAAAACTGAATTCTTTTAAAGAACTACAACAAATTTTTTTTAAATAATTGAATTCTTTCGAAGAATTTTAATAAAATTTTCAAGAATAATTGCAATTTTTCGAAGAATTCATTTAAAACTGTATAAAAAATTCAAGAATTGAAGAAAGAGGGAAGAATTTAATTAATTATAAAAATAATTAAATTCTTCGGAAGAATTGGATTAAAATTATGAAAAATAATTAAATTATAGAGAAGAATTTTATTATTTAAAAAAAATTGAATTTCATTAGAAATTTTATTAAAATTGTATTAAAAATAATTGAATTCATCCTAAGAATTTTATTATTTATGAAAATAATTGAATTCTTATGAAAAGAATGTTATTAAAACTTTTAAAAATAATTATATTTTTCTTTGGTGAATTAAATTAAAATTGTATTGAAAACAATTTAATTCTTATAAAGAATTTTATCTAAATATATAAAAATAATTTAATTTTTGTGACGAGTTTTATACATTAAATTTTTAAAATAATTGAACTCTGCCTAAGAATTGAATTTAAATTGTATTAAAAATAATTTAATTCCTCCAAAGAATTTCCTTATTTAGGAAAATAATTGAATTCTTATGACGAATTTTATACACAAATTTTTTAAATAATTGAATTTTTCAGAGAAATATTTTTTAAATTGTATCAAAATTAATAATAATTGAATTCCTGTAACAATATTTCAGTATTTTTGAAAATATTGATTTCCTTAAAAGAATTTTCTCAAAATTTAAAAAAATAATTGAATTATTGTGAAGAATTTTTATTGTTTATAGAAATTAAATTTTTGCTAACAGTTTTGTTACAATTTTATCAAATAATCGAAATCTTGCAATACATTATTTTTATGACAATGATTAAATTTTTATAAAGAGTTTTTTTTGAAATTATAGAAAATTTTGAAATACTTGAGACGAATTTTATACAAAAATTTTAAAAATAATTAAATTTTTAAGAGGAATTTCATTTAAATTGTATTAAAAATAATTGAATTCCACCGAAGATTTTTATTATTTATGAAAATAATTCAATTGTTCCGAAGAATTTCTTTTGTTTATAAAAATAATTGAATTCTGAATTTTAAAATTCTTGAGACAAATTGTACACGAAATTTTTAATTATAATTGTATTCTTTCGAGAAATTTCATTTAAATTGTATTAAAAATGATTTTATAAATTTATTTTTTAAATATGTGAATACTTTTAGGAACTTTTTTAAATAAAATAGTAAATATTGAAAATAATTGATTTTTGACAAATTTTTTAAAATAATCGAATCTTTTGAAAGAATTTTATTAAAATTTGTTGAATTCTTTCTAAGAATTTTATTAAAATTTTTGAGAATAATTTTTTATTCGAACTATTAGCGAATTTAAATAAAATTAAAATTTAAAAATTTAAAAATTTTATTTAAATTCTCAAATATAGGAAAAAGTAGCTTTTAGTGTCACAAATCTAAAAAAAATCATTCAAATGATCGTAGCAGATCATAAAAAAGTAGGTTTTAGTAGATGTGTACGAAGCCATAAAATAATAGAGAATAATCTAAAATACTCTAAGATAATAAAAAATAATAGAGAAAAGAAAGAATACCTGTAAAACATTTTGTCGGAGATAATATCCCAAAGCACACATGTGAGTCAGACAATGCGGTGGGAAACTCAATCTCACAATACTCTCCGGTGAACGATAAGGTTTTTGAATAAAATGAACATCGGCTGGAGTTAATTTACACATTGGATTTCTTGCAAGCATCACTGAGAGAACTTCAAGAACAGCATCATCCAAACGATTCTGCAATACCTGAACCAATTCGCATCTAATTTCAGGTCCAGCTTCCGAAATTCCATGCACCATCAATACAATAGAATCGCCAGTTTTATTCAAAATGTCCGACTCCTTTTCTCCAAATGATCGTACCCTAGGTCTTGTGTCATCAATAATACTCTGCTCATTCAATAAACTCGTTCCTCTAGCCTGTGACAATGATGCGATACTACTGCTCCTCGAAACAACAAGTCTCTCATCACTCTCCGACAATTTATTCTGCAGAGATTTCCCATCACTTGTCTGCTCGTGTAGACGAAGATAAAAGACATTGTCAGTTTTCTCCCGATAGACAAACATATTACTTCGATTATTGACCGAGAGACGATTCAGTACAGCGTGCAGAGCTTTAATACCTCTCGACAAACCCGAACGTCCCGGACCAGTTTTCAATCTCGGATGTAAACAAAATGGCATTTCCCAAACGACAGGACATCGAAACATTCCTGGATTGAGATTTATCGCTGCATTGTGACTAATTGCTCCACTACCCTCGCTGAATGAATCGGCTTTCCAGTTGTGATCCTCACTCGACTCGGGTTCAAGTAAAGAATCACAGAGTCGCGTGTCATTGAGACGATGAAGCAAAAGATACTGATTCACACGACGGCAAATTGCTTTTATTTGCGTGACGAGTAATTTTTGTATCTGTTGATAGTGCGCCACTTCAGTTGATGCCAATTCCAAAAATCGACAGTGAAAATAAACATTCACGTGCGTTGTTTCCACGCGTAGAATAAGCCAAAAATTAGGCAACAACTTCCGACGTCGATCCATTTCAATTAACCATTGACATTCATCCTCGGAGTCGCTACTGTCACCATCGTAACCATCGTCAGTGCCAATTTGTCCCTCGCCAATGCTGGATATTTCCGACAAATAACCCGGTGGATCGCCCGAGTCCTGTTTCTTAGTTCGTCTCTCGTCCTGCCTCTCGAGATCCGAATAAATTTCATCATCGAAACAATTTTGCTCGACCGATTCCTCGCTCTGTTGCTCGCCACCACTCGAATCGGCATTGTACACCTGTTGCTCGAGATTCTTGACGAAATAAAAATAACTCCCCTCCTGACGAATACAATAGCGATCAATCTCGAGTCGCGTGAGTTCTTCGAGAAATTTTGGCACACTATTCTCCGAGGGGAAGACAAAATGTAAAAGTACTTTCTCCGTGTAACAACTTGTGCGATCGTTCGATTCGGCAACGTGACGAGCGACAAAATTTAATGCCTCCTCAGTTGGGGAGGATTTATCCAAAAGTGCCGTCGCCGTCTCGTCCTGAAGAAGCCAATCGATTTCCTCCTTTAAATTCGTGATTGCCGTGTATTGATAGTGTGGCAGGTGGGACAGACCGGCTTGAACTGCTTCGACGTCGGAGAAATCGGTACCATTTCCAATGCTGTTGCTGTGCTCGGTGCCGAGACTTCCGTGTGGTGATGCACTACAAAAAGATGTTGTTCGCAAGCCGGGAGTACAATCGATGCTCACTTCCAATACCTCCTTGGGAAGATAGAGACAAATTATGTCGAGTGTCACTTTATAGTCTTCGTAGTTGTCGAAATTTTGCATTATTTCCGTAACGCATGTTGGTAGTAGTTTGACTGGTGTACTCGACAGACTTGAGCGATTACGAACCGAACAATTTAATTGCAAAAATAGAGGATGATCTTTACTGGAATCTGAATCTACATTGAGATCGCTGATGAACGATTCCGTTGATTCACTGCTGGAAAATTTTTGCTCATTGTGATTGTTCACCATCGGCCAACTGACGCTGTTTGCATTCACTGAAAATTGAAAGCATAAATATAATGAATAATAAATATTTTAAAATAAAATTCAAAAAATATATCTTAATTGAAAAATATTCCGTATGAATAAGAATTGCCACAAAAATAGAAAATTTATTTATTATTTTTGTAATAAAAATTTTCGATAGAATTCAATTATTTTTAATACAATTTAAATGAAATTCTTTAGATGAATTCACTTATTTTAAAAATTTTTGTATAAAATTCGTCATAAGAATTTCAAAATTTTCTATAATTTTAATTTAATTTTTTATAATTTTCTGTCATTGTTTCGTAAAATTTCAATTATTTTTAAAAACAAAAAAAATTCATTGCAAGATTTCAATTATTTTTAGAAATTTTAATAAAATACTTGCCAAAAATTCAATTATTTTTATAAATAATAAAATTCTTCACAGGAATTCAATTATTTTTAATACAATTTAAATGAAATTCTTTGGAAACATTCAATCATTTTAAAAATTTTTGTATCAAATTCTTCATAAAAATTTCAAAATTTTCTATAATTTAAAAAAAATTCTTCGCAAAAATTTAATTATTTTTAAAAACAAAAAAAATTCATTGCAAGATTTCAATTATTTATAGAAATTTTAATAAAATACTTGCCAAGAATGCAATTATTTTTATAAATAATAAAATTCTTAACAGGAATTCAATTATTTTTAATGCAATTTAAATTAAATTCTTTGGATGAATTCACTTCTTTTAAAAATTGATGCATCAAATTCGTCATAAAAATTTTAAAATTTTGTATGATTTTAAAAAAATTCTTCGCAAAAATACAATTATTTTCAAAAACAAAAAAAAATTCATTGCAAGATTTCAATTATTTTCAGAAATTTTAATAAAAAATACTTTTCAAGAATTCAATTATTGTTGAATTTATAAAATCCTTTAGTAGAATTCAATTATTTTCAGTTCATTTTTAATTAAATTCCTTAAAAGAATTTAATTAATTTTTAAGTTCTGAATAAAATTCTTCAAAACAATTTAATTATTTAGAGAAAATTAAAAAAAATAACTGAAAAATTATCTATAAAATTCATATAACTTTTTAAATTCAAAAAGTTTCACAAAAATCCATTTGACAAAAAATGGAATGAATTTTGATTTCTGGCAGAAAATTACCTTTTCCAGTGCAACTATTCATTTTACACTCCAACGCCTCCGAATGAAAGGTGAATTCCTCCAATTCATCGTCACTGTCCGTGTTTTGTAAATCTGCAAGTTTCTGTAAATAAATCAAAATTGTCATTTCGTTTTATAAAGGAAAAATTTGCATATATTATTTTTTTTTCATTTCTTGAATACTTTTAATTTAATAATTAAAATAAAAGATAATAATAAAATTAAATTAAATTAAAGTAAAAGATTAAAAATTCAAATAATTAAAAATAAATAATTGAAATAGTTAAAAAACTAACCATTCTTTCCGGTTGCCAGGAAGGAAGACAATAGTACAATTTCGGATGTGCCGGCACAGGTCTAAACGACACATTTATTATTCTCTCGAATTTATTTTTAATTAAATTGTGAAAAGGTTGAATTTCATTGCACGCAATTTTCTCCGTATAGGTATTTTGATTTTCTAAGGACGATGTACTCAAATGCTTGCAAACGGATCGTAAATAATCTGTTATATTGATTTCCATATAATTTTCCTCGCATTGCTCAACGGCTGCTTCAATATCTTCATAATTCAAGGGACGTTGAAGAATCAGTGATTTGTAAACTGCCATAACGTAACAACGACAATGAGCCAAACTCAAAATCTTACAATGCTCCATTAGACTCTTTTGATCTGAAAACAAATTTTCGTTTACAATTTTTTTTATTTATTTTATATTTATTTATATTTATTTTTACTTACTATTTTAATTTAAAAATTGTAAATTGTAATATAAAAAAATTGTTATTAGTTGTTTAATTTTAAAATACTGGTAAGAAAAGCAAAAATAGTAAAAATAAATTCTACAAAACTCTGTAAATTCTCGAGAAAATTTTCCCCACCATTTAAAGCATTGTCAGAATCTTCACTCTTCGGTTCTGGCGATGAAGGTTTCGTGTCCCCGCCTGATTTCAAATTAATGAACTCCTCTTGAAAATGTTCACCAATTCGAAATGTATAATCGCGATAAATGTCTTTGGCACGTGGTGAAGAAAGTTTATCGACCAATGCGTCGATCAACAATGCCAACGAGCAATCGTAAACATAAATTGGAAGAATTAATCCCCGTTTTGTATTTTCATCGGTCAATTTTTGATATGGTTCCATTTTCGGTGTACTGTGTGCCGTTGTCGTGTGACTCGATACATTTGAATTGAAATCGTCGAAATTATGAAAAGGCGACAAACTCTCATTGTCATGATGACTTCTCGCATAAGGCACTGGAGTCAAGTTTGTATCTCGAAGATCAAAATTCGAACTCAACGATTCATAGTGTAAATTTGAATCGGTTCTCAAATATGAATCTTGAACGTCCTCCTCTGGATACATCAGTAATCGAGCGTCTTTTTCGGTTGCCGGTAAAATTGTTATAATCACATGGGTGACACTTACGCCCTTCACGAAACATCTCCATTGGGGGAACACTGATTTATTCTTTATTCGATCTGTAATTTTTTTAATTTAATTGTGGTAAAGAATTTTATCAAAATTAAAAAAAATTATTATTGAATTCGTGTGAAGAATTTTATTAAAATTTTTCGAAAATAATTAAATTATTGTGGCGAATTTTATACAAAATTTTTTAAAATAATTGAATTCCGCCCAAGAACTTCATTTAAATTTTATTAAAAATAATTTAATTCCACAGAAGAATTTTATTATTTATGAAAATAATTGAATTGTTTCAAAGAACTTTATTAAAATTTCTAAAAATAATAATATTTTTCTGAGAAGTTAATTTAAAATTGTATTAGAAATAATTTAATTCTTAAAAAGAATTTTATCAAAATTTTTAAAAATAATTGAATTTTTGCGAAGAATTTTATTGAAAATTTTAAAAATACTTGAATTCCTGCGAAGAATTTTTATTAACTTTGTATTTCAAAATAATTGAATTTCTTCTAACAATTATAGAAAATTTTGAAATTCTTGAGACGAATTTTATATGAAACTTTAAAAATGTTTGAATTCTTTTGAGGAATTTGATTTAAATTGTTTTAAAAATAATTGCATTCTACCAAAGAATTTTAATATTTTATGAAAATCATTGAATTCTTCTGAAGAATTTTATTAAAATTTCTGAAAATAATTGAAAGCTTGCAAATGAATTTTTTTTAAATCATAGAAAATTTTTAAATTCTTGCGACGAGTTTTATGCAATAATTTTAATAATAATTGAACTCTTTCGCGGAATTTCATTTAAATTTTAATAAAAAAAATTGAATTTGTCCGAAGAATTTTATTATTTTTAAAAATAAATGAATTTTTCCGAAGAATTTTAATAAAATTTTTTGAAAATAACAAACAATAATAATTAATTAGTAAATTATCTGAAATTATTCAAAAACTGAAGTTGATATTTGAAAATAAAAATTTTAAATTCATACGGCTTTGCTCGCTTACTTTCCAATAAATTAATTAATTTCTTTTCTTAAGGGAAGAATTGATTAAGTAAAAATCTAATTTCTAATAAAATGAAAAAAGAAAATTCCTACTTGAGTGGAAATATGGAATATGAGATTCTTCATCTCGAGGACGATTGAATAACATTTCTGTAAATTTTTGAGATTCCACAGCCGTGAGAATCAATTCCCGATTGTGAAGATGCTTTATGTGATCCAAAAATCCTTCGATGAGTATTCGATTCGCATTATCGTCTCCCACATCATCATTATGTATACCTAATTAATAAATAAAATTTTGGTTTAATTCAATTCAATTTAATTTAATTTAATTAAATCTAATTTAATTTAATTTATTTTTAGATTATCAACAAACAATTGTAAAGTTCATAATTGAGAAAATAGATTTGAACAAAATAACAAAATTTTTCGTCAATAAAGTTCACAACGTTTGTATCTAATCAATAATTTAGAAGAATAAATATTTGTCTATTTAAAATATAAACTTTTCTATATAAAACATTTTGCATAGCTTTTTGATTGATAACTTTCAAAAGAAATATTTATAAGCAAAAAATTTCACAGTTTTTTCCCTGGAAAAATATTTTTTCTCTTTCAATGATTGATCATAAACGTTGTGAATTTCATCGACGAAAAATTTTGTAATAATTAAATTTTCAGCTTCTTTCTTTTTTAAATTTAAATTTAAAATTTTAAATTCCGAATATTCCTCTAACCGTCATCGAACATAGAGAACAAGAGTTCGGCTTGCTGACATTTTGGCAAAATATTGAGAGTGTCGAAGAGAAAATTCACAGAATGAATTCGTTCCTGATTGGAGGGATGACCTTCTGGAAAATCCGACAAAATAGGTTTTTTAATCGATCTACTAATTAATCCTTGATTCAAATAACCTTGAGCAGCGATAACATCTAAATTTTTCTCCGAAGGTGACACTTGACTCAAGAGGCTCAAGTGCTCGAGGGTTAATAATGCATTAATACAGTCTTCGTCGATATAAGCAATCTGAAATTAAAGGAAAAAATCGATAAAATTAAATTGTGAAACTTGGGGTAAAAATTTCTTTCATATAGATAAGACACTGGATAAGATTATATAAAATACGAGTGGTAATATATTTCTCATTCTTCGACAGTTGGACTGGAAAATAAAATTTTTCTGTTTCTCCTAAAAGAAGGAAATTAATTTTATTATTTTTTATTATTATTCAAACAAACAGTTTTTATTTATAATTTCTGTTATTAAATTTCTCATTCAATTTCTTATTCTTATTTCTAATTCAATTCTCAATAATTTCACAATATTTTATTCGTAATACAATTTTCACAATTTTTGGTAAACTTTTTTAATACCTGTACTTAATTCTAATCTAGAATAAAAATTGATCAGTAGATAAATAAATTGCTAAATAGATCGCAGGAATTATCAAATATAGTCGAAGATAATCGAAAATATTTTTTTTCTCTTCGTCTAAATTTTTCTTTAAAAAAATACAATTCAGATCCTAATCGTCACTTTGAGATCAAAGTTTTATTTGAAGAATTTGTCGATAAGCGTGTGGTAGATAGCTGGATGCAAAAGTCGTTTAAGGCCTCGGGAATAAGATGGAGGAGTTGAATCTCGCTTTAAAATCTAAGCGTAGAGACCACTACTCCACTTGAACCGCGACACCCTCTTCTTTTTTTTTTTTTTTTTTGCTTTTTGCCAAATTTAAATAAAACGAGTGTTTCCAAATTCAAGGGAAGACGAAAGCTTTCCAATTAATCTTGAGCTGGAAGAGTTAGATCTGGCAAGTTTCTAGAGTTCAATTACTCACTGTCAAGATCCTCTCTTCCAACTCAAGATCAGTCAGTTGTTGAGAAATCCAAAAAACTATTTTACAGATGAATTCGCAATTTTCCGGAAATTCGTCTCAAAGTTGATATCGGAATATTTCTGAAAATTCCTCCTTTTTTTTAATTTTCTACAATTCTAATTTTTTTGAAACGAAATTTTTCTATTAAGTGTTCAACTTTGTCCTGAACTATTTCATTTTTCGAAACATTTTTTTTATTCATTTATTTCATTTAGTTTTGATTTGGAAAAATAATTTAATTCTTGAGTCGAAATTCCCATTTATAAAAAATTTCATGTTTGTCTAAAATTTACAGAATCAATATTGACCCAGAATATTGTCGGGTTTAAAAAAAATAAAGCACTCAATGTTTGCTAAAAAATAAAATGATAACGATCCACATGACATTTTTCAACAGAACGTTTAAAAAAACTGATAAAAGAGAATATGAAAAATTCGTTTAATTGCAAAAATAAATTCCAAACAAATAAACAATTTTTTTTATCATTAGTCAACAATTGTTTAACAAAAAAATAAGTAATATCAACTGAAATTTTCGAATTTATTTTTCCTCTATTTTAAAGTTGTCTAAATTAAATTAAAATTAAATTCAGGACAATTGAACACTTTCTGATTTTTTTTTTTTCTAATCAAAAGTAAATTTTCGAAAAACAACTTCACCTTTTGTCACTAGTTTATAACTTTTGTAAAAAAAAAGTTTAAAATAAATAAATTAATCACTCAAAAAATGTAACAGTCCTTCAAGCTCGTTTCACTAGCAATTCCTTATCAACACTACCGCTTGTGACCAAAAACTCGAGGAATCTCCTTATCAAAAAGACTTTCTGAATAAATTCACACCTTACATAACACGAGCACAGTAAAATATCGAATTTTTTTTTACTTTTGGAAAATATATTTTAAAAGTTTTTAATGACAAACAATTGTCAACTAGACACGAAATAAATAATTGTAAATTTAAAAAATGAAGAAAAATGCTAACGACCAGAAGAAAATTATGAACCTCGCCGAAAAAAAGGAAGACAATCACTAACGGGCCCCGAATATACCTGGGCCCTATATATACCTGAGGGTACTGATAGAGAATCCCATCCTAAGTCCTCCATCGATATCGAGTGCCCCACCCCAATGATGATAACGATTGTCTGATAGACATGAACAAACACGTACACGTCTAAATTCTACTTCCACGAAGAGAGAAAAAAAAATTAACTCTCAAATCTGATTAACGAAAAAAATTTAATCCATTTACAATCTATAATTCTATTTCAAGGAATAAATTTATTGTCTTATTGTCCAAGGTTGATTGTCCGCAAAGAGCAAAAATTGTCATGAAACTAAAAAAGAATTCCACACATTTCATTATCATTTTCTTCCTTAAATCCTTCTTTAATTTTTAATAAATTCCCATTACTTTTTAAAAATTAGTAAAAGCAAGTAAACTCCATATTTATTAATAATAAACCAATAAATTTTTACATTTGTTTCAAATAAACCGTTAAGCTTTTTTCTTTTCTTTAAAGAAAACTTGTTTCTTCCTCGAAGGTAACGCGATAAAAATAATGTACAATTTGCTAATTATGATATGAACAAATATAAATATAAAAAAATGCTTTATATTTTATTTTATTATTTTTACATCCAGTTTTTTTAATTTTTACATTCGCTTTCTTTCCTTCCAAGAAAATTTTGTATTTTATTATATTTTGTATTTTTTTTTTATATTTGTTTTTCTTTTTTTGACTAAATTCGAATTCCGACCAAAAAGTATAAAAATGATAATTTATTTCAAAATTGTAAGAGTGAAATAAATTATCATTTTAACCGGTGGACTAATTTAGTTATTCAATAACAATTTATTGAGATTGGACAAGGGTCGGCGCGATAAGTCGAAAGATAAAGATCAATTATGACATTGTTTGAAACAAAGTGTCTTAAGCAAAATTTTATTATTTGGTACCTTTTCATATCACACGCACCTTATTATCAGTTGAGA
Organism: Leptopilina heterotoma; assembly: GCF_015476425.1. Classification (NCBI taxonomy): domain Eukaryota; kingdom Metazoa; phylum Arthropoda; class Insecta; order Hymenoptera; family Figitidae; genus Leptopilina; species Leptopilina heterotoma. The sequence continues at coordinate 1,243,471 of NW_025110846.1, forward strand.
AAAAAAAATTTTACTTTATAGTCAAAATTTAATCAAATAATAACAAATTTTCAATCTCGAAATCGAAATTAATAAGCAGATCAACTAATAATATTTGAGATAAATAAATATTAAATAATAAGTACAATTCTCTTTTTATGAGAGAGCAATAAATAAATAATAAATAAATAAAATAATAAAAATAATAAAAAAATATTAAGTAAATAAATAATATTATAATAGTAATGAAATAAATAAATATGTTTACTTTGAAATTTTAAACTGAACTTTTACGTTTTAAATTCTTTAAATTAAATTCTCAAAATTTTTCAAAATGAAACCTTCAAAATTAAAAAAGTAATAAAATATAGTCCTTAATTTTTTTAGTTCAATAAAAATCATTTTTTATACCAACAAATTTTTGTATTTAAGGAGAAAATTATATTAATATTTTTAATCTGGAATTTTATTATTGTAGAATTTACGATTGTCAGAAATTATAGCAGGTGAATAATCATAAAAAAGAATTCTTTCTTTTACTAATAGAAAATTCAAGTAATTTCAAATTTCACGGAAAGATTTGTTATTTGAAAAGAAACACAAACTCTTCAGAACAATACGAACTTCAAATATATATATATCATATCTAATCAACATTCTTTTTTTTTTAGAAATAGACGCTTTTAATCTATCTAATCTGTTGATCAATTTTTAACACCAACTTTTTCAAAATTCCCAATCTTTTTTTTCATATATAATTCTTCATTTTATTAAAATAATTTTTTTCCTCAAAGAAAAAATATTTTTAATTCTTTAGAAAAAAAATTAACTCCTTTTTGATTTTATACCAATTTTTTAATTTTAATAATTTTAGTATGATTTTTTAATATAATTTTAATAATATTAGTACATTTTAATTTCTTAGTAATTAAGTTTTTGGATTCTGATATCTATTGTAATAATTTCACAGTTTAGGCCAAAAATCCAAAATGTTAAAAAAATTGAAAATATTCATAAATTTATGTCATTAAATAATTTTTGAATATAATTTTAATAATTTTAATCTTTAATTCCGATTCTTTTTATTTATTCATAATTAGAGAATTATAGTGTTTAGAATTAATTAATTAATTAAAAAATTTATAATAAAAGCAAAAAAAAAGTATTTTAAATTGAATAAGAAAAAAATTATTATAATGACCATTTAAGCAATGAAATAATTTTTTCCTGCTTTTTAATATTTTTATGAAATTGATTTTAAATTTGGTAAAAATTGAAAATTAAGAACTCTTGATTTCAGTATTTTTTTATAGTAAAGACTTAAAAAAAATAATGTAGAAAACTAAAAGCTTAAAATCTTCAATATCTTCGTTTGATGTTTGCATAGAGATAAGAATACCTGACAAAATAAACCACTTGAGAATAAAGCATCCTCTGGTCAGAATAACTTTGTGTGTTTCTGATTACACGTATTATCAGGTTGGTCCAAGATAACTCGCAAGTTAAAAAAAAATAGTTTCTAGAATCGTTTCTTGACACTTCTAATACAAGAGGCGCAACAATCAATTTAAATTTTTCAAAAAAGAAGAAAAAAACGTCAAATTTCAATTTTTTTATATTTTTAAACTTAATTCTCTTTAATTAGATTTCTACATTATATTTTTTTAACCTTTACTCTTTTTACCTTTAAAAAATTCAATTTAATATTATTATTTGATATTTAGAATAATTTAATTACAGAGAAAAAAAGCAAATAAATGAAATTAAAAATTTTGTCAAACTTGGCAAATTTGAAAAATAAAACCTAAAATTAAATTTCAAGGGAAAAATGTCTTCTCTGTAGTTTTGAGTATTTTCTATTAGAGTTCATAATAATTATGAACAATTTTCAGAGAAATATATTTACCACTCGTTGAAATTATTCTGAAATTAATTAAACGAAATGGAAATTTACTCACAGCATCTGGTAATTGATGATACTGTAAACAATGCATGTACTCCGCTTTCTGTTGAGAGGGAATTTGAACATTACCACATTGCGGTTCGACCCAAATTTCTGTGATTATTTGAAAATCTCCAATATTCTCGCAATCCTCGTTTCCAACTTCTCCATCGCCTGTTATAATTCATAAAGCAATTAGAATTCTCGTCTTTTGTTTATTTTCTCAACTATTAATTATTACTAAAAAAATTAATCTAAGACGAAATTAATTAAAAGAGAAAATTATTTTGAAGAAAATTAATCCAAGAAAAAATTAATCTAATAAAAAACTAATCCAATAAAAAATTAATCTAAGAAAAAATTAATTTAAGAAAAAAATAATCCAATAAAAAAACTAATACAATAAAAAATTATTCCAATAAAAAAAATTATATATGAGAAGTAAAGAATTCATATTTTATTTGTAGAATAATTAATTTTCGTTTAACTTGCCATCGTCTGTGTCATCAGAACCACTGTCTCTTTCCGTTGTAGGATTAACAAGCACATGAGGCGGAAATAAAATATACTGAATAGTACAAGGATAAAAGGATGGATCATTTTCCGGTCCCTTCATTTGCACTTCTCGTACCATATTTATAATTCCTGCCGAAGAATGTGCAAAATTAAAGCCCTCAGAGAGACGAATTCTGAAAAGAAATCCCATCCCACGAATTAATTTAATTTTTAATGATTTTGATTGCTTGACTGATTGATTGAAAAGAAATTAGAATAAATTAATTTCATTAAATTAAAACAAGTGATGAAGAAATATTTTTAAATAAAAAAAATGTACGTATAAATAAAAAAGTTTACTTGGTGATAGTCGAGAGAATCCTGGCAATCGCAGAAATGTTCAATTTCGGTAGATTAATAACCGGTATGGATTGAACAAACGGTTTCTTAATGAACCACAACCATCGTCCATGATACAAATACGTTGACAATGTACCAGTGAATAATCCACTCGGTATCAATGAATTTCTCGATAAAAATTGCGTTCCATCGAAATATTTTACACTATTCAAATCACTTGGCATACGTTCGTAGCGTACTAGAATTTTCTCCAAAGATTTATGAATTATCGTGCAACAGGAAATTTCCTTAAGATCAGTGGGTCGACTGGGAAGCGTTAATTTTGCGAGTCTCTCCAATAGATCAGTGACAACATTATGTCTCACCACACCTTCTGTACCGCCGGCAAATGCAATATTCAATACGACACAAAGTGCTCGACAATTGACATTAATTATTGAAAATGACACTGGCGGTTTATCCAGTTCTCGATAAATAAATTGTACATAGGTGTGATTATCGACGAGAACAAAAGTTGCCCAATTTTTTAACATTCCATAGAGAGCGGCCCCAGCCTGGCGATATTGCACCGATTGAAAACGTCCACTCTGATTTGCCTGATGAAGATGTTTCGGCAATGGTTTGTCGTGACATAAAATTAATCTTATTCGTTGACAATGCATCCATCTTGCCCATTGATGTGGTTCTAGTGTCACAACTGGCTGCCAAATTTGACCAAATTGCGGGCACGCCGCGTCACTGAAATTTGAAAGAATTCATAATTAAGAAATTGGAAAAATTTTACTAATTTGATTTATGAAAAGTTTGATGATTACAAGCTTCGGGAGGTTTGTAAAACTCTTCCAAAATTCAACCAAGGCCTTGGTTCGATTTTAAGACGCAAAAGAAGTCTTTTTAGTCAATTAAAAGTATTAGAAAGTCGAAAAAGTCGTTTATTTTATTTTGGATTGTAATAAAAATTTTATTATGTATTTCCCTGATTTTTACCTCAATTCCAAAAAAAATTCTCCTTTCTTCCAATAACCGAACTTTATTTCAAAGTTTTTGTAAAATTCAATTATTTTCAAAATATTTATCACAATTATTCACATTTTTCTTCAAAAACATGATTATTTTAATACAAATTCTTGTAAAAAAATTCTCTAAAATATAAAATTTATTTCAATAAAAAATTTGACCAAATTTACGATTTTTTTTACAATTTTTAAATTAATTACTTTCGGGAATTCAATTATTTTCATAAAATTTTAATTCAACTTTTTCAAAAACCTAATTTTTCCAGAGTTTCTAAATTCAACTATTCAAAAATTCAATAATCTTGGTAGTAAATAAATATTTAAATATTATTTATAGTACTTAATATTTTTTTCCACAGAAGTTGAAATTCAAAAGAAAAATTTCATTTTAAAACCTTTTTAAATTTCATTACCTACTTTTAAAAAATGTAACTATTACTCTTCCAAAACTCAATTATTTTCTAGAATTTTATACTAAAATTCTATTTTAAATCAATTATTTTTTATAAGCTTAAAAATGTAATTATTAATAAAACGAAGAAAATTCACTTTTCTAAAATTCAATTGTTATCAATTCAATTTTACGAAATTTCGAAAATTCAAAAATTTTTTAATTGGATATATTGAAAAATACAAAATATTACTAATAAAACTAATAAAGAATAACTAATTTCAAAAGAATCTGAATTAAAAATTGTCAAAGAACAAAGTTGTTTAGAATTGTCAATTGAAATTATTCAAAATACAAATCTTCTAAAATTTCAATTTGAAACCTTTTGAAAAATTATTTCTAAAACTTTCTATCAAAACGCTTCCAATATTTAATTATATTCTAAAAATTTTAATTCAAATTCTTCACTAAACTAATTATTTTTGATAATTTTCATTGGATTCTTTAAAAATTGAATTAATCAGAAATTTAAAATAAAAAAAATTTGTTAATTGAAAAAAATCCAAAAAGTTAAAATAACTAATTTAAAAAGAATTAAAATTTATATTTTTCAAAGAACAAAGTTGTTTAGAATTGACAATTGAAATTATTTTACATTCAAATCTTCAAAAATTTCAATTTGAAACCTTTTAAAATTTAATTTAATTTTAAAAAATTCTACCACAAGTCTTCCAATATTTCATTATAATATATATTCTAAAAATTTTCATTCAAATTCTTCTGTAAATCAAATATTTCTAAAAATTTACAATGGATTTTTAAAAATTGAATAAATCAGGAAAGAAAAACAATTAAAATCAATTTAGAATTAAATTATTTTCATTTGAAATTTCTATTAATTGAAAATTTCTTAATTGATTGAAAACAATCCAAAAAAAATAGATAAAATAACTAATTTAAAAAAATTTGAATTATGTTTTTCAAATAACTGAATTGTATATATAGAATTTTCATTTTTTGTATAGAAAATTCAAATTTTCAAAAATTAAAATTCGAAATTTTTAGAAATTTAATTATTTCTAAAAACTTCTTCTAAAATTCAATTATTTTTCAGAATGTCCAATTAAAATTTTTCTCTAAGTCAATTATAAGGAGAAAAAAGTCGTATTTTTAAAAAATAATCCAGAAAGTCTTAATTATGATTTATGATTATGAATTAAGACTTACTGATTTGATATTGATTATATGAATAATATTTATTTAAGAAAAACGTTAATTATTCACCTGAGTTGAATCGAACTGGCAGAAGCATAAGTGGGTAAATAAAAAACAGGCATGCCACTTTTAATTGTTTCCGGGACATTGTACCAAGTCCAGCCAATTCCTGGTGACCAGCTAAAGTGCGAGAGCATGTTATCACTCTCCGTGAGTGATGTTAAAGCAGCCCAAAATCGTGAGACGACTTTCTGTCGATACTGAGATTTCAAGGGCTTCTTCGATAAACAGGTAATGTCGTGTAAAAATTCGTACGTCGCTGAAATATAAAAAAAATATAAAAATTGAATTTTGCGTATTTTAAATTATAACCATAAATTTTAAACTTAAAAGAAACTATTAAAACTTTTAAACTTAAAAAAACTTTAAAAACTTTTAAACTTAAAAATTCTCAAACTTTTTTGTTTGGACTAATGGCTTAATAACTCCATAATTATTATAATAAAAAATAAAATATCAAAAATATTAAACGAAAACATACCTTCTAAAGTTATCGTATAAGTAATCGTATTACACACCGCCATTGATCTCTTTTGCCAAGGGCACGATATGGAAAATTCCAAAAAAACATCCGTCCTCCATGGTAATACAAAACAAATTTCAAGATGTTCCTCCCGTAAATTAATTTTCTTAATTAAATAACCCTCCCGCAAGCGACAACACAATAAACTACTCAGTGTACACTTGACTTTCTCCTCAATCTGTTTTTTCCTCAAAAGTTGTGGAAAATCATCGCCATGAACAAGGCATTTTTTCATATGACAATCAGTTGAGTTCCACGAATTTCTCTCGCAACAAATTGCTCGATATAATTGCCAGCAAAGAAATTTTCGTTGATAAATATTTAAATCCGTCTCTTCGATTGGTAACTATTGAAATTGAATTAACGAAAAGTTTATAGGTGAAAAAAAACATTGCCAAGATAAATGACTTTTACGAAAAGAAAGAAAAGAAACTTACAGTTTGTGGAATGAAGGAAAAATAAGTTCCCAGAGTAGCGGTTGCGAGAAAAATGAGTATATCTTCGTAGGGAACTAAACCATTCGCGCAATGTGGATGATATGAACTTCCCACGTGTAGAAAACTACAGGCAACTGTTGTTGCTCTCAATTGTTGAATTACAAAATCCATTACATTTGCGTCTGTTATTCCCACTATTCCATCGGTGACAATAACTAAATCTGTAAAATTTAATTTGCATTATTACAAAAATTACAAAATTAGTTCTATTTAACTAATAAATACAATCCTTCCTCTATGAGAAAGCAATAAGTTATAATAATTTATAATTAATAATTAATAAATTATAGTTAATATGAGAAATAAACTTACGAGCACAACTATGATCGGGAAGAAGGGAAAGAGCGAGCATTCCATATCGCAGCATATTGACAAAGCTAGTCTCTGGTGAGGCCATGGACATAATTGACATATTATTAGTGTTACTATTTCCCACACTGGTGCCACCCTCCTCGAAAAGTCCACCCACTAATTTTTCATTTTCAGCTCGTAAATTTTCTAATTGCTGATTTACAACTCCCGTCACATGGGCCACTTTCTCCTCGAGGATATTTAATTGTTTCTCTATAAAATGCATTAGACTGCCTACATTTTCCTTGGTAACTAACCATCCTTGAACTAAAACTTGTTGCGCCGGATTCGCGAAAAATGGCGTGTGAGCTATCACAGTCACGTAAATCTCCGGCTTTATCAGTCTTTTACTCCCTGGAGCGAAAAACTATAAACAAGAAGCAAATATTAATTGATAAAAATTATAATTCTGGATTATTATGATAATGAAATTCAATTTGTGTAATAAAATTTAATTTGTATAATAAAATTCAATTTAATAGATAAAATTCAATTTCTATTATAATATTCAATTTTTATTATAAAATTTAATTAAAAATAAAAAATTTAATTTTTATAATAAAATTAAAAAAAAATTTAATTTTTATAATAAAATTAAAAATTTAATTTTAATAAACAATTTTTTAATTAATAGAAGCAAATGATTATTTACCGGTCTCGTAATTCCTTCCAAACATCTTTTCGTAGCTAGACAAACTTCGTCGATTACGACTTGACCATTTTGTATACCCTTCGAAAAAAATATCAATGTTTTATTAATTTTGGAAAAATAAATTATTTAACTATATTTTTATTACTATTATAATTATTATTATTATTATTATTATTATTATTATTATTCTTGCTATTTAATTATTTAATGTTTTAAAGATTAAAAATTACCAAAAATTAATTAAACTTGTTTTCAATTAAAAATATTTCTTTTATAATTTTCAATCTGAAATAATTGAATTCTTATAAAGAAATTCATCCAAATTTTTCAAAATAATTAAATTCCTTACGAGAAAATTTAATTAAAATCTTTAAAGACAAGTTAATTCTTACGAGAATTTTAATTAAAATAGGTAATGTTAAAAATATTCAAATTCTTATAAAGAATTTTATTGAAATTTTTCAAAATAATAAAATTTTTGACAAGAATGTCATTAAAATTTTTTAAAATAATTAAATCTCTACGAAAACTTTAATTCATTATGAAACTAATTCAATTTTGCTAAGAATTAAATTAAATTTTTTGAAAATAATTGAATTTATGCGAAATATTTTATAATTAACACAAGAATTGAATTCTTTCGAGAAATTTTATTACAATTTTTTTAAAATAATTAAATTCTTTCAAGAAATTTTATTAATTATAAAAACAAATGAAATATGGGTAAGAATTTTATGAAAATTCTATTGAAAATAAGTGAATTATAAAGAGTTTTACCAAAATTTTGCAAAATAATTGAATTTCTGCGAAGATTTTTATTATTTAGAAAAAGAATTAAAATTTTTCTTTTATAAAGAATTTTATTTAAATTTTTCAAAACAATAAAATTTTTGCGAAGAATTTTATTAAAATTCTTTAAAATAATTAAATCTCTGCGAAAAATTTGATTAATTATGAAACAAATTCAATTCTCGTAAATAATTTTATTAACTTTTTTTAAAATAATTAAGTTTCTGTGAAGAATTTTATTAAAATTCTTTAAAATAATTAAATTCCTGCGAAAATCTTTATGAATTTTGAAAATAATTGAAATTTTGCTAAGAATTTAATTACATTTTTTGAAAATAATTAAATTTATGCGAAGAATGTTATAATTAACACTTTTTTAAATAATTGAATTCTTTCGGGAAATTTTATTCCAATTTTTTAAAATAATTCAATTCTTTAGAGGAATTTTATAATTATGAAAAGAATTGAAATCTGGGTAAGAATTTTATGAAAATTCTATTAAAAGTAAGTGAATTTTTATAACGAATTTTACCAAAATTTTGCAAAATAATTGAATTTTTGCAAAGAATTTTATTATTTAGAAAAAGAATTTAATTAAAATTCTTGAAAATAATTAAATTCCTGCGAAGAATTTGATTAATTATAAAAATCATTCAATTCTCATAACTAATTTTATCAGAATTTCTCAAAGTAATTCAGTTTCTGTGAAGAATTTTATTTAAATTCTTTAAAATAATTAAATTGCTGCGATAAATTTTATAAATTATGAAAATAAGTGAAATCTTGCTAAGAATTTAAATAAAATTTTCGAAAATAATTGAATTTTTTCGAGGAATTCAATTAAAATTGTATTGAAAATATTTCATTTCTCATAAAGAATTTAATCAAAATTTTTCAAAATATTTGAACTTTTGAGAAGAATTTGATCAAATTTTTATAAATATTTGAATTTTTTTGAGAAATTTTATTGAAATTGTTTTAAAAATAATTCAATTCCTGATGCAAACAATTTTATCAAAGTCTTTGAAAACAATAAATAATTATAATTAAATACCAAATTAGTCAACAATTGGATTTTTTAAAGTTTAGTTTCTAAAATTATTCCAAATATATTTTGAAAATATATTTTCTAAATATATTTTTATTTGAAGATTAAAAATTTTTTTACTTTGCATAATAATAATAATATAAATAATAATTAAATGATAATTGTTGTATTTACTATTGTTGCAAGAGATGGACTAAGATCGAGACTAAAGACCATCTTGTACTTATGTGCAAGAAATATAATCAAAGTCGACGAGGATATTCGATAAAGAAATTGATGATTATTTTCACAGCTCCAGGAAATGGGTTTATCCTTTGGAAGCACCGACACAATCTCCAATTCTTGTGTTTCTTCATTATCAATCACAGGCTCTTCAATTGATACCACTGAATCTAAATGTTCAATTTTCCATTGTGCCCTCACATTTCGAGATATTGGAAAACCCTTTTTCATTAAAAGAAACACAGTTTCTGCTTCAAGGACCACCTTTGCCTTCAAAAAGAGAATATTTTAAATCAAAAGAATAATTTAATGAACACATTTATAGAATAAACAGGGTAATAAAAAACATGTAAACTTTAGAAATAATTTTAGGTTACCTGTGATACTATTTACCAAAGGATTTAAATAACTTGAATTTAACATCTGTAAATTCTTTAAAAAAAACAAATTTTATAATAAATTATCTCTTACCTCGGCTACAGGATGATCCATTATAATATAAGAAATTAATCCGTTAATTTATTTACAAAACTAGCACAAAATATATTTATTATTAGTCGACGTTTTGTGCTTAGAAGCATATTGTGGCACTGATATTACTCTAAATCGAAATCGAATAAAAAGAGAAAATTTATTCGTTTTATAAGTATATTTATAAAAAAAGTCAATTTTTAAATGTTTATTTTCATTTCCCCTAATGATAATGATTAAAAAAAGGACAACATAACCTCTAATTGAAATGGAAAGTGATACTTTGTAATGAGCAAATTTATTAAGTCGTAATTTGCTTCACTTGTTAAATAAAGACACAGTAATTTCTCTGACTTGATTACTATGATTTAAGTTGGTAAAAGTATAAATTATTTTTTGATAACAAGTATTTTTCTTCAATATCACTGCTGTCATGGCTGCTGTCATTGTGTAAGTGTGTGAATTGTAAACAATTTATCGACATTCGGTAAATATTACCAACATTCGAAAAAAATGGGCGCTGAACTTAAATTTGTTTTTAATTTCGACCAAATAATATATAAAATCTTTGTATTATATTTTATTTTTTTAAAACAATAAATATGTTTAAAATGAAAAGTATTTTTTTTATAAATAAAGCGGAATTATCGAATTTTTAATTAAGAGGCTTATTGTGACATCATTTTTCCTGCAATTGGCTGCCTTGCTGGGAATCTGGGATGTCATCACTTGTACGACGCTCACTTCACAGGTATTAGTCAGTGTTGTTGCGTTTACAGTTCGTGAGGTTTGTTTTTCAATAAAGTACAATTGAATTAACATCTATTTACATGTTACAGCAGAGGATAACAGCAGGTAAATAAAATTCCAAAGATCCTAGTTTTTAATTTGACTAACACATCAAAAGATTTGGTTTATTTTATTCGAAAACAAGAAAAAAGAAACTTGAAAGAGCGGCAACAATGCCACTCCCTGTCCCCTCCCTTAATTGTCATCACACTTATGGAATTTCTGACTAATATGTTAATTTGTAATTTTTTAATTTTGATTATTAGGAAAAAACACGCTAATAGTAATTAAATTTTTAATTTTCTTTGTGTCGATGACTCGATTTATATTCGCCCCATAACCTATATTTTTTAATTTGCCTTCATTTCACTCTTCGAATGATAATTTAATTTAAATAACAATTTAACTCTACACTCGATTCTCGTTATAACGACGATCTCGGGACTTCAAAATCTCGATATTACGACGGAAGGAGGAATCCTACTTCACGTTATATTCAAACACATGAATTTATCTGTGATTAACAGAACAAAACGTCAAATAAGTGTAAAAATTTTCGTAAAGTATGTTTATTTATATTAAAAGTTTCTGCATTATGGAATCAGTTTAAAGAAAAAGTAAGAATTTTTAATAATAATCACATCACTAGATTCTTTAGGTTAAATAAAGTTAAGGGTTGATTAACTTAGTCGTTTTTTTTGAGTTAACCAAAATTTTGGTTAAATTAAATTCTTAAATTCGTTCGTGTTTTTTTTGTTGTTGTATCGAGAGTTTTAATGTTCGTTGTAACGAGAGAACGTTGTAACGAGATTCGTTATAACAAGATTCGAGTGTACTTATTTATATTTAAATTAGATTTTTTATGTTTAAATTTAATTTTTTATGTTTGAATTTAATTTAATCTTCTATATTAATATTCCAGTACTTATGTGGATTTAAATCGGTTTTTTAGGTTTTAATTTTTCTAATTGCGATTTTAATTAATTTTCAGAGTTGAGGGAAGAACAATGAAGCGCTTCCAGTTTGTGATCATTTTTTTGATCGGATTATTAACCACAATCACTGCCCAAGTTAGTTATTTTGATGATTTGGAATATCAGTGTCCACAGCATTGGATGAGATTTCAAGATTCATGCTATCGTTTTATAAAGAGTCCAATAAGAGTGAGAGATGATGCGAGAAAAAATTGTCAAGCCTATCAAAGTGATTTAGTTGCTATTAATTCATTGGACGAACATGGATTTCTATTGCACAATTTACAGAGAAATGATCCTCAGCATCGAAAATGGTACACTGGAGTGAGATTCCAAGGTGGTTATTGGACTAATGAACCGGATAATTCACAAGTGATTAATATGGAGAATGCCTTTTTACCTGAACCGAATGATGGGATTTACGGCAGGGATTATCTTGTTTACGCCTATAGTAATGGATTGAAACGTTGGGGATTCGAGAAGGTCACTGGATTCGATGAATTACTGTATATTTGTGAGGCGCCAATATCGTCTCTTCATAATTTAATCGAAGATGATCGAACCTATCAGTACGGCATTAATATCGACAATCCACTCAAAATACCAAGGGGACCGTATTTTATTAAACAACCAGTTAACACTGTTTTCGATTTTTCCAAGGAGAAAGTTAATAATGATATTTCTTTGAGTTGCTTGGCTGGTGGATATCCAGCGCCCAGTTATGAATGGTTCAAGGAACACTACGATAATGATCGACTAGTTTCCAATAAAATTGATCCGTTATCGAATGGTCGATACACTGTGAGTGGTGGTTTGCTGATCATCTTCAGTCCAAATCAGGTAAGTTCATTTTTTTTCTTCCATTCTTTCATTTCTTTTATTATTTAAATTTCTTTTACTATTTTCTTCATTTTTGGATGTTTTAATTTCTTCTTCTTCTTATTTTAATTTTAATTTCCAGGCTTCGCACTCATCTACTAAAACCTACTATTTACTACTTTTTTTACATTATGCTACTATTTAGGTACTTTTTTAGATTTCAGCTACTAAAAGCTACTATTTCTGTTTTTTTTTTTTTAGAATTTCCACTACTTTAAATTCGCTAATACTAGAAATCAAAAAACTATTCTCAAAAATTATAATCATAATTATTATAAACACATTCTTTAAAACGATTCAATTATTTTCAATAAATATTCGAAATTCATTTATTTTCAATTATCTAGTATTTTGAAAAAGTTTTGAAAAATAATTCAATTATTAAAAAGAAATTGATAAAATTCATCCAAAATTAAATTATTTTCATAAATAATAAAATTTCCACAGGAATTCAATTAATTTAGAAAAGCATTTTCAAAGAAAGTCAATTATTTAACAAAAATTTTATACAATTCTTCACAATAATTCAATTATTTTCACTAATAATAACATTTTTCATGGAAACTCAATTTTTTAAAAAAATTTTTGATAAAATTCTAAGCAAGAATTAATTCTTTTCATAAATAATAAAACTCATCGAAGAATTTCAATTATTTTCACGAAAGAATTTAATTTTTTTTCTTAATTCGTTATAGTAAAATTTTTCAAAAGAATTCAATTATTTTCTAAAAATTTAATAAATCTTTCACAATTCAATTATTTTTTTAAATATAGTAAAATATTTGCAAAAATTCAATTATTTTCAATAAAATTTCATGAAAGAATTCGAAATTTTTAAAAATTTTTAATAAAATTTCAGGAAATAATTCAATTATTTTCTAAAAATTTTAATAAAATTCAATAATTTAATTGTTTAATTTCAATTATTAAGAAACACGATTATTTTAAAAACTTGAAAGAAATTGTTTATAGAATTCAATTAATGTAAAAATTTTCAATTCAAATTATTAAAGAAACTCTATTATTTAAAATAAATTGAAAGAAATTCTTCAAACTAATTTAATTATGATTTTCAAAAGATTTAATAAAATTCCAGTCAAGAATTCAATTATTTCCATATAAATAATAAAATTCTTCGAAGAAATTCAATTATTTTCAAATTTTTTAATAATATTCTTTGCAGGAATTCAATTATTTTTGAAAATTGTAATATAATTCTTTGCAAATATTCAATTATTTTAATAAATAATAAATTTCATTGATGGATTTTCATTATTTTTAATACAATTTTACAGGAATTACTCAAAAAATGTAATTATTCTTAAAAATTTAATTTCAATTCCTCGAAAAAATCAATTATTTAAAAAAATGTTTTTATAAAATTCTTTGGAAGAATTCAATTATTTTCATAAATAAAAATATTCATCACAAGAATTCAATTATTTTAAAATTATTTTTAAAAATTTGTAATAAAATCGTTTGCAAGTATTGAATTATTTTCATAAATAATAAAATGATTTTTAGGAATTCAATTATTTTCATATAAAATTTAATAAAATACCACACAAACATTCGATTATTGTCAAAAATTTTAATAGAATTTTTTGTAAAATTTAATTATTTTCAAAAACTTTTCGCAATTCAATGATTTTCAATATCTACTATTTTCATAAAATTTCCAAACAGAATTCAATTATTTAAAACATTTTTTTGTAAAAATCTTTGTAAGAATTCAATTAGTTTCATAAATAATAAAAATTTCTCAGGTATTTAATTATTTTAATTTGAATTTGCATAAAATTAGTCGAAAGAAATCAATTATTTAAAAATTTTAATAAAATTCTTCGCAAGAATTAAATTATTTTTATAAATATTTAAATTCTTTCATGAATTATATAAAATTCGTTGAAGGAATTCAATTTATTAGTATAGGATAAGAAGGAAGTAAATATTTTTGATGAAAATTAGGAAAAAGTCATGAAAATAAAATATAGAATGTAATTCTTGTCAGTTTTGTGAAGTGTCTAAAACGAGTTTTTTTGGTCAAGTTTAATTTTTCGATCGCTACTTTTTTACTACTTTTTTTTAGTTTGAAAGCTACCTTTTGCTACTTTTTCAAAATTAAGTAGAAGTTAATTAAAAAATTAATTAATTTGAAGTCTGAATTTCTTTTACTATTTTTATTTTCTTTATTGCAGACTTCGGATCGAGGTTCGTATCATTGTCGAGCGACAAACGAATTTGGCACAATTCGATCGGAGAGTGTGGAACTTTCCTTTGGCTACATTATGGAATTTAATTTGAAACGACCTGACGAACGGGGCGATCAGCATTGGGGAAAAGCGGTTTATTGCGATCCACCTCAACATTTTCCGGACGTGAAATATTATTGGGCTCGTGATTTTTTCCCGAATTTCGTTGACGAAGATCAACGTGTTTTTGTATCGAACGATGGGGCACTTTATTTCTCCGCTCTTGAACCAATAGATCATGGAAAATATTCTTGTAATGTTCAAAGTACCGCTGCTGATAATGGACGAAACGGACCTTTCTTCCCATTGAAAGTCGACTCTCACGGTAATTCAAATATTTATTTGATATTCTTTTCAAAAATATTTATTTTATTTATCTAGTTTCGATTTTATTATTTTTAATATTCTATATTATTTGATTTAGAGTTCATTTACTAAAAAAGATTTTTTTGACATTCCAGCAACCTTTCAAGAATTGAAGTTTCCGAATAGTTTTCCAAAGGTTTTCCCCGAAGCACCAACAGCTGGCGAGGAAGTTAGATTTGAATGCGTAGCGTTTGGATAGTAAGTTTTTTTCATTATAAATGTTTACAGAAATTTTTTATAAATAAAAGAAACACTTATGAATATAAAAGAAAAAATGAATTTAATTAGATGTTTTTTTGTCGTTTTTAATATATATTAATTTAAAGAATTTAAATTCTTTAAAGTAAAACTAAATTAAATTTCGGCAAAAAGATATAGTAATTAATAATTTTACTTAATTTTACAGTCCAGTGCCTTCTTACAATTGGACAAGAAAAAATGGCGATATACCGAGAACGGCGAGATGGTCGCACTATAATCGTGTTTTGACGATACCCCACGTGAGTGTTGAAGATCAAGGAGAATACGTTTGTCGTGCGAGAAATGGACGACTATCGATACAACAATCAGTGATATTGACTATTCAAGCGGCGCCAAATTTCACTATTCCACTCACCGATAAGCACATTGATTTTCAAGGGGAATTAACGTGGACTTGTGAAGCATTCGGTATTCCCGATGTTGCATACAAATGGTACAGAAATGGCGAGGTATTAAATGAATACACTCTACCATTGGAGGACAGAGAACGCTATTCTTTTCGTGATAATGTTCTGAAAATAATACGAGCCGATCCCGAGAGAGATCAAGCCATGTATCAATGTGGCGCGACAAATCAACTCAAATCTAAATTTTCCTCCGCTCAATTACGTGTTCTTTGTAAGTAAATTTAGTTGATATTAATTAAATTATTGCTATTAATTCATTATTATTCATTAAATTATTACAATTATTTAATTAAATTTAACTTTGTTCATTAATTTTTAATTACATTTTTCAAAACTGGTTCGTTTTAAAATGGACTTTTGAATAAAATTTTTAATTGTAATAAAAAATGTAATTAAAAATTAAAAATTTCTTTAAGGTTTCAAAAATGTAATTGTCTGAAAGACAATTACATTTTTGAAACCTTAAAGAAATTTAAAATGAATTATTCATTTTGTGATTCAATGTTTTTGATATGAAATAAAATAATTCTTGTAGCATTGAAACCGTCATTTAAAAAATTGCCAATGGAGTCGGAGACTTACTCGTCGGAGCAAGGAAACGTGACGATTGTTTGTAATCCGGAAGCAGCTCCGCGACCGTCGTTTGTATGGAAGAAAGACGGAAATGTCATTGGACCAGGAGGAAGGCGGAGAATTTTACAAAATGGAAATCTCATAATTAGTCCAGTTTCACGTGACGATGAAGGAATGTACGTCTGCATCGCGTCAAATCAATACGGAAGTGATGAAACCCGAGGAAGATTAATTGTCTTGCGTATGTTAACCATTTTTTGATTATTATAAATTAATTAGGAATTATTTTAATTTTTAATTATTTCAATGCTTCTGAATATCATCTGTTTCATTTTTTATTTTGCTATTTTATTTGAACTTTTTATTCATTTTAATTTTTTAATGAGTTAACTTTTTATTTATTTCAATTTTTTTATACTCACCTTTTATTTATTTAAATTAATTTATTTTAACTTTTTATTTATTCAGTTTTTTTCCTGTAATCATCAATCATCAATCAATAATAATAATTGTTGTATTCCGGTAATCTGCTCATAGTTTGAAATTAGTTGTTTGCTTTTTTGTTTCTTAACATTTTTAATAATTTTTCTTTTTAAAAGTTTTCAATTTTAAAAATATTGGCTTGAAAAACATCGAATTGTTAAAAAAAAAATTTATTTTATTATTTAGGAAAATAATTGAATTCTCGCGAAGAATTTTGTTCAGATTTTTTATAATTCTAATTACATTCTTTTTGAACAATTTCTTTGAATTTCTTTTAAAATAACGGAGTTTCTTTAATAATTTTAATTAAAAATTTTGAAAATGATTTAATTTTACGAACAATTTCTTTCAAGTTTTTAAAATAATCGTGTTTTTTAATCATTGAAATTAAACATTTAATTATTGAATTTTATTAAGATTTTAGAAAATAATTGAATTCTTTTCAAAAATGATATAACGAATTAAGAATAAAATTGAATTCTTTAGTGAAATTTTTTTGCAAATAATTGAATTGTTTCGAAGAATTTATTAAAATTTTAGAAAATAATTGAATTCTTTTGAAAAATGTTATAACGAATTAAGAATAAAATAATTGAATTCTTTCGTGAAATTTTGTTGAAAATAATTAAATTTTTTACAATGAATTTTACTATTTATAAATATAATTAAATTCTTTCGAAGAATAAGAAAATAATTTTAGAAAATACTTACATTTTTTCATGAAATTTTATTAAAATTTTATTAAAAATAATTAAATTTTTCAAAAGAATTTTACTATTTACATATATAATTGAATTTTTTCGAAGAATTTATTAAAATTTTAGAAAATAATTGAATTTTTTTGAAATATTTTATGATGAATTAAGAAACAAATTGAATTCTTTCGTAAAAATTTTTTTGAAAATAATTGAATTTTTGCAAAGATTTTACTATTTAAAAAAATAGTTGAATTGTTTTGAAGGATTTTTAAAAATTTTAGAAAATAATTGTATTTGTTCGTGAAATTTTATTAAAGTTTTGTTTAGAAATAATTGAATTTTTGCAAAGAATTTTACTATTTATCAAAATAATTGAATTCTTACGAAGAATGTTATTATTTATGAAAATAATTGAATTCTTGCGAAGAATTTTATTAAAATTTTTAGAAACTAATAATCAGGAATAATTGATTAGTAAATTAGTTAATAATTGAATTTTTTTAAGTTTGAATCTGAAATTATTCAAAAAGTCATATTTTTAAATAAAAAATTTTGTAATTAGCATAATAATAATAATAATAATAAATAAATAAACTACAACAACAATAATAAATTATTATTATATTATTGAATATTATTGAATAAAAAATTTCATTTATATTTATAAATAGTTCAATTATTATGCGTTACATTTGCTAGTTTTATTGAAAGAGAAATTTCATAAATTAGAATTAAATTCAGTGAGATTATGATTGATAAATTTTTTTTTAATGACATATGTTTAGGTGGGCCGAGATTTGTGAAAATGCTACCACCACGTTTGGTGACAGCTGTTGGGTGGAATAATACGCTACATTGTCGCGCGGATATTGACGAAATGTTGGACGTGGCTTATATTTGGATGCACAATAAAATGCGAATAAGGGACAAAGACTTGATGAACAATCGTCATATTGTGATTGAAGGAGGAGTTTTGGATATTATTAATGCAACTATGGCTGAGGCTGGTGAATACGAGTGCATTGTGAAAAGCGCAGTGAGCCGAATTACGAGCAGAACTGTCGTTTACGTTGAAGGTCCACCTGGACCACCTGGAGGAGTGCAGGTCATGAATATTATAAAATCCTCGGTTTCTCTTCGATGGACGGATGGAGCTTTTAATGGAAAGGAAATTTTGCTCTACACCGTTAGCGCAAGAACAAATTATAATCAGACTTGGTTTAATATAAGTGAAAGTAAGTTAATAAGTATATTTCATCAATTGATAATTAATATTACCAAAGTCAAAGATGAAAAATCAATCTCTTTGATTAAAAAATAAAAAATACGTTTGAGTAAAGAGATATTCAAAAAGAAAATAAAAAAATAAAAAATACATTTAAGTAAACTTTTAATTTTCTTTTTGAATATTTTTGAATGAATTGAATTGAATATTTTCCCTCTTCTTTGCAGATATTCGAGCGAGTATCGCGGATAGACATAACGGAAGAAAGGAAGCGTTCTTGGAAAATATACTGAATCCCTTCACGACTTACGAATTTCGAGTGGCGGCCTACAATGAATTGGGTTACGGTCCAGCGTCAGCGCCAACGCCGCAGCACAGCACATCAGCGGACAAGCCCTTCAAAGTGCCGAGTTACATTGGCGGTGGAGGTGGAAAAATTGGCGAACTCACCATCAAATGGGAGCCACTGCCACCGGCCGATCAGAATGGACCAGGTATTTACTACAAAATCTTTTGGCGCCGAAAGAATCACGACACTGAATTTCAATCAAATGATTTACGTCATCTTGGAAATATTGGAATATTCGTCGCTACAATTCCCTCGCAATTTTTCTACACCGAATACGAAGTTAAAATGCAATCATTCAATGAAATTGGCGCCGGTCCAATTTCCGAGCCAGTGACAATATTCAGTGCCGAGGATATGCCACAAGTCGCGCCGCAACAGGTGTCGGCGTTCGGTTACAATAGCACAGCTCTTAATGTGAGTTGGTCGCCAATCGAGCAGACACGCGAGAGAATACGTGGGAAACTTATTGGACATAGAATTAAATATTGGCTGGAAACAAAACCAGAGGAAACGTCGACGTATTATTTGTCACGTACAACGCGGCCTTGGTCTTTGGTCGTTGGTCTCAAGCCGGATACGCGATATTATGTGAAAGTGATGGCTTATAATTCGGCTGGCGAAGGACCGGAGAGTGAGAGATTTTTGGAGAGAACGTGGAGACGAGCGCCGCAGAAACCACCGTCAGCGGTACATGTTATGGATGTTAATCCATCGACTGTTCGCGTGACTTGGCGTTACGTGCAACCCGGTCCTGATGAAGAGCCATTGATTGGCTACAAGGTCCGTGTTTGGGAGGTTGATCAAGATATGAGCACAGCTAATGACACGATAGTTTTAACTGGAAATGATCTCGAGGCTCGAATTACAAATTTGAGTCCTGGCAAAACTTATCATTTGAGAGTTTTGGGTTATAGTGTTGGAGGCGATGGTCGCATGTCCAGTCCCGCGCACACTTTCCAAATGGGTGATAAGGAATTACTTAGAAGTAGTGCCGCTAAGAAAATGCTCGACAGTGCTTTAATATTAGCTCTCATCTTTCTCGTCACTATGTTTCAATTTCGGTAATTTTTTCTAATTTTCCCTCTTTTTCATAATAATGAGACTTTGCTATTTTAAAGTCGAAAGAATTGGATTTTTCAATACCAAGAAAAATTGGTATTTTTTATACTGTCGCATGTTTCATGAATTTTAAAATTCATTAAAAATAATTTAAAAATCGAAAAACATTGAAAATGTTTAATATTTTGTAAATATTAAATAGAAAAAATCATTTACGAATGAATTTGAAACGGCAATTTTAAAAATATATGTATAAAAACCATTAGGTTTTGAAAAGGAATTTTAATTTTTAATTCAATTATTCAGGGTGGCCACATGTCAGTAAAGTCAGTGAAGTTTTTTAAATTTAGTATTTTCAGTACTTTCAATAATTACATATTTCCGAATTCAAATCCTACATGCAAAAAATAATAACATTTTAGAATTATTTTTAACATTTTGGAGAAAAAAATCATATTTAATTAAAAATCATCAAGAAATTAGTTTTTTTTTAAATATTACAGAAACTCTTGTAAGAAATTCAAATGTTTTCAAAAAATTATATTAAAATAATATTTTTAAAAATTGCTTAATTCTTATAATTTTTATCATAATTTTTCAAGATTTAATTATCTCCGAATAAAGCAAATAAAAATTTACTTTTTTGGACTTATTAAAATTTGAGAAATCATGGTCATATTTATAATTAAAATTCTTCAAAAATTTGACGATTTTTATTTTTTGAAAATATTATACCTTAATAAACTTAAAAAAAACTATGGACACTTAGAATTATTATAAAAAATTGAATTTTCGTATTTAAATAATTTAATTCTCGAAGAATTTTCGAAAAATTATTAAAATAATTGATTTAGAGATGAAGTTTAGTTGGAAATTAGAGAAAATAATTGAATTCAGGAAGGGTTATAATTGCAATTTTTAGAAATTATTAAATTTCATAAATTTTACTCATTTTCCGTAAAGTTTCATATTTTCCTGTGAAAAGAATTTTGTCAGCGAAAATAATTTTAATGTCAGTAAATTGTCAGGGAAATTGATAAACTGAAACTTGTGACCACCCTGCAATTGATTATTAATTAAATTAATTTCTCCAATTAAATTAATTTCTTTAATTACATTAATCGATTAATTAAATTGCCAGAAAGAATTTTGCTTATTGAAATGGGAACATTAATTTTCTTCCATATTTAAAGTGTTCACGAGAACTTTAACCCTTTTAAGATTTTCTACACAAAAGATTCAAAGATTTCGACAATATGCGAAATAAAAAAAAATTTGTAAGCCTTTTTTTAAAAAAGAAAGAAAGACGCATTTAAATGAAGTATATTTTTAACTTTAAAAATTAATTAAGCTTAATTAAATATTAGTTAAGGCACGGAGTTTCAATGCAATAAAAAAAAAAGAAGGGTACAAAAATGCAAGTCTGGCTTTAAGCGAAATTTGTAGACAATAGATATTTTTTTACTAATGTTAGAATAGTAATTCACGAATCTCTTTAGAAATTTTTTTTTCTAATTAGTCTATAATTTAGATTTATTGTGATTCTTCGAAACTGCACAATTTTATACTAGTTTCTCGAAACTTTTTTTTATTAAATAATTATCGCGAATTGAATTTTATTTGAAAAAATTTTTATATTTTTTAATTATAAATTTGCTAATTTGGAATTATTAATTATTTAATTTGCAATTGCTAATCTGATAAATTTGCTAATTTGTAGGAATTATTATTTTATCTGATTTTACTAATTTGTAATTAATGTCTGATACATCTGTGAAAGTGTAATTTTTACCAAATTTTAACGAGATGAATTTTTTTTTTTTTTAATATGATATATGTGTCATATTTTATAGGAAAGAGCGTTTAGTATAATAGGTTTTATTCTTTATCTGAGAGCTAAAGTTTAAAACATCATTATGTACAATAGAACAAATTTCCGTCCAAGTGTGCCCAGATTAAACATTATTTTCGCAAGAAAAAAAAATAGAGTCAAAACAAAATTGTGTTAATCAGGTAAAAATGAAAATTATAAATTTCATAGACAAATTTTCTGTTTTACACAACTTGCAATAATGGCAATAATTTAGAAAATACTCTTTTACATTAAATAACTCATAGTGGATTTACTTTTTTGCCTGAATTGACAATTTAATATTAATCGTGCACAAAAATTAAATTAAATTAAATACTTTGATTGTTATCTGGGTACTTGTTATATATAGATATGTATGTATTAAGCATCATGCAAAGAGAATTATTTCTTATAAATAGGATTTATATATATGTATACATTTGCGAAATTATACACATTTTTTTTTAATTTTACATCGAACTTTTACAAAGTAAATACTCTTTGTATATTTGAATTGTATTTTCTTTTTGTACTGTTCTACTTTGAGAATCTCAAAAAAAAGAAGAAAAATAAATTTTTTACGATAAAATATTCAAATTGTATTTTTATTTCAAGACCTTAATTATTAAATTAATCAATTTATTAATTTGAAAAAAAACCTAATAGGAAATTAAAATATAATTCTTCCTTTATGAGAAAAAGCGAAAAAGGTAAAAGAGATTTATAGAAAAAATCCATTATAATAAATAAAAAAATAAAATAAAAAATGATTATATTTAAATATATTTTTCAAAGTTTTTAAAGAAAAAACTGATTATCGATAATAATTATCATTTATTTGATTACACCCATTGATTACATTCAAGTAAGTCCTACACATTAACAAAGGTACACTCATGTACGAACTTTATTAATAATTTGCAGTTCATAAACTTTGATTAAAATTAAAAATACTTAACGAATATCAGTACTTAAGGTATTGTGTGTATATATTTAATTAATAATTAAATAATTATAAAAAGTAATGCAAGAAAGTTGGCACCTAAATTGTACATGTGTATAATTTAATATACTTACATAATTATTTTGTTTATTTTTTTCTAAATAAATAAAAATAATGTAAAAAAAAATTATTTTTATATCGCTAGAAAGAGAGAGAGAGAGAGAGCAAAAAAACAGATATTTATAAATATCCATTTTTTCAAATCTTGTCAATGTGTCTCCATTTTTTTTTAATAATATAATAAGCGCTTTTTAGACTGGAATTAAATTTTTTTGGCACACGCGCTAAATTATTTTAAATAATGTGTCGTTTTGTAAATTGACATTTAAATGATACAGTGTTTAATAATAATAATATTTTGATATGCTAGTTTCAGGAAGACTTGGATATTTTTTCTAATTATACGTGTGAGCTCTTTACAGATGAGAAATTACTGCATATAGAATTTTTTTTTTAAACTTTTTTTTTTGCATAGAATAGATAATATATTGCGACTGATTTTTTTTAAGCCTTTTAGATTTTTTTATATATATATTATACTTAACAATTATTATTTTCAGCTTATGATGCTTTTCTTGACAACACGCTGTCTAAATCTTGTAAAACGATCGCTAAAAATAGTGATTGACATGAATTCGTGAACATTAACAGTTAATGACTAATATCAATAACTAGAATGTCTTTTTTTTAATAACAGACTTTTTTTTGGCGAAACGAGATATTATATATTAACGAGATTCATTTATGTTCTTGGCTCAACATTCAATAAATTGTCCTTTCGTTTATGAATTTCTATATTTTGAATTATAATATCCAATCAAAAGATTCAATTATAATATTCAATTACAGATTATTTTGAAAATTATTGAAAATTAATTACTAACATTTTTAATTATTAAAATTTTGTATCCTTCGATTTTAATGAATTCATTAAAAGAAATCTTAAGAGTAGATTCGCTTTTACATACAAAATTGGAAAAAATCGGAGAAAAAGTAAATTTTATTAAAATTAAAAAAATACAATTAGAGAAATATTTTCAAAGTGAAATTTTTCTGTTTTAGAAACAAAAAATACAGAAAGACTTTTCAATTTAATGAATGTATTGCAATTAATTGGCTATAAATATTATACAGATTTTAAATTTGTACACCTGATGACTTCGTTTTTATGAAAACGAAATTGTGTCATCGAGATGATCCAAGTATTTTTATAATGCGGTTGAAATATTCCCGATAAGTGTACCGTGTCCCTTGATAATATAATTATCCATTATATTAATAATTACTAATTATTCACTATATTAATAATCATTAATTATTTAATACTGTCAATAATTATTAATTATTCACTATATTAATAATCATTAATTATTTAATACGTCAATAAATATTAATTATTCACTATATCAATAATCATCAATCATTCAATACGTCAATAATTATTAAATATTGAAACATTATCATTTTCGAATAATGATAAGTATTTTTTAATTTATTTAAATTTATGTGAAATATTTTGAATATAGTTAACCCGCTTAATATTATAAATTTTGAAGCACTTCTCCAAAACAAAAAATGTAATATTATCGATTTATCGATATGTTGTCCAAACTCTCTTATATAAGCAACACACTTTTATAATTAAATGTTTCTCTCAGGTAACACTTTTTTCTCATTAATTAGAAATTTTCTTTTTTTTTCTTTTTGTTAATTTCTTGTTGTAAAATGCCCAGTGGTCCCCCTCCAGAGTCACTGCGCATAATATATTTCTTAATTTCTATTTCATAAATAGATTTTACTACTTTTCTATATTTAAAATTTTTTTTGGTTTTAATAATAATATATACTATATAATATTGTAGTTCTAATAATGGAGAATTCGATAACGACGAAGTCACAATGACTAAACAGCTCTTTGGAAAAAAAATTTTTTTTTTTTCTTTCTAAGATCTTGATGTGATTAATGATCTTATATAATTAATATTATAGTTTTTGGTTAACTGCTGTTGAACACCATCAGAGCTAGAGTACAAACACTGCTTTTCTAAGGCTAATAAGTATTCGCGTCAGACATTTTGACAATTTTTTAAATTAATTTCATTCTTTGAAATTGATTTTGCAAAATTTGTTTTCTTCTTTTTGAATTATTTTAATATTTGTATTTTTTAATAGAAATATCAATTCAATATTGTGAATCGCTTTTTTTTTAGATAATTATTTTGAAGTTTTCGCTATTTGGCTAATTAAATATGTTAATAGCTAATTAGCTAATTAGATAATTAAATATGCAATTAGCTAATTAGATAATTAAATATCCAAATACCTAATTAGATAATTAAATACGCTGATAATTACTAACAAATAATTAAATTCGATGACAAATTTTACACTCTTCTAATGATTAATTTTAAAAAATTGATCTCAAAACGTCTTTTCAAGAAACTTTTTCTTTTTGGAATGCAGAGAATATATTAGGCATATTTAATTAGACCTTTTGTTGACTATTTATAAATAGCCACTGATTGACAATATCAAAGGCGGTCTTTTATCGTTAAAAAATTAAATGCTTTTTTTTTTATAAATAATGTATATTTATCCATTGAAAATATTTTCGATCCGAAAATAATTCTCAATGGTAAAAATATAATATTGTAGATAAAATGAATTGTTTTCTTTTTTAAATCTTGAAGATAATGTAAAAAAGAAAATGGCTTAGACAATTTTTTGTTTAAATCCCTTCCCACCCTTTCATTCCCACTGGTGCTAAATTTACGATTTATATAACATTTTTGTTTGTGCGTCTGCTTTTTGTTGCGCAGCGGTTACTAGAATGATAGTTTAATTTTCATATAGAATTATATAAGAATAGTATTACGAAGAAATTTCTAACACATGTATATATAATATATTATGTATATATAATTATATTACATCTTTGGAAGAACTGTACACTCGGCACACTTTTTAGTCCGCAGCGTAAAAGCACCGACAAAAAAAATTTCCGCAGTTTTTCCTCTTTTTTAAAGTTTGGTTAATAAATTTCGTTTGTTTAAAGACAAAAAAAAAATTTTTTTTCCAAAAAGAAAATTTCCTCAACAGAAATTTCTATTTGAAAAATATTTTTTGTAAATTTGTCTTTTGTCGACCAAACCTTTTATTTCTAGTAGAAGTTCGTTAATTAATTTTAATAAAAATTTCTTTTACTACACAAAAAGAAAATTTTCAAATTCTCCAAATTTAATAAATAATTAATATTAGTTAATAATTATTAATAAAGGTGACAAAAACTTTAAGTTAAAAATTAAACTGAGTTAAAATATTTAAAAGTTAAAAAGTTAATGTTAAAGAAAAAGAAGAATTTTTCCAGAAGAAAAATCTTACAAAAGAAATAATTTCCAAGAATAAAAAACAATTCTTTATCATAAAATAGAAAAATTAATAAAGTAGAAAAGAATAGAAATTAAAAAAAAGAAATAAATTTTACTCTTTTTGTAAAACAGTGATAAGAGAGAATCCGTC
Organism: Leptopilina heterotoma; assembly: GCF_015476425.1. NCBI lineage: Eukaryota > Metazoa > Arthropoda > Insecta > Hymenoptera > Figitidae > Leptopilina > Leptopilina heterotoma. Next base: position 1,270,171 of record NW_025110846.1, read on the forward strand.
CAAAAATAATAATTTATCAAATTTAAAATCAAACTTGACAATTTTGTTTGTCGGTGTGGGGATCGGAAATATCTTAAGATTACGTAAAATTATTGTCAATATATATCATTTACACAAAAGTGAAGATTTCTTTTTTTTTTTAAAATTACCATCGTTGCTCGAACATCGATTTGTGAACATATCAAAAAGTCTTTTTCCTTATTTGCTTGCGTGTCTTTGTTTTTTTCGCTACTATAGAAAAAAAATTATCCTCAGATAATTTGCAGCACTATCATTTTTAAAATATCATATGTTATATTCATTAAAAGTTGCTTTTTTTTCTTTTCCACATTTTGTATACGTAAAAGTGGTCAATATTCGATATGGTCGACTCGAATTTTTATCGAACAAGAAAGATTACGTTTCATATATTTGTATTAATATTATTTTTTTTTATAAAGTTCATCTATGTTTTCTTCTTTTTTTTAATAATTATAATAATAATAATACGTAATACTGATGTTTTTTATACGTATAATACTGATTTGAATTCGCATCAAATATACTATATCTCAATAATTTGATATCAATTTTTTAACAGATTTTCCTTTTTTTTTTTTTTTTTTGATAAAAAAGAATAAGTCAAAAATTTGTATATGTTTGTATATAGATATTTTTCTATAAAATGTTTCGTGAAACTTGTTTTTTCTTTGCCATTTGAAAACACGAGCTAGCAATTTTACTCTATTCATTTTTCTTTTCTATTCTTTTCCCTCGAAAATCTACGAATTTTCATAGGTAGGAAATTCTTTTTAAACGACAACAGTATGTATATATATATATAGTATCAGTAAATTCTACCATTGGAAGACTTTTAGAAGCAAATTAATAAAAAATTTGAAATATATCCATTACACGTACACTGTAAAAAGCTTATACAAATTCTACAAAAGTAGAATAAAAGATTTTTTGTTTCAAATTTTCATTTGGTGTTTCACTATTTAATATGTTTTCTTCTGTCTTTTTGTATTTTTGTGTATTTTCATTTTGTGACAATTGAAGATTTCTTTTTTATTTGTGAAAAACACGATTTTCGTGTTAAATATTTTTGTGTTTTCAGAAAAAACATTTGGAAAAAAATGTTTTTTGTTTTTTTAAAACAGTGTACGTTTATTTTTTCTGAACAAATGAACTTTTGTTTTCTCTTTTGTGTTCACGTGGCGTTCGATTAAAATGTCGACCTTAATGTCGACCTTAATGTAATGCAACAGGCAGCAAATATATATCGTTATAATCGTTATATATTATCGTTTTCCGTGCGAAATTCCGGCCGGCGGTTCGCAGTCACCTTATTATAATGGAACTTTTTAATGGTGACACACCTGACCATTAAGTCACGACCTTAATGACCTGATAAATAATTTTCTTTTTTTTTTATTCTTCATTTCATCTGATATGCTTTTTAAGCGTTTATAAGGGAGTCAATTCCACAGGAGCCTGACCCATTCTCGTCCTTAATGTTGCTACATCATCTTCTATTCGAACGAGCAGCCTTAATTTCTACAAATTTAATTTCAAGATAATTAATAAAAAAGAAATAATTATAAATTATTTTCTAAGAGGTAAAAAAATGCTTTTTTGATTGAAAAAAATTCTTACTGTTCGTGTATCTCCAGGGGTAGTTAGCCATGAATATAACATGTAACCTGGTATGCAAAGCATCGAGGACAATGCTGTGAACCAACCGAAACAATGCGACCACCATGGATACTCGTAATCAAGATATTTTATTGGTTTCCATTCGACCAAATTAAAGATGAACACACCCTGGAAAATTAAATATTATTAAATTTTAAACGAACGTTGCAATTTTCAGGGCATTTTTCATAAAGTACCGTCAATTTACTTGAAGTACGTAAAAGTTAATTTTTTTTAAAGTCTGTATTCCGTAGAGTCTGTAATTTAATTGAAAAATAAAAAAAAGTTCGTAAACTATACGATATAATTTGGAGAATTTTGGAGAAATTACAAATGATTGTAAAAATTCAATTATTTTCAAAAATAATAAAATTCTTCGAAAAAATTCAATTAAGGTCAAAATTTTTTACAAATTCCCGTAAAAATTTCAATCATCTTTAGAAATAATAAAATTCTACTAAAACAATTCAATTATTTAAAAAAAAATGTTGATAACATTCTACGCAAACATTTAATTATTTTCATACAGTAATAAAAATTTCACAACAATTCAGTTATTTCCAAATTTTTTTTATAAATTTCTTCGCAATAATTCAATTATTTTCATAAATAATATAAAATTTGTACAGGAAATCAAATATTTTTAAAAATAATAAAAGTTTCACAGGAATTTCATTATTTTAAAACACAATTTTCATAAAATTTTTCCATAAAAAATCAATTATTTAAAACGATTTTTCTAAAATTTTTTGCTGGAATTTAATTATTTAAAACAAAAATTAATAAAGTTCTTCGTAAGTATTCAATTAGTTTGGAAAATTTTAATAAATTTCGTTGCAAAAATTTAATTATTTTTAAAAATTTTAATAAAATTCTTCATATAAATTCAATTATTTTTAAAATATTAAGATAAAATTTCAATTATTTTCAAAAATTTTTCTCAATTCAATGATTTTCAATGTATATTATTTTAATAAAATTTGCCAAAAGAATTTAATTATTTAAAAAAATTTTAATATTCTACGCAAACATTTAATTACATATTTTCATAAATAATAAAAATTTTACGGGAATTCAATTATTTAAAAAAAATTAATATTCTTCATAAGAATTCAATTATTTCTATAAATAATAAAATTCTTAGGAATTCAATTACTTTCTAAAATTTTAATAAAATTCTTCAAAACCATTCAATTATTTTTACAAATAGTAAAATTCTCATCAAAAATTAAACTATTTTTATAAAATAATAACATTTTTCTTAGAAATTCAATTATTTTCGACACAATTTTAATAAAATTTCTCGAAAAGTTTCAAGTATTTTCATAATTAATAATTTTTTTCTTATGAATTTAATTATTTATAGAAGAATTTTCAAAATTAAAAAAAATTCTCGTCAAAATTTCAATTATCTTTAAAAATAATAAAATTCTTCTCCAAAATTCAATTATTTTTTAAAAATTTCAAGAAAATTCTCGTCAAAATTTAAATTATTTAAAAAAAATTTTAAGGAATTCAATGATTTTTAATATCTATTATTTTAATAAAATTTTCCAAAGAATTCAATTATTTAAAAAAAAATGTTAATAAAATTCTAAGCAAACATTTAATTATTTTCATAAATAATGAAAATTTCACAGGAATCCAATTATTCAATAAATTATTTAGTTTTTTCTATTAATAATTGAATTCTCGTATAGAATTTTCTAATAAAAATTGATTTAAAAATAAATTTTGGTTAAAATTTTAGATAATTGAATTTTAAAAGCATGAAAGCCTGAATTTTTAGAAATAATTGAATTTTGAAAAGGTTTTAAACTAAAATCTATAAAAATTTAAATTTTTCATACTTATAGCTAACAATTCTTTTGAATTATTTGTTTTGAAAAAGTTTATTTGAATATTTTTTAAAAATTATTTCAAGTTTTGATTTTCGAAATATACATTTTAATTGAAGAATTTATGAATAATCAAAATTTCATAAAATTCAATTGTAAACAAATAGATTTAAAAATTCTCAAAGAACTTTTTTGAAAATTATTAAAAATAATAATTGATTAAAAAAAGAATTTTAGTGAAAAATTCTAGAAAATGATAATTGAATTTAAATGATGAAAATAATTTTGAAAAAGTTACAGGAACAATATGTTTAAAATATAAAAATAATGATTTTATCACATGAAGATCGATATCTTCATGTTTTATAAGAAAAAATTTAATTTATAGTTTTAAGTAAAATGTTCTCTTATTTGACTTGGAATCGGAATTTTATTCTCTAAATTTTATTTACTATGATTTTTTTAAAATTTGTTTTGATTTTTTCCTCTGGAAGATTACAAAAAAAAAAAATCAAGAGACTAGAGATATAATTCACAGTCGACTAAACAATGCGTTTTTATGAATGTTTTTGTAAAAAGCTTGAATACTCGAGTTGGAAGCTTGTGTAATAAATTTTATCCGATCCGATGCCCAGGGCAAAAAAAAGAGATGGAAATGCGGGTCGTATTTATTTCAATCGATTGATTCATCTCTTTTAAACCCTGGTACTAATGGTTTCATTAAAACGATTGTCCGAAAAAATGGACAATTCCCATTTGTACGAGAAATATTTTCGATGCGCTTAAATTTATTTTTTTCGTAGGTACTATTTCCTTTATTTCTTTCATTCATTTATTTTCATGTATTTTTTTCATTTATTTATTTTTTTTTATTTACTCTTCATTTCTTTTTATTTTTTTTTATTTTTTTATCTCTTTTATTTATTTATTTTTCATCTCTTCTATTTTTAATTTCTCTTATTTATTTTTTAACGAATCAAAAAACAAAAATGGAAAAATCGATCGAAATTTACTTTTATTTATTTTTTAACGAATTAAAGAACAAAAATGGAAAAATTGGTCGAAATTTACTTTTATTTATTTATTTTTTTAACGAATTAAAAAGAAAAATTGAAAAATCGACCGAAAGTTAATACTCACAATGCAAATAAGCGGTGTGGTCACTGTCCAACAGAATTTCCACCAAATAAGAGGATAGTATCCAATCATGTCACGTAAGCCGTCGTAGAATCGATTCACGCCAAATGCCCAACTAATGGCAATGCACTCGAAGAAGATGAGGAACAATAAACAAAAGCCAGACACTGCATAGGAGTCCAATATTTGGAAGACGTACATCCCGCCTTGTGAGATGCAGGAGAGACCGACCACATACGACATAACGCAGACCAATGCTATAAATATTTCTTTCCGTGGTCGAAGGAGCTTGGGCCATTCATCAACCTGAGGAAATAAAATTTTTTTTGCTTTTATTTTTACGTCACAATTTATGAGAATTTATTCATTAAATAACCAATGAAAATTTATCCATTTTCCCCACAATACTCTCTCTCTCTCTCTCATAGACACAAAAGTAGGATCATAAAAATTCTCAATCAGAATATAAAATCAGATGGGAAAATCTTACGATCCTGAATTCAAAATGGAAACAATATATGTAATTGAAACTTTAAATTACATTTTTTATTCGTCAATAAAATTGTAAATTTTTTTTCGTATGAAAGCAATTTACTGATTTTAAAGCGATGTACCGCAAGGAGATATAATTAATCGATGGCTGTGCATACAATGAATTCTTCACATTCTTCATTAAATTGATTAAATTTTTCAGATTTCAATCTAGTTTAGAAGATATTAAATGTGATAAAATGTATTTTAAGAAATTTGTGATACTTACAACTCAAGAATTTAAGATTTAGTCTAACAATTATTCTTTTTAGAAGAAATACAAATATTTCACATTTTTTCCAAATTGACATTCGATTGCTTGAAAATGTTTTCAATTATTATTATTATATTTATGAATAATAAAATACATGTTCCGGTAATTTGTTCGCAGTATGATTTTTTGTTTCTTAACTTTTTTATTTTTTCTTTTCAAATATTTTCAATTTTAAAATTAATGTTTTGAAAATCATCGAATTATTGCAAAGAATTTTATCAAAAATTTTGATAAAATAGAATACCTTCAAAGAATTTTATTATTTAGGAAAATAACTAAATTCTCGCGAAGAATTTTGTTAAAATTCTTGAAAATTCTACTTAAAATTTTGAAAATAATAGAATCTTTTGGTAAAAAATTTAAAATTATCTAAAATTATCAAAAATTCGAAAAACCGATTTTCTTAAAATTCAACATTTTCCCTTCTCTTTTGTGTCATTTAGCTTCATTATTTTTGTGCTTTTCAAAAACACTTTACTTATTTAAAAATCTCCACCCTCTGGTAAAAAATCTAAAATTATTTAAAATTATCAAAAATTCGAAAACCCGAATTTCCTAAAATTCAACATTTTCTCTTCTCTTTTGTGTCATTTAGCTTCATTATTTTTGTGCTTTTCAAAAACACTTTACTTATTTAAAAATCTCCACCCTCTGGTAAAAAATCTAAAATTATTTAAAATTATCAAAAATTCGAAAACCCGAATTTCTTAAAATTCAACATTTTCTCTTCTCTTTTGTGTCATTTAGCTTCATTATTTTTGTGCTTTTCAAAAACACTTTACTTATTTAAAAATCTCCACCCTCTGGTAAAAAATCTAAAATTATTTAAAATTATCAAAAATTCGAAAAACCGAATTTCTTAAAATTCAACATTTTCTCTTCTCTTTTGTGTCATTTAGCTTCATTATTTTTGTGCTTTTCAAAAACACTTTACTTATTTAAAAATCTCCACCCTCTGGTAAAAAATCTAAAATTATTTAAAATTATCAAAAATTCGAAAAACCGAATTTCTTAAAATTCAACATTTTCTCTTCTCTTTTGTGTCATTTAGCTTCATTATTTTTGTGCTTTTCAAAAACACTTTACTTATTTAAAAATCTCCACCCTCTGGTAAAAAATCTAAAATTATTTAAAATTATCAAAAATTCGAAAACCCGAATTTCTTAAAATTCAACATTTTTTCTTCTCTTTTGTGTCATTTAGCTTCATTATTTTTGTGCTTTTCAAAAACACTTTACTTATTTAAAAATCTCCACCCTCTGGTAAAAAATCTAAAATTATTTAAAATTATCAAAAATTCGAAAACCCGAATTTCTTAAAATTCAACATTTTTTCTTCTCTTTTGTGGCATTTAGCTTCATTATTTTTGTGCTTTTCAAAAACACTTTACTTATTTAATAGTCTCCATCCTTTGGTAAAAAATTTAAAATTATCTAAAATTCGAAAAACCGATTTTCTTAAAATTCAACATTTTCTCTTCTCTTTTGTGTCATTTAGCTTCATTATTTTTGTGCTTTTCAAAAACACTTTACTTATTTAATAGTCTCCATCCTTTGGTAAAAAATTTAAAATTATCTAAAATTATCAAAAATTCGAAAAACCGAATTTCTTAAAATTCAACATTTTCTCTTCTCTTTTATTTCATTTAGCTTCATTATTTTTGTGCTCTTCAAAAACACTTTACTTATTTAAAAATCTCCACCCTCTGGTAAAAAATTTAAAATTATCTAAAATTATCAAAAATTCGAAAAACCGAATTTCTTAAAATTCAACATAGAAACAAAAATAATAAAAATCTTCTAAATTTTGTTTAATTAAAAAATATTTTCATTCACATACATTTTAATTTTTGTATAAATTTTTCGAGATTTCTCTGGCTTTTATTAAATTCTCTCACATTCCCCGATTTTTCCATGACTTTTCCCTGACTTTCCTAACTTCCCTGATCGTTATACACCTTGATTGAAAGTAATTTAATTTTCATATAGAATTTTTTAAAAAATATATTGAGAATAATTGAATTATTTTTAGAAAGTTCTTGCTGAAATTGAATTTTATGGAAATTTTTGAAAATAATTCAATTCTTTCGTGTAATTTTATTCAAATTGGACTAAAAATAATTTAATTCCTACAAAGAATTTTAGTATTTATAAAAATAGTTGAATTGTTTCAAAGAATATATTAAAATTTTAGGAAATAATTGAAATTTATGAAAATATTTTAAAATATTTGAATTCATCCGAGGAATTCAATTCAAATTTGTTTTGAAAATAATTGAATTCCTGCAAAGAATTTTACTATTTATAAAATTAATTGAATTTTTGCGATGAATTTTACTATTTATAAAAATAATTGAATTTTTTCGAATGATTTATTAAAATTTTAGAAAAATGATGATTTTTTTCGAAATATGTGTTAAAACTTTTTTAAAAAATTGAATTCTTCCGAAATTTTATTAAAGTTTTTGAAAATATGAAATGTAATAATTAATTTTGTACTTAATAAGTGAATTTTTTAAATTTCGATTATGAAATTATTTAAAAAGTTTATATTTGAAAATAAAAAATTTTCTAATTTGCATAACAATAATAAATTGAATATCACGTAACATTTGCTAGTTACTATTAATATTTCTTTAATTTTTCCAAAATGTTTTAAATTCACGATGAATCATTTGAAAATTATAGTACAAATATTATTTCTCCCTCTTAATAATTTGTCTAAATTTATCTGAATCATTAATTTAAAAAACCAGTAAATTTAACAGCTGAATAACTGAAATTTTATCACTTTATCAGAGAATATTAACTACAATTTATAAATTTGTTTCGCATTTATTCGTCAGAATTCATCTCACGAATCACGATCAGCATTTATTATCAAAGGCTATTCTCATCCCCATCATCGTCACCATTCTCATTAGTCATCAGTATTCACTCTCTTCAAATTAATCAATAAACCAAAATCGTTCAGTTTTAGTTAATTTCTATAGTTTTAATTCGAATTTTAGTTACTTTATTGTTCTAACTTCAATTATTTTTTATTCTACTTTTAATTATAGTTATTTCATTATTCCAATTTCAATTTTAGTTATTTCACTATTTTCATTTCAATTACAGTTATTTTACTGTTTCAATTTTAATGATTTCAGTATTTTACTTTCAATTTTAGTTATTCTTTCACTATTCCAATAGTATTTTTTTACATTCTCAGCACAAGAGAAGATATTATTTTAGATAGTGTAAATATAATATTTCTACAAAAAAAAAAATTTTTTTTTTCTATACAAGAGAGAGAGAGAGAGAGAGAGAGAGAGAGCGAGGGAGACAAAAAAATTGATGAAAAAAATAAATAGAAGAATAGATAAAGTCTCACCATAGCAGTGATAAATCCCTCCATGGTACAAAATTGTGAGTCGAGCCCTATCAGTAGGAGCATAAAGAAAAATAAACACGACCATAGTGGCGCCCATGGAAGTTGAAGCACTGCGGAAGGATAGGCGAGAAAGGCCAATCCTGGACCGGATGCTGCCACCTCGGCCACTGGTCTTCCTTGTTCATGTGCCATAAAACCAACAACAGAGAAAATAACAAAGCCAGCGAACATGCTCGTTGACGAGTTCACTGCACACACGATAAGAGCGTCTTTGTATACATTGTTGTTGAACTTGTTATAACTACCCAAGGCCACCAGAGTCCCCAGTCCAAGACCATAGGAAAAGAAAATCTGGGTTACAGCATCTATCCACACCTGTAAAAAAAAATTGGAAATCATTTTTTTACTCCTTGCAATACAAATTTAATGAAATTTAAATTATTTTATTTTTATTACTATCTATTTGTAAAATGCACTCATTCTCTAATTTTTACAATTCCTTCTCTAATTTATTTCGCTAATATGTAATTTTCTTCTCCGCTTTTTTTCCGATGGTAATTTAATCCTAATTTTTATTATTTTTAATTAGATATTTTTCTCTCTGCAATTTTTTCGCTACCAATTTAATACAATTTTTATTCTTATTTTTAATTATTAATTCTCCCTGCAATTTTTTCGTTATCTATTTAATACAATTTCAGAATTGCCATAAAAATTTAGTTTTGTTTTTCCCTGATTTCCAGACAAAATTTGGACTTTTTCCCTGACCCTAAATTAATAATTTATATTCCAAGAATATTCTTACTGTAAGTTCTCCAAATTATTATAAATTTAAACTAAAATTCTTTTTTAAAAACAATTGTTTTTAATTCCATTATACGAAATTCCAATTATTCGTAAATTGTTCAATTAAATAAAGGTATATTATAGAAAATAAAAACTTCAAATAATTTTCAAAAAAATCAATTACACAATGAAAAATTCAGATTTTCAGAGATTTTAATTAGAAACCTTTTACAAAATTCAATTATTTCTAAAAGATCATGCGTTTAATATTCAATTATTATCTAAAATTTTAGCTGAAATTCAATTTTAGAATTCAATTATTTAAATACAAAAATAAATAATTTATTAAATAATTGAATATTACTCAAAAGTAAATTCTCATAAAGAATTTTATCACCAAATTTTTAAATAATAAAATTCTTCCGACGAATTACAATAAATTTTTTAAGAATAATTACATTTTTCCAGGAATTCAATTATTAAAATTGAATAAAAAATAATTGAAATTCTGCGATGAGTTTTACTATTTATGAAAATAATAAATTGAATTACTAGAAAGAATTTTATTATTTTTAAAAATAATTTAATCTATGTAAAAAATGTTATTAATTATGTAAATAATTGAATAATTGCGAAGAAATTTATAAAAAATTTGTAAATAATTGAATTCCTGTGTAATTTTTATTATTTATAACATAAGAATATTTAAATGTTTGCGTAGAATTTAATCAAACAATTTTTTTAAATAATTGAACTCTTGTGAAATTTTTATTATTTTTTTTAAATAATTGAATTCTTTTGGAAAATTTTATTAAAATAGTTGATATTGAAAATCATTGAATTGAGGATAATTTTTGATAATAATTATTCAAAGCTTGCCAAGAATTTTATTAAAATTTTTGAAAATAATTGAATTTTTCCAGAAGAATTTTATTACTTTTAAAGATAATTGAAATTTTGACGGAAATTTGTAAAAAAATTTTGAATTTCTTCGAAGAATTTTATTACTTTTGAAAATAATTGTATTTCGGTGAAGAATTTTATTATTTATAAAAATAATTAAAATTTTGACGAGAATTTCAAAAAATTTTTGAACATAATTGAAATTTTGTCATAAATTTAAAAAAATTTTTGGACATTATTGAATTTTTGCAAAGAATTTTATTATTTTTGAAAATAATTGAATTCCAGTAAAAAATTTAATTATTTATAAAAATAATTGAATATTGCAAAGGATTGAACTGAGGAAATTTTTTTAAAATAATTGAATTTCGAAGGAGAATTTTATTATTTTTAAAAATAATTGAATCCCTGTAACAAATTTTATTATTTCAAAAAATAATTGAATTATTGTGAAGAAATTTATAAAAAATTTGTAAATCGTTGAATTCCTGGGAAATTTGTATTATTTTTAAAAATAATTTGAATTATTGTGAAGGAATTTATAGAAAATTTGTAAATAATCGAATTTCTGTAAAATTTTTATTATTTTCGAAAATAATTGAATTATTGCGAAGAAATTAATTACTTTTGAAAATAATTGAAATTTTGCTAAGAATTTTATTAACATTTCTTGAAAATAATTGAATTTTGCAGAATTTTATTATTTAAAAAGATAATTGAAATTTTGACGAGATTTTTTTTTTAAATTTCGTTATGAATTCTAGAAATTTAATTTTTTTGCAGTACTTTTAATAAAAATTCCTGACTTCCCTGACCTGTGGAAACCCTGAATTTCTATTGTTAATTTTTAATTATTTATTTCTAATATTTTTTTTAAACTAACAATTTCTCTAATTCTTCGCTAATTTTTTCTGTACTTTTTTCTAACTTTTCTCTAATTTTATTTAGCGATTCTTTCATATAATTTAAAAAAATTCCCTTTTACGGTAAAAATTAATTAAAAATTTAAGATTTTTCAATCTTTTGATATAATTAATATGAGATTCCTAATTGACGATCAATTATCTTATCGTGAGAGCATCGATAGAACAGGGGTGGAAATAATTGAGTTTGATCCCTTCATTTTCGATTAAGATTGGCTCCCCCTTTCTTTATGTGTAAAGAGCGAGTGCGATTCTCCATAATGGGATTTAGGATTTAATAGCTATTAGAGACAAAGATGAAGAAATTTATCAAAGTCAAGTCATTATTCTGCAATTTCAAGAGGGTAAAGCAATAATGATAATGCACTTATCAACCCTCTTTCACAGTAATAATTAAAGTTCAGTCAAGTACAATAGAAAAAGAAAAAAGAGCAGAGGAAAAATTTACAATAAAAAAAAAGAAAATATCTCTATTACTATATTTCTTTTTTTTATAATATAGAATAAAATAATATAAATAATAGAAGAAAATAATAATAAAAAAAAGAACAAAAAGAAAAATTTACAATAAAAAAAAGAAACATAACTGTTACAATTTTTCCTTTTTTTATATTATAAAAAAAAATAAAATACAATCCTTCCTCTATGAGGAAGCAATAGTATAAATAATTTAAATAATAGAAAATAATGGAAAAAATAAAACAAATAAAATAGAAAATAAGTGGAGAAAATAAAAACAAAATAAAAAATAATAGAAAAAAATATAAACATAGAAAATAATAGAAAAAGTAAAAATAAAACAAATAAAATATGAAGAATAGAAGAAAATAAAAAATAAACCAAATAAAATATTAAAAAAATTTAGAAATTTGAAAAACTAGGCTAATGGAGTGATGTTGGAAAAAATTGTCATTTACCCCAGATTCCTTGAGTTTGGATAAATTGGGCATGACGTAGAATTTGATGCCATCAGCGGCACCCGGAAGTGTAACACCACGGATCAGTAAAACCGTGAGAAGTACATAAGGGAAGAGGGCTGTGAAATAAACGACCTTCCCAGTCCACTTGACTCCTTTCCAGATGCAAAAGTAGCACATAACCCAAACCAAAAAAAGAGTTACAGCCAATTCCCATCTCACATTACCAATATGCTCGACGCCATCCGAAATTTGAAGTGCCCTTCGTCTATAAACAAATTTCGAAACAAACAAAATTTTATTATCACATTTTTCCAAAAATAAAAATTTTATCATCACATTTTTTACAAAAATAATAATTACAGAAATAATTAAAAAGATTCTTTCAAATAAATACAGATGCTATCTGGCCATGAAAACAGAAATTTTATTCAAAAAGAAATGGGAAAAAATAGTTTTACTTGAAAATAAATTTTATTTTTAAATTTTGATCTTAAGAAAGAAAAGTCCTCCTCTGAATTGCAATTACTTTTTCCTTGTCTTGAATATTCAAATGAACGAGAATTTTCTTTCTGCTCATTTTCTCTCGGAGAATGATAATAGAAAATATTTAAACCGAAAAAAGTTATTTTTTCTCTCCAGAATAGTAATTTTAGAAAATTGAAATTAGAAAGAAATTATAAATTAATTTCTCTCTCTCAGAATAGAGATTTTAGAAAATATTTAAATAGAAAAAAAATGTTTTCTCTCTCAAAATAGTGATTTTTGGAAAAATATTTCAGCAGAAAAAAATTATTTTTTCTCTCAGAATAAACAGTAATTTTTAAAACGAAAAAAAAATTAATTTCTCTCTCAGAATAGTGATTTTAGAAAATATTTAAACAGAAAGAAAATTCTTTTTTCTCTTAGAATTTTGATTTTAGAAAATGTTTAAACGAAAAAAAATTATTTTCTCTTTCAAAATAGTGGTTTTTGAAAATATTTAAGCAGAAAAAAATTATTTTGTCTCTCAGAATAGTAATTTTAGAAAATATTTAAACAGAAAAAAAAAGTTCTTTTTTCTCTCAGAATTTTGATTTTAGAAAATATTTAAACAGAAAAAAATTATTTTCTCTCTCCAAAATAGTAAATATTTAATGTAAATTGAAACTTTGTTGAATAAGAATTAATTTGTAAATACGGTAATAATTTTTTTATGTTCCTAAAGTTTCGAATATTCAAAAAATGAACTACAATTTTTTAACACTTCCTTTAAATTTGAATTTGACTAAAATTGAATTTTTCTGGAAATTAAAAAAGTAATTTTCCACTAAAATAATTCTTTCACTAATTTTATCTTGCACTTTATTAAAGTTCATTTTCAAAATATTTAAATAGAAAAAATTGCCATTCGTTTGATACAAAAAAATCGTCATTCATTTAAACGATTTTTGTAATAATCTTTTCTTCCTTTTTTTCTCTTACTTTCCTTCTTTTTCTTTCACTTAATTGAAATAATAAATAAATAAATAATAGTTTTTCGAAAAAAATAATTCATTTAATTTTGATAAATTTAAAAAAAATTCCCGTTCGAAACTTTAATTACAAAAAAATAGCGAAATTTTCAATTACTTCTAGTTTTAAGAGAAAAGAACGATAAAAAACAATTCTAAATTCGAATCTCAGTGAAATATTATTAACTCTTATAAAGATTTTTACTGCTAATCAAAACTTGATTGTCAGTAGAATTTCACAAAAAACCGTAAAGACTTTTATTGACAAATTTAAGAGAGATTTTTTTATTTTTCTTCTGTTTGTATTATTTTTCCTTTTGCAGATTAATATTTTGTAAAAAATCCCGATGCAGTTCATATTTAAGAAATCTCCTTTAATTGTCGAAATAAAAAGTGTAGATTAAAAACAAGAGTCCAAGAAATTATTTTAAAACTTAAAACACTTTGAAATCTAACAAAAAATTTTGGAAATAAAATGAAAATGTCTCGAAGAAAAAAATAAAGAGAGTGAAAATATCTCGAAGAAGAAAGTAAAGGAAATGAAAATCTCTCGAAGAAAAAATAAAGAGAGTGAAAATATCTCGAAGAAAAAAATAAAGAGAGGAAAAGCGAAAGAAAAAAAAGAGAGAGAGAAAGAAAGAAAGAAAGAAAGAAAGAAAAGATTACAAAAATACATTTTATCTCAAATAGATAAAGAGAAAAAAAAAATTTTTCCCTCAAAGAAAATCAATGTTCAAAAAAAGAAAAAAAATAGGAGATTTGAAAACTTATGGTACTCTATAATCAATACTGAAACAGGATCGTAACCCAGAAAACTAGAACCATCTGCATCTAAACTCAAAAAAAAAAAAATCTATTGACAAAAAAAGAGAAAAAAAAGTAATGATAACAATAATAATTAATTGAAAAAAGATACAAACTCCCAAAATTCTTTGACTGGATCCGCAAGTTCCGGCCAAGTGACGTTGACTTGATTAAGTGTGCACATTTTGTAGAAAGTACCGTTCCTGGCAGTCATATTCCAGCATGGTAAACTTTTCCTCAAATATGGATTAATACAATATTTTGTATTCCACCAGTTGTTGCAGGTGCCCCAGGGTAATTCTGCGGTGCAAAAGAGCAATGATGAAATGTTAGAACATTGATTATCGAGTGCCATCGGTTTTCGAGGATTCCCAGCATTTCTATGTCGAGCTAGTAATCAAGGCTTAGGGAGTACGAGAAGCTTTGATTAGGCTGCCTGTCAAAATCTAGGACATTATTCTGATAAAGAAATATAATTTCAATTTTTCCTTTTTCCACAGAGTCAAAATAATTAAATATTTTTATTTTATTAATTATTATTGCAAAAAATAATTATTTTCTGTAACAAAAAGTTCTTTAAAGTTTTCTTTTTTTACTTTTTCTTAATTTTATTTGGCTTTTCTTATTTTATTCGAAATGAATATTTTTTAAAACTTTTCTTTTAATTTCTCTAAATTTTATTCGCAGGCTTCGTACTCGATAATTAATTTTAAAAAAAAGTAGATTTAAGACTGAAAAAAGTAATAAAAAAGTAGCTATTAAAAAATTCAATTTAACGATTCATTTTTTTTATAATTTCAAAATTAAATTAGTAATTACATTTAGAAACAAAATAATTTTTGTTAAATAAATATTTAAATACCTATTTATTTTCCGAAGGGAATTAAAATATGTTAACTGATATCAATATTTTAAATTTAATTACTGCTAAAAATCGCACTAATTCTTCCAAAGTTCAATTATTTTTTTCATGACATTTTTCAATAAAATTATTCTAAATTTTAATCATTTTATTTCAAAATAAAAATTTTAATATTATTACAGCTTTACAACAATTACAAATTTCAAAGACTTAAATTGAAAAATGTCTTGAAATTCAATTATTTCTATATACAAATTCACACTATAACGTTTTTAATATTCAATTATTATCTAAAATTTTAACTAAAATTCATTTTTAAATCAATTCTCTAAAGAAAGTTTTACGAGAAATCAATTATTTAAATAAAAAGAATAAAAAATTTATTGAATAATTGAATATATCTTAAAATTAAATTCATATAAAGAAGAATTTTTTATAATTTTTAAAAAAATTTTTAAAAATAATTGAATTCTTTCAGAGAATTTTGATAAAATTTCCAAGAATAATTGCATTTTTCGAAGAATTCATTTAAAATTGTATTAAAAATAATTGAAATCCTGCGATGAATTTTATTATTTATTATGAAAATAATTTGAATACTTGCTAAGAATTTTATTAAAATTTCCAAAAATAATTGAATTCCTGAGAAGAATTTTATTATTTATAAAGATAATTGAAATTTTGAGGAAAAAATTTTTTCATTTTTGGACATAATTGAATTTCTGCGAAGAATTTTAATATTTTTGAAAATTATTTGAAAAAGTTTGCGAAGAATTTTATTCAAATTTTTGAAAATAATTTAAATTCGGGGAAGGATTTTATTATTCAAAAAGATAATTGAAATGTTGAAGAGAATATTTTTTCATTTTTGGACATAATTGAATTTATGCGACGGATTTTTTTTATTATTTTTGAAAATAATTGAAATTTTACAAAGAACTTTATTAAATTTTTTTTAAATATGTAATTAGATTCTTGTGAATAACTTTATTATTTTTTTTTAAATAATCGAATTCTTAGTGAAAAATTTTATAAAAATCTTTTTAAATAATTGATTTAAAAAGAAAATAATAATAATAATAATAATAATAATAATTGGAATGTTTGGAAGAATTTTACTAACATTTTTGAAAATAATTAAATTTTTTCATGAAATTTAATAAAAAATGTATTAAGAATAATTGTATTTCTCAGAAAAAATTTTATTATTTATGAAAATAATTTAATTTTTAATTTCTTATACAGAATTTTATCAAAATTTTTAAAAACAGTTGAATTCTTGTAACGAATTTTATTAAAATTTTTTGGAAACAATTTGATTGTAACTGAAGAATTTCATTCAAATTTGTGAAATTAATTAAATTTTTTCAAGAAATTTAATAAAATATTTAATAAAAATAATTGTTAAATTCTAATAAACAAATTATATCCAAATTTGTTAAAATTGTAATTGTAATCTTCTCAAGAATTTTAATAAAATTGTATTAAAAATAATTGAAATCCTCCTAAGAGTTATAAAAATAATTGAATTCTTGCGAAAAATTTTTTTTTCAAAAAAAAAAATAATTGCAACGTTTGGAAGAATTTTATTAAAAATTTTTTAATTGTTTCTAAGAATTTAAAAAAATTCTCTGGGAATATTATTTTTTTTCAATTATTAGCGATTTTAAAGTAGTGCAAATCCTCAATTTCATTCAATTTTACTTAATTTTATTCAATTCTATTTAATTTTATTCAATTTTATTTAATCTTATTCAATTCTATTTAATTTTATTCAATTTCATTTAATTTTATTTAATTCTATTCAATTTTATATTTAAAAAGATTTTTAGAATTCCTCCTGCAAACAAGATTTTGCTAATGAGAAATAGAGCGCATGCGCCGCGATAATGAAAATAAGAGAGAAATTCTCGTTTTTCTCTATCGCTCTCATTATTGGGGCGCATGCGCTCTATTTTTCGTCGTATTTAACCTTAAAATTACAGTAATATCTCCGATGTCTCCTAAGACCGTTATAAAAATTGTTTCCCAATTCAAAATAGTTATTTTTGTAATTAAATTTGATCTTATTTATTTAATTATTATTTATTTAATAACTATTTCATTTTATTTAATTAATTAATAATTAATAATTGTTTTTTCAATTGCATTTGAAATGTTGGATCCTCAAAAACAGGGTACTAATGGCAAAAAAATATAAAATTAAATAAAAAAAAATTATAGAAATACCTATAAATTTTATATACTAACCACTGCGCATGGACATGAAGAAGTAAAATATCGCCCAAGCGAGGATAACGATGTAATAGACATTCATCCAACAGGACATGACAGCTGCCGCGTATCCAATGCCTTTAAACAATGGCGCTATTTTGAATACACCAAGACCGCCGATTGTTAACATTTGTCCTAATGCCAATTCCATGAAAAACATTGGAATTCCAGCGAGAATAAGTGTGAGGAAATAGGGAATGAGAAAAGCGCCTCCTCCATTTTTGTAGCACAAATATGGAAACCGCCACACATTTCCCAGACCAATGGCAAGACCCACCTGTATGTGCATAAACACAGTAATTAAAATTCTTTTAGTTTTCATAATTATTCCATTTTATAAATAGTGCACAACATTCCTTTTTCGTATACCACTTGTGGAGCAAAATTGGACAATTACATTTTTCCCCCAAGCAGATTTTTTTCGCAAATGTGAATCTTCTCTTTCTCATTTGCAAAAAAAAAATCTGCTTGGGGAAAAGGAGAAATAAAAAAACCAGAAAGTTTCGTGAATGTAAAAATACTTGCACGAAAAATTCTGGTTTTAGTTCGATCTTCGATGTTTGTGAATTTAAATCTTTTGTGTTTTCACACGAATTTACAAATGCAGAAAACTTCCGAATGTATTGAAAAAGAATGTTTTGTAAAATTCTACGTTTGTAGAATTTTGCGCACAAGAGGATTAAGAATTATAGTTTGAAAATTACCACACTGAGGATAAAATCGAGTTTGGTACTCCATGTGTCCCTCTCTGGAAGCTGCTTAGTTTTGGAGGTCGATGGACACGTTACGTTAAGGGATGTTTTGGCAGCATCGGTATTATCCGAATCTGCCAATTCTGGATCCCTCGAGGTTTCTGTCATGTTTCTATCGCTATGATGCCCGCTTCTATTACCCTATGGCGCACACAATTCGCTATCTCTTCGTCCAAGTCGACTCCGAGCTTAAGTCGATGTCCTTCAACCAGGAAGCTGTTGTCGAGACATAACAGCGAATCTAAAATTTCAAATATTTACCCAATTGTAGCATGCTCGTCAAAAATAATCCTTTATACCTTTTGCCGGGAAAAGTTTATACCTTCTGTTTCAAAAACAAGGGATGAGAGAAATTAAAAATCGGGTGATGTGTAATCAATTCAAAAATGGGTTTTTTGATGACTTCTTCGCTTCTTCAAAGTGTGTTCTCTGATCAATCTTCTGGACTTCTAGCTTCTAGTTAACACTGGTCAAACTTTAGAACTGATTTCTTTGTTAATTCAGAAAGAAACTCCACAAAAAGTGAATCCTTTGCTAAAAATCTTTGACTTGTAGCATCTAGTAAACACTGTTCAAAGTTTCGAACTGCTTTCTTTGTAAATTCAGAAAGAAACTCAACAAAAAGTGAATCCTTTGCTAAAATATTCTGGACTTCTAGCTTCTAGTAAACACTGGTCAAAGTTTGCGAACTGCTTTGTACCGAAAACAGTCGCAACAATTCGAATTTAACTCGCAAAAAGAACTCCGAAATTCTTATGTCCGTTAGCATACCGAAAACAGTCGCAATAATTGGAATTTAACTCCCAAAAAAGAAAACTCCGAAATTTTTTTAGTCTATTAGTACAGTGGTAAAAATTCGAAATCCGGAAAGGTAACCGAAACGCAAAACCAAAAACGAAAAAAGCATTTGGCATGCGAATTGTTATCAAAACCCCGAAATCCGAAACTGAAACTGCAAAAGTGAGCCATATGAGTCACCAAGAGTCACTTAGGAGACAATATGAGTCACTTAGGAATTACTCTGAACCACTAGAGTGAATAGCCCCTAGAGTTATATCCCTTATACAACACGAAACAATTACTTCGAGTATGCATTCATCAGTTATCAAAGTGCAACCACAGTTTGCAATTTTACCTCTTAAATCTAAATTTCCCCTGCTAGCAGGGAATCATCAAATTGCAATCAAGTTTAGTCATTCTTTACCGGAATTTTTAATACTGATTTATTACCAGAAATTAGCATAAAAAAATTGTCTATGTGCAATTCTATTTGTTTAATTAAAATAAATTGTATCCATTTTTTTTCATGAGCTTTATAATAGACCAGTAAATTATATTTGTTTGTATCTACATTTTATACTTGTCAAGTTGTTTGATTATTTTATGAATTTATTCTCAAGTGCACTTGTCTCCTGAATATACAGAGCAATATTCTCTCTCGACTGCCTATAGTATTCTCTCTCGGCTTGTTACCGCCTCTGTCATTATCAGAAGAGCCATTAGTTTGTAAACTGTATGCGTATTCAAGCAATCCCACCAGCTGTTTTGGATGTGCGAAATTCGCCTCCAAACATTGTGCAACAGCAGTTTATATACTAAATCAAAATTTCAAAGGACACATGAACGCAAAATATCCTCTCCCGGATTAATTTCCATTTAATACCTAATATAAACAATATGTTTAATGTCCATTGTACATATGCATAATAATAAATTCAATTTAAACATTTCGAATTCTAAATATCGAAAGGGTTGTGTATCACTATATGCTCTTCTCGGGGAAGATTAATTACAGCAGTAAAACTTTTAATTAAAAGCAAGGATGGTTGGTGGTGTGGAACTAAATTCGGAAAACACTTGTTACTTTACGCATGAGAAATAAGGGAATTAAGAGTAGTTTTGATTTTGTTTTTGAATAGAAGAATCAAACGCAAATTGTTTCTTTAGGTTCCAAAGGATTGAATAAAAAATAAATTGTTTCATTGTTGCTCCAAAACTTAGAATGAAAAGCAAATTGTTTCTTTTGGTTCCAAAAATTCGAATCTAAAGAGAACTGTTTCTTTTAGTTCCAAAAATTGGAAACAAAAGCGAATTGTTTTCTTCTTGTTTCCGAAATTCCAAAGCAAAAGGGAATTGTTTCTTTTGGTCCCAAAACTTAGAATGAAAAGCTAATCATTTTTCTTTTGGTTCGAAAATTTTGAATTGTTTCTTTTAGTTCTAAAAGTTCTCTAATCATAAGCAAATTGTTTATTTTGATTTCAAAAATCTGCAATCGAATAAATTTCATGCTTATAAATCAGAAAACATTGGTTCTAAAAATAAAAAAATCCGTTTAAATATTTCGCTCGTTTTTTAAGGTTTGGAAATATCAATAAATATTTCGCGCAGTGAATGTGCAGCTGATAATATAAAACCCATCAAAAACTTACTTGTCTCCCGCAAGAAACTTTTTACACGAATTTTCAGTTGATATTTCAAGAAAACTACATTCTGGCAAGGCGGCACTTTTTCATCCTGCTACTATCCTTTCAAAACTTGCTCAAATTGCTTTTATACTCTCGCGAACTTTTCTTATCAACCCAATATTTTAAAAGTAAGAAACTGTACACCTATATAAAATATGCATTATTCTATGGTTTATATTTTCGCATAGAAAGAAAGGCAAAAATATATCAGAGATTTAATTTTTCTTATTTAAAAGAAGAAACAACTTGTACTATTCCGGAATATTAATAAAGAAAATAAAAAAAATAGTGAAAATGAGGAAACAAAGTAAAAATATATAGAAAGTAAAAAATTAAGATAATAAAAAATAAAAAAAATAATAAAATAAGGAACATAAAAAATAAAAAAAATAAAGATAATGAAAGAAATAAAGAAAAAAAGAAGAAAAAAGTATAAAGAATATAAAAACCAGTAAAGATAGTTAATTATAAAAGCTGATAGTATAGAAAGAGCTACATATATAATAATCTTTGAAATGTTTCAACGCAGCATTATGTGGAGAATATTTAAAATGAGATAATTTTATGTGCCATCAGTTTCAGGACATAACCTGAGAAAATAGACTTTCTTGATAAAGTTTAGCTTTAGCCAAACAGAAAATTTAACCACAGGAGAATATTTAGCTTGAATAATAAGTGTGCAAAATTTACATAGAGAAAGATGCTTTCAAAGAAGAAAAAAAATATATAGAATATACTTTATTATCCATTGTAAAAAGGATGACGTGAAGAAAAATTTCGAAAAACTTTAATAAATTTTTTTATATTTGTCTTCACATGACTATAATGCATAATATGTAAATTTAATTATTATACTAATTAACAATTTTTTTAGATGTTCTAATTATTTTTACTAAAAATTTAGTGGAAAATATCAAAAAGTGAAAATTTGTATTATATTCTTAAATTTACACTAATTTGTTTAACTTCTAGACTCTGAACTATTAAAGGTATCAAAATGAACGAAATTAATTAGTTTCTTCTTCAAAATTAAAATTTTATTACAATAATATTACGTCACGTATCGAAAAAATAAATTATAAAAGTTTTTATTTAATTTTTAATTATTAACTAATTTACTAATTAATTACAATTATTTATTATTTTCAAAAACTTTAATGCAACTCTTCAAAGGAATTCAATTATTTTTAAATAAAACAGTAAAATTTCTCAAAAGAATTCAATTTTAAAAAAAATTCCACATTAAATTCTTAGTGAAACTTGAAATATTTTGAATACAATTTTAATTAAATTTCTCGAAAAAATTCAATTATTTTTGAAAATTCTAATTTAAATTTTTAACAAGATTTCAATTATTTGCATAATTTATAAAATTTTTCGCAGGAATTTAATATTATTTTAAAGAATTTTAATAAATTAACACTATTTAGTAATTTCTTCTACAATTATTTAATAAATTAATTGTTTCGATTTTTGGAAGACGTATATATAAAAGGCAAAAGAAAAACACTCTTTCACTTTTTTAATTTATTGAATTTTAATAAAATTATTCTGAAAAATTTTATATTATTTTGAAAAATTTCAATAAAATTTTTTATAAAAAATAAATTTAATTATTCTTTGAAAAAATTTTACTCTTTTCGTAAATAATAAAATTCTTTGCAATAATTCAATTATTTTGAAGAACTTTGTTAAATATTCATTTATGAGAATTGAATTATTTTCATAATTGATAAAATTCTTCATTGAAATTTAATTATTTTAAAGAATTTTAATAAAATTATTCTGAAAAATTTTATTATTTTCAAAAATTACAATAAAATTTTTTATAAAAAATAAATTTAATTATTCTTTGAAAAAATTTTACTCTTTTCGTAAATAATAAAATTCTTTGCAAAAATTCAATTATGAAAAATTTTAATAAAATTCTCCATAAGAATCATTATTTGATATTTCTAAAATTTTCAACATTCAAATGAATAAGAATTTTTTTTTAATTTTCCAAAATTTTAATTTGATAAATATTAGAAATTTAGAAAAAAAAATTATTTTTCCCAATGCCTAATTTTTTTTTTATTGCCCATGCGCGAAACTTTGTGAGAAAATCGTGCGAACATAATATATTTCTTGCATCTTAAACACCCATCAGGATCATAAGTAATTTCAAGATCAACTTTTCTCATCAATCGTCTGATGTTGACATAATATTGACAATGAACTCACACACTATAAAGAGAAAGATAAGAACTTTTTAAAAGAGCTCCTTATATTTTTCCCAAAAAAAAAAAAAATATTAATGAAAGAAACATTTTTTCTGACACTTCGATATTAATTCTCGAGATGAGAAGGGAAGAAACGATAAATGATTAATAGGAAATGAATTCAAATACCACAGTTTATTTTATACCATCGCACACGTTCGATATGGCATTAACAGTAAAATGTATTTAATAATCCAGTATATCTATACATATATTATTGAACTCCAATAATCAATATATTATTATAATCTGATCGCACCGAGATAATATATATAACCGTGCGGTAATGGGGCGAAGAGTGGAAAATGCAATTGTTTAAAAGTACTCACGAATAGTTTTGCATATTGTTTTCCAGAATTTATTAATGACTATTAAATTAATAATAATTAATAATAACTAAATTTATTAATGTTTTTTCGAATTTATTAATGATTGTTAAATTAATAATAATTAATAATAACTAAATTTATTAATGTTTTCCCGAATTTATTAATGATTTTTAAATCAATAAAATTAATAATAACTAAATTTATTAATGAATTATTATTATTATTATTATTATTATTTATTATTTTTTATTATGGAGTGCAAGAAATCTAATTATCGTAGCTTATTGAAATTAATGGAATGTTTCCCCATGGGGGAAATACTAACACGAATATAGATATAGGTACCTATATAGGTACCTATATTGTGTGAACGAATCAATTTCACTCGATTTTCGAATTCGACACATATCGCAAAGTGGAAAGCATTGTCTTTTATCCGTGAAACTGGAACAATTGGGTAATCGGTTTCCGCAGTTTTTCGCCGAAGCTGAAATTGCCCCCAAGCAACTTCCGTTTCTGTTGAAGGGGGTATTTTTGAAAATTGACCCAAAATCCCGGATACTCCTCATCATAACTTGAAAATTTCTCGTCAGAGTTCATGGTCATCGGATAGAACTAATCCAGAGCGAAAAAATTTTCAACTTTCAAATGAATGAAACATTTTGACGATACAAAATATTTTCAAAAAATTTCCAACTAAAATGTAAAGCAAAATAATGTAACAAAAATGATAATAATAATAATAATCAACAAAAATAATAATTCTATTCGTTGTGTGGAAAATAATTATTTACCAAAAAATTTTTGATAATAAAAATTAATGAAACAGAAGAATAAAAAAAAAAAAAATTAAAAAGTAATAAAAAAGGAAAAAGTTATTAAAATAATAAAAAAAAATTTTCTGTTTGGAAAACAAATATAACGTCAAAAATTTTATTCAACGGTCGAAAATAAAAGATTATTTAATAAATTTTTAAATGCTCTTCGCGAGAGCATTTAAAAATTTATTAAATAATCTTTTATTTTTTGAAAAATATGAAGTTATAAAAACTTTTTCTCCTAAAAGAAAATTTTCATTGCGAGAGAAAACTTTTTTCCACATAAAACAAAAATAAAAATATAAAAAAGAAAATTTGCATTTGTTTTGAAAAAAAGAAATAAAATAATATGATAAAATAATATCATATAAACGGGGTCACATGTATTGTCTCACAATTTAAATCACTTATGAAAATGTCGACTACTGTCTGGAAAGTTATTTTTGCTATCTCTTTTATATGAGCGAAAAAAGAGAGGAAGCACAAAAATCAATTTTCGCACCTCAAATGGCAAAAAAAAAAAAAAAATTATTAAATTTTAATAATAAAGCACGCGATTAAAATTAAGTTATTTTATAATTATATAACTATAAATAAAATATTATAATAATTTTAAATTAATATGAGAATTTTGAGAATTTAAAAATAAAGAAATAAAATAACTGCATTTGAAAAGAAGAAATCTTGTTGATAATTAAGCGCTGAATCTATCGATTAAAAAGTCCGAGTCCGGTCACTCAACGATCTTCAACGAGAAAATTACTCAGTCTTTTCCGTCCCGCCTTTTACTACTTACGACTCAATGGATTTCATTCTCGTAAGCTTATGTATATATAAACGCACACGTGCATATTTAATGCGCGCCTGTGTATAAAGCGAAATTTGTCTCTTTAGATTTTACAATGAAAACTAATAAAATCATTGCTCATATGCATATTCTTGTGGTATTTTATTTAAGAAAATTTCATAGTTTTTGTAACATTTGCAAATTATAGTCATAAAATAATTATTGTAATTATTTTCGACAAAAATTTTAAAATGGAAAAAAAATTATATTCGATTCAAATAACTGATTCATTTGACAAATCAAATAAATATTTACTTGAATCAAAGAAATATTTACTTGTATCGAATAAATATTTATTTAAATCAAATAAACTGTATATTTCAACCAATAATTTCAGTATATTTACGGTCTAAATTTGAATTAGTAAAAATGTTTACTAATTCGAATTAGTGACTGACTTTGGCTTTCTTTTCTACAAAAATATTAGCAAAAAAGTTAAATTTTAATTATTAAATTAAACACTTTCCTAAAATCGAATATTTTTTTTCTTTCTGTGTATAGAAAAATGAGAACTGAAGTTTAAGAATTGAGAGTGAAACGTATTTATCATTTAAATTGAAATTATTTATTTCCATTCCATATTTTTTATTTTCCTGACTTTTTCCTATAATTTTTTTCAAAAATATTTACTTCTTTCTTATCCTGCTATAAAATTGAATTCCAGCAACGAATTTTATTATTCATGAAAGAATTACAATATTTATAAAAATAATTTAATTCTAGAAAAGAATTTTATAAATATTTTTAAATAAATGATTTCTTTCGACTAATTTTATGCAAATTAATTTAAATAATTGAATTCCGGAGAAATTTTTATTATTCATAAAAAGAATTGAATTCTAACGAAGATTTTAACAAAAACATTTTTAAATAATTGAATTCTGTTTGGAAATTTTATGAAAATAGTAGATATTGAAAATCATTGAATTGCGAAAAGTTTTTAAAAATAATTAAATTTTACAAAGAATTCTATTAAAATTTTTGAAAATAATTAAATGTCTGTGTGGTATTTTATTATTTCTGAAAATAATTGAATTATTGCGAAAGATTTTATTAGAATTTTTTCAAATAATTGAATTTCCAAGGAGAAATTTATTACTTTCAAAAATAATTGAATTCTTGTGATGAATATTATTATTTATGAAAAAAATTGAATTTTGTAAAGAATTTTATTAAAATGCCTCAAAATAATTGAATTTTCGGGAATAATTTTGTTATTTATCTTTAATAATTGAATTCTTTCGAAGAATTATTTATATAATAAATAATTGAATTCTTGGGAAGAATTTTATTAAAATCTAAAGGAAGAATTGAATTATTTCAAATAATTTAATTAAAATTGTATTTAAAATAATTGATTACTTTCGAATAATTTTATTAAAATATTTTAAAATAATTGAATTTCTGTCAAAAATTTTAATATTTTTGTAAATAATTGAATTCTTCCAAAGAATTTAAAAAATAACATTTTTCTAATAATTGATTTTTTCGAGGAATTGAAATTAAATTTTTTATAAATAATTACATTTTTTGAGTATAATTCCTGTAAAATTGTATTAAAAATAATTGAAATCCTGTGATGAATTTTATATTATTTATGAAAATAATTGAATAGTTGCAAAGAAGTTTATTAAAATTTTCAAAAATAATTTAATTATTGCGAAAAAATTTATTAAAATGTTTAAAAAGAATTGAATTTCTGTAAAAAAATTTGGTTTTGTAAAAATAATTGAATTCTTGTGATGAATATTGTTATTTATAAAGATAATTGAATTTTGCAAAGAATTTCATTAAAATGCCTCAAAATAATTGAATTTATAAAGAATAATTTTGTTATTTATCGACATAATAGGGTTCTTTCGAAGAATTATTTTTATATAAATAATTGAATTCTTGGGAAGAATTTTATTAAAATCTAAAACAATCATTGAATTATATGAAAAAAATTAATTAAAATTTTATTTAAAATAATTGATTTCTTTGGAACAAAATTTAAAAATTTTTTATTTTTTAAAAATAATTGAAAATAATTGAATTCCTGTGAAAAATTCTATTATTTTTGTAAATAATTGATTTTTTCGAAAGATAATAAATATTATGAAAATTTTATTTTAAATAATAAATTAATAAATTCTTAGAAAAACTTTATTTTTGAAAATAATTGAATTTTTTGATTAATTAATTTAAAATAGTATTAAGAATAATTGAATTATTTTGCAGAATTTGATTATTTATGAAAATAATTGAATTCTTGTTTAGAATTTTATCAAAAAATTTTTTAAAACATGAATTTTCATGAAAAGTATTATTATTAGTGAAAGTAATTGAATTATTGTGAAGATTGGTATAAAAATTTTGTTAAATAATTGATTTTTTCAATATTTTTTTAAAAATAATATTTCTAAATTAATTGAATTCCTGTGGAAATTTTATTATTTATGAAAATATTTGAATTTTGAATAAATTTTATCAATTATTTTTTAAATAATTGAATTCTTTTGCGTAATTTTATGAGACATCGAATAAAATTGAATTTCGAATATTTTTTGAAAATAATTGAATCGTTTTAAAGAATTTGATTATAATTTTTGAGAATAGTTTTTTGATTTCTAGTATTAGCGAATTTAACGTAGTGGAAATTCTAAAAAAAAAACAGAAATAGTAGCTTTTAGTGACAAAAAAAAATTTATAAAATTTACCCGAGCTTTTTTTGTATTAATTTGTTTACATTTTTTTTACTGTAAAATAGCAAAATTAATTTCCATAGAAAAAAATTTCGATTATGTAAATTTTTTTTTTAAGACATTAAAATAAACAAATGAAAAATTATTATAAAATTTACCCGAGCGTTTTGCGTATATAAATATTAACGATGAGTCGAAAACTGTCAAATAAATATAATATATTGAAAATTGATTTTCGCATTTTTTCAATTTAATGAAAACATCGTCTCTTTTCGCGAATTAACCCCCGTGTGAAAGGGGTGTAATCATACTCTTGTCGGCCTCTTTTCGCACTGTTGATTCTCCGGTGAACATATGTGCTTTTTGGAACACAGCCAACTCGATGTCAACGAAGGCATTCCGTCCGTTTTTTTTCTCACTTTTTTACATTGCAAGCATATAGGCACGTGACATTGTTGCGACGTTTCTCACTAGAGAGAAATTGTGATATTAAAAATTAAACATTGAAAATTAAAAAAAAAAAGTTTTTTTTTGCTCCAGTTATGCTCGTCATTTCTTTCCCTACTTTTTTTTAAAATCTTTCTTTAATACTAAAGAATAACAAAAATATTTTGTACACAAAAAAGGAGAAAATTAAGAAAAATAATATTAATTTTTAAGTGCTCTCGACCTTTCGGAGAATTTCCGGTTATCATTTTATTTTTATTTATAAATAAAAATAAGATGAACCGGAAATTCTCCGAAAGGTCGAGAGAAATTAATTAAGATTGACTGTTGGATTATTTTTAATTTTATCGAGAGAGTTTAGAGAAAGAGTGAAGATTGCTCTTCTCAATAGATAAATTGTCCCTTGAAGGAAGTTGATGATCAAGAATTTTAAAGGAACTCATTTGGATATTTTGTCAAAAAAGGAACGAATATCGTTTTTCTTAATTTACTCGTTTAGATAATAAAGTAAAAACAAATATTAATAATAATTATGAAAAATATTGTTAACTAATTTTTATCCCCTTCATGTTTTGAATTTTCGGACATTAAAAATTAAAAAAAATTTTTTTTTTGAATTTTAATAATAAAATAACAATGAAGTTTCAATTTTAGTTTTAATTAATTAAAATTAATTAATTTTTTTTTCAAATTCAAGTAAAATTGAAATAAACAAATAAAATTGAAACTTTATTGTTATTTTATTGTTTAAATTTTAAATTTAATTATTATTAAATTGATCTATTATTAAATTGATTTAAAATGTCAAAAAACAGAAAAGAAAAGAAAAGAAAAGAATGACAAAAGTGCATCAAATTTATAAGCTCAGACAAGAGTACATTAAAGAAGTAAATAAAGCTCTAAATGTAATACTACGGATACAACGTGAAAAATTAATCTTGCCTAAAAGGCTTTTTGGAGGACAAAAAAAATATATATATGGAGAAAAAGTACTAAATGTTGGCTTTATTCAAAAAGAATCTCAATCTTAACTAAAAAAACAAGCAAAAAAAAGAAAAAAGAAAAAAAGTGAGTCGAGAGGCCAAGGAAACATTTCTTTCAATACGCTCGGCTGATTATCGGTTATCGCATATCCCGCAGAGAATTTCCAGCTTTCATCGGCAGATCTCGGCCAAACAAAAGCTATATGGCCCAAAGGAACGAAAATAAAACCAAAAAAAGAACAATTTAAAAAGTTAATTAATTCCTCGTGAATGAAAAAATAATAATGGAATTTTATTCTTAATTAAAAAACAGAAAAAAGAAGAAGAAGAGGAATGTTAGAATATTTTGTTTGTCGAGAATGTTTACAGAAGAATTTTTAGTCAAGAATTTTTTTTTGAACTATTTTTTGAATTTTTTTTAAAGAAAACAAGGTTAAATATTAATTGCATATTAATTAATAATTATTATAATTATTTTCCTTATTTATTTACAAAAATAAAATTACAAAAATATTTTTTTCTAAATAAACAATACGTACATCCGAAAGTCAATAATTGAAAATTTTGTCTAGAGTGACAGGAAAATCTATAAGAAACTTGAACATTTTGTTCGGAAAATAATAAATATGAAATTTTATTATTTGAAAAGAAAATCCAGGATAAAAGAATCTTCAAATTTTATCCCCCGAGTGAGAAAATTCACGAACAATAAGTGAGATTTTATTCTCTCTCCCCTTCTCTCTTTCTTTCTTCTAAATCACAATCCACAAGTTTTTTAATGTTCATATAATGAACGAAAGCTTTTTTCGGTATAAATTTTAATATTTTTACTTCTATAATTATATTTTTATTTTTCTTAAATAAAAATTAATAACAATTTAAAACAATTTATAAATAATTTATAAACAATTCATAACAATTTATAAATAATGTATAACAATTTATAAATAATATATAACAATTTATAAATAATTTACAATAATTTATGAAAATTTATAATAATTTGTAAATAATTTATAACAAAATGATTCCAAAAAATTTAAATTTCTAAAAGGTAGTTTTTTTCAAATTTGACAACAAAAATTGTCATTTTTAAAATCAATAGTTTTTCAGAAATAAAAAAATTTTAGTTAATAAAAGAAACCGTTAGTTAATAAAAAAATCTTTTAGTTAATAAGAAAAACTTTTAGTTAATCAAAGAAAAATCAAATCAGTCACTTTTAGTTCCCAAATCTATTTCAACAAAAGATAAAAAAAATCCCCCCACAAATATTGATTCAATCTCTTTGTGAAATGGTCGAAAATTTCACGAATATTTGGAAAATCGTTCGGAAAATAGGAAAAATGCAAATTTAAATCCCGAAACGACAACAATGTTGAAAAATCAACAGACGTTCAAACTCTGTCCGCAAAGTCCATTAGAGCCGCAAAAAAAATGGAAATTTCTCTCCTAGATTTAAAAACAAAGAGCAAAAAAGATTTTTAAAAAAAACGAAAAAACCAAAGAGATGAATTCGTGGAAAAAAATATGAAAATTTTCATATTTGGAATGAGAGAAAAAAAAGAGGGTATTTGCAGTGAATTTATATATCGGACATGAAGAAGCGTTAAATATGCATGTCCGGCAGGGGGTCCGTTGTAATAAAATATATCACGATCATACTTGTCTCTTCTAAACCCCCCCTTTCACCCTCTTCTAAACCACAAAACCATCGGCTCCCTCTTCCTCTTCCACGCTCATAAAAAACAGCTATATTCTAATTAGCCGAGGATGTATTCGTTTTGCTCAACTCTATATGGGCTTATACTGCCTTCTCTTTATATACATATGTACAGACACTTTTTTATTTTCTATTTTTACTTTTATCGCCCTTTAATTACAAATTATCAATTGTCTCAATTCGATCTACATTACATGGATATTGCAGTAGGTCATGTATATATGTAATACCTTCAAACTACTCCCAATTACTCTATAAAAGTATCCTATATATTTTATCAAGATCAAATTGATAAATAATTCCTATTTCTAGTTATGCCTTATGCTTATGATTCTACAATTCAAAAACTAAATTGAAAAAATAAAACTAGTATTTTTCTCAGGGAACTAAAATGTTTACTGTTCAAAATCAAAATTTAAGGACAATAGACCAAGAACCAAAACCAAAGTTTTAATTTTAGAATACAAAAATTCTATAATAAAAACATACTTTTAGACAAAGGGTCGAAACAGAAGGGATGAATTTTTCTCCCCCAAAAAAGTAAAAGCGCGCGAAGAATTTTGTTTACGAACCTTGGATAATTTTCCTGCCGTCGTTGTATATATATACTGGTATCAAACTGTAATTTTTGTTGTTGTGAATAAAAATCCTTGCGCACAAACACTAAAAAAAGGAGAATTCAAAAAAATGAAGATACTTTTCCCTCTTTCTAAATTTTTTTTTTTTTTTGTTAAATAATAATAAAAAAGTGATGTATCTATTCAGGAGGAATAAACGTTCGCGTAACGGGTTCGACGACACAAAACGCACTGCAATCACTATTAGGAGGAGGGTTGATGAGAACGACTTTTTGGAGTGGAAAAGGATGCTGGGAAACGTGCGCGTTTCCTGGAATCGATCGTTTTTGGGGGGATAAAACGCGTGTGCGAGCCGTCGTGAAGCCCGCGAAGAACTGAAATCGTCGTGCCGCCCTGATGTGGACCCTGGTGTGTTGTGTTAGTTGGAGATCGGTGTTGGATATATAGAGAGATGAGATGAAGAAAAAAATGGGGAACTTTTTTCCTCTCTCTCTCACTCACTCTCCTCCCCCACTTCGGACCTCGCCTCTTTTACATTCACCCTCTCTTTTTCGATTCACCACTGGCCTCCATATAATATCAAAACCCGCACACCTCACAAAGTAGATTTCACCCCCTTGTGTGACTATATATATACAAAGAGAGAGACTGTATATTGTAGAGAAATATCTGGTGCCCTATAGAATACAGCGTGGCCGATATCACGCATCTGGTGCAGATCATCAGCATGCCAAGGATGGGAAGGGGGGCGAAGAATGCAACAGTATATCATCATCAAGTTGACATCGCTTTTACGAATCCCTACACGGGGCCCCGTTTGCCTACTACCACTACTACTACTTAGGTTTGCCTTTTTCTAATCTACGATATGTGACACACTCTCTGAGGTGCTTTGTTTCGAGAGGAGATGAACGAAAATTGGTTTAGAAGGAAAGCCCTTTGTTGTTTTTTTAAGAACAGAAAGATCCTTCTTTCTGAAGGATTTCAGAAAGAAGGATTTTTCTGTTTTTAAAAAAACAACAAAAGGCCTAGTACTTGAAGTTTGTTCCTTAACAATGAAGTAAATAATTCTATTGTTTAGCAGCGTCAACAAGTATCATGAGCTTTGCAACTAAAGATATCGAAGGTGTCAAATGTCAGTTAATTAAAACTAAGAAATCATTAATTAATGATTTATTACAACTGTAATTGAGGGCTCGGATCGAGGAACCGACGCTTGTAAACGCACAGAACATTGCGAAGCGTCGGTTCTTCGATCCGAGCCCTCAATTACAACAGTGAATCAGAAGAATCAAGTAGAACAATAATTAGAACAAGTTTCGAATGAAAAGCAATTGTAGGTATTAAAACAAAATTAATGAAGGTTTACACAGATTTCTAAGGCTCTTAAAAGAAGACCACAAATTGTATTGAATTGTAGTGATGTAACCTTCTCATGCAGTTAATAGTCTCAATCAAAAAAGGAAGTAGTATTAGGATTAGAAAACATGTTGTACCCAAAGCTGGTTCTAATTGGTTAAAATATAGATGAAAAGAATGTAAACAACTTATTCTTGGTGGTAGTTAATGTTATCAGTAATAATTTTTATGAACAGCAAGAAATAGTGAATTATAGCCAACAAGAGGTAAATTCTAACCAAAAAGAGGTAAATTCGAATTTGGTTTTTTATGTCCTGGAGTCATTTTAATTATTATGAACAGCAAGAAATAGTGAATTATAGCCAACAAGAGGTAAATTCGAATTTGGTTTTTCATGTCGTGGAACCATCTTAATTCTTATGAACAGCAAGAAATAGTGAATTATAGCCAATAAGATGTAAATTCGAAGTTGGTTTTTCATGTTGTTGAGTCCATCTCCACATTTCCAAATTACAATTCTGCCATTCTGAAAAGCAAGAAATTGAGGATTATTAAAAATAGAAGAAAGGAATAATAGTTACAAAATGTTTATAGAGCCAATCGATTTGTTAATTTTGTTAAAGAGAACAATAAGTATGGAATACTTCATAATACTCAGTACAAATTGCACGATCCGTGTGAAATGTGGAAATAAGAGGAGCTTTAATATTCTCGAACTGATAAGAAACAGAACTGTCATTTAACAGAGCAGCATGTAACGGAATTGTCATTTAACGGAATCACCGCAGTTAACTGACTTGTCACTCAAGAGAATTGTCATTTCGACTGCTTGATATGTAATAGAATTTTCATTCAAGAGAATAGACACTTCATCGACCTTAAATTACAAATCCGTTGTTACATCAAGAGCACAGAAAAATCTCATTAAAGTAATAATATTAAAATGAGTTTTATAGTTTCGTGCTTTTTCCTTTCAGATACATGTCAAGCTTCTCGAATGATTATTCATTTTCATGCCAAATATGTTGTCAATTTGATTTCATTGTTGCAGGACTTTTCAGTTGCTGCTTTCGTTAGATAATTTTGTTTCTTGTAACGCTACAGAATCTAAACTTGTATCAACATTGACAACATTCTTGTAAAATTTGTTTTGTTTCCTGAAAATGTTTGTTAATTCTGTCTTGAATTCTCATCAAATATCAAGTCAGTCAAATGAGTTTCATGTTATATGTTTCATACACCATAAACTTTAGGCGAAGTCTACAAAATTATAATTCACCTCCAAGTCAGATTTGCTGAATGAAAATTCTATTCCGTACCAAGTCGTCCTAATATCTAATGTTATATTCATGACACCTGTTCATATGCAAATCGCAACAGAATTCTCTCCGTGATGTTACTTTTGACCCACTATTCACAAGCATAAGTCCACCCTTTAGTAAATCCTACACTTCTAATTTAGCCTCAAGATCAAAATTAATAATTCCGTTTACTAAAACCACAATTTCCTACGTCGTTCATAAAATTCTCCAAATATTACCAGAACACGAAAAAACAAGTTGTCATTCGATAAAATTTCTAATCAATCAAAGAACCACCTGGTTGCGTTTGATCATCACCTGAATTGACAAATCAATCAAAAACCCATTGAACCGAATTAGTAAATCGTCATTCATTTCATGCAGAATTTATTAGATCAAATTGTCAAAGATTCTATTGGATAGAATTTGGAATTTTTCGCAAAGAACCGTTTGATTAAAAGTTCATTGGATCGAATGCCGGGAATAATTGGTTTTTAATCGACCATTCTTATAATGAAACTTTGCACACTTGGCACCAAACAATCATTTTAAATACATGTGAAAACCAACAGAACCTGCAGGTTTATGAATTTTCAAAATTAAAGATTCTGGTTTTATAAACCAGAATCTTTAATTTTTTAAATTCATGAACAAAAGTTGGAGAGTTGGAGAAAATTGGAGAGTTTCTGTAGAAAAAAAATGTTTGCCCAAGATATATTTATGTTTTAAAGGTAAAAACAATGACTTTGTGCACATGACAATTGATAGCAGAGAAAAAGGGCATTGTTTCGTTTGAGACGAATTGGGATAATGAAAGTCAGAATGTTTGGAATAAAAGTCAGTATGTCAGTTTTGTTATACTTTATCTTCTTTTCATTATACGTTTCGTTTTTAATACAAACGTAAAACTTTGAATTATGCATTTTGTTCAAAAAAAATTTTATTCTTTTGGTAAATTTTTTGTAAAAATTTAGATCAACATTATTTTTAATAAAAACTGTATTGTAACTGTTTTTTCCTTTAAGTTTACTACTTGATGGAAAAGCTCAAGCCGAATATATCTAACACTATAAATTTCCCAAGGTTCGAGTCTTGATAAAAAATTTTTTGCTCCTCCCTTCATTTTCTTTTTATTTCTATTACTTGATCCAAAGACGAAGACAAAATTTGTCCTTCGGGCACGTCCGGGTCTTTGGAAGTAAAATCGATCCATCTTCTGACTTTTTCTATTCTACAGATGCACAACAGAGAAAAAAGAGCATATAAAAGAAAAGATAGGATGCAAGGGCGAAGACATTTTCTCTTGCCTTATTCTTTATATTCTGAAATTGAAATTCCAAGAATATTCTGATACTTTTTTTCAACTACCACCCATATATATATTCTTCTGAATAGAAATTTTCTCCTACAATACTTTTCGATGGATCTTCTTTTTTTCATTTTACTATGATTACTGCGATAAGAAATGAGAAAATCTATCTTAAAAAAAACTACATCCAGGATAAATTCAATATAAAAATGAAAAAAAAGAAGTGAATTTGAATAAAAAAAAAATTCATCAGAAGATAGCCATTTAGATTCTGGAGGCCCCCGGATAATAATCTCGGTTTTAATCAGTTCTTTGACGACACTTGTGAATAAAGATCTGCGAGAGAGAGCATATTGTGCACGAGTTTCAGAGCTTTAAACCATCACGCTCAAAACTTTCAAAAG
This sequence comes from Leptopilina heterotoma, assembly GCF_015476425.1. Taxonomy (NCBI): domain Eukaryota; kingdom Metazoa; phylum Arthropoda; class Insecta; order Hymenoptera; family Figitidae; genus Leptopilina; species Leptopilina heterotoma. The sequence continues at coordinate 1,306,223 of NW_025110846.1, forward strand.
TTCCAACCATAGTTTATTCGCTGGAATTAAATCTCCAGAACCAGTGAAATAACTTTTCTGCCTTTGAGTTTTGATAATGAAAATTTTCATAATGTGAAAGTTGGCCAGGAGAGGAAAATTTTTAATTTATTAATTTTATCTATTATCCATTTTCTCTTCTTCAAATAATTCTTTTCTTTTCAAATGAACTGAAATTAAGAATTACTCGATGAATGTAGTCACAAAAATTGAATTGTTTTTTCTTTGATTTTCACTTTTTCCACGAAACCAATAAAAAAACTTCAAAGACTGTTCAATTATAGAAATAGAAGATAATTTTTAGAATCAAAAATTTTAATTCAAATCTCCAGATAAGGTTTAGTTGCATTAAAAAGAATTTATGAGCTTTTCAAGATTTTCAAGATACAAAAATAAGTTATCTCGATGTTTACTGCTAACCCAGGAATTCTTAGAGCTTTTAAGCTAAAGCTTTTGATATAAAGAACAGTGATTTTTTGTTTGATTAAAATCTAGAAAATATTAATAAATAATTTTTGAAAAAAATTGGTTTTAGAAACTTAAAAAATTATGATTCACTCTAAAAATGATTAGATGAAGAAAAAAATACTTAAAAATTTATTTGTGAACAACTTCATTATTGTAAAAATCAAAATTCAAAATTCAATTACATATTATCGAAATTTTCAATTATATAAATTCTTTAAAAAACTTGAATATTTTGATATTTTAATAAAATTTTTTAAAAACAAACAATAGTTTTCAATTTTTGAAAGTTGAGAATTTTCAATATTCAACTTAAAAATGAAAACTGAAACATTTTCAAATTTTTCAATTAAAATTCCTTAACAACTCGAATATCCGCATAAATTTAAACAAACTTTTACCAAAACTTTACAAAAATTAAATTATTTTCAATAAAATTTTGTGAAATTTCAATTATTTAAAAATTTTTAATTAATTATTTTCAAAAATTTAATTATCCTATAAAAATAAAATTAAAATTTTTTAATAGAATTTTCATAAAATTCTTACCAAGATATCAATTATTTTCATAATTATAAAACTTTTAATAATCGCACTCTTACAAAATTTTATTAATTTAGATATTGTATAATTTTTGTTTGAAAATAAATTCAATTGTTAAGAAATAAATGAAAAAACTGAATTATTATCAAAATTTTAATTAAAATTCTTTAAAACCTCGAAGATTTTCAAAAATTTGGATAAAATTCTTTATAGAACTCTATTATTTTCAATAAAATTTTTCAAAATTTCAAAAAAAAATTTCAATTACAAATTATTTATAAAAATTTAATTATCTTAAAACAGAATTGAAATTTTCAAGAAAAAAAATGTTTTTTACATTTTGGATGTAAAACATGCAAACATTCCTGCAATGAATTTTATAATTCATGAAAGAATTAAAATATTTATAGAAAATAATTTAATTCTTGCGAAGAATTTTATAAAAAATTTTAAATAATTAATTTCTTTCGACTAATTTTATACAAATTCTAATTTAAATTGAATTCCTGAGAAACTTTTATTATTCATGAAAATAATTGAATTCTTCAGAACGATTTTATTACAATTTTTTAAAATAATTTAAAAATAATTGAATTCTTGTAATGAACATTGTTATTTATCAAAATAATTGAATTTTGCAAAGAATTTTATTAAAATGCCTCAAAATAATTAAATTTTCAAAAATAATTTTCTTATTTATCGACATAATTGAATTTTTGCAAAGAATTATTTATGTAAATAATTGAATTCTTGTGAAGAATTTTATTAAAATCTAAAAGAATAATTGAATTATTTCAAAAAAATTTAATTAAAATTGTATTTAAAATAATTGAATTCTTTCGAACATTTTTATTAAAAAATTTGAATTCTTGTGAAAAATTCTGATATTTTTGTAAATAATGAAATTCTTCCAAAGAATTTAAAAAAAATATTTTTTTAAATAATTGATTTTTTCGAGGAATTGAAATTAAATTTTTTATAAATAATTACATTTTTTGAGCAATTCCTGTAAAATTGTATTAAAAATAATTGAAATCCAGCAATGAAATTTATTATTTATGAAAATAATTGAATAGTTGAAAAGAATGTTATTAAAATTTTCGAAAATAATTGAATTCCTAAGAAGAATGTTGTTACTTAAGAAAGTAATTGAATTCTTGCGAAAAATTTTATTAAAATGTTTAAAAAGAATCGAATTTCAGTGAAAAATTTTGTTATTTTTTTAAAATCATTGAAATTCTTCGATGAGTTTTATTATTTATGAAAATAATTTAATTTTGGATGAATTTTATCAATTTTTTGTTAATAATTGAATTCTTTTGCAAAATTTTATGAAAATACTAGATAATTGGAAATATAATATAGAAGATGGAGATATTTTTATTGATCAGAGTCAAAATATTGTCAAAAATGTTTATTAATTGTTTATGAACTGATAATTATAATAATTGGAAATAATTGAATTTCGAATATTTATTAAAACTAATTGAATAATTTTAAAGAATTATTTTTTCATTGCCAACTTTCTTGAAATTTTCCTGACCTGTGGCAACCTTGTTTAACTATTGCAATAATATCTTATAACAATGACAATAATTTCTAATGAAATACATTATCAATAATGTATATCACAAATAAAAAAAACTAAAATATTGGAATTTTTGTAATTTCCATCTATTTTTCTTTCTATTGTATAGCATATATATAAATGGTGTTTAATTTCCAGAAACGGACACATATTTTTCTTTTGTAACGCCTTTTAGTGCTCTCATGACTTTGCCTCTTTCCCCTACTACTATAACAAGACTAATTGTTTTCTCTCTCTCTTTCTCTCTTTCTCGAAAAATGGGGTTGAACGTGTGTGATAAATGACGTCTGACTATTACGCTCTTTCACTACTGCATTTCGGGTTCGGACGATTCTTCACTCATTTAATACGGTAAAATGTTATTTTCCCCCTAAACTTTTTTTTATTTTCTTTCTTCTGTCAATTCTCAAGTATATATATATATATATATATATATATGTTCAATGAAAATTCCCCTTTCAAAAATAAATATAATTCTTTGTTATCATTCTGTGTAAATACTTTTCCTTTGTTTATTTCCATATTTTAAAAACTATATTTTTAATAAACACAATGGTTCAATAAATGTTTTAACATTTAACAGAAATATTTATAATCCAAATTAATAATAAAGTTAATTATTTCAAATAACATTATTATTAACATTATTAATATAAATAGTAATTGTTAATATAATATATAATATATAATCTGTGTTAACCATGCAAATAACTGATTAATTTACTATTATCAATTAAATATTTAATTGAATCAAATAATATTTATAATTATTTTCAACATTTGTTTTAATAAAATTCTTACTAAAAATTAAAATTTAAGAATCATTTAATTATTCAATAAAATATTTACTTTTGTATATATAAATAATTAAATTCTCGTATAATTTTCTAATAAAAATTAATTTAAAAGTGAATTACGGTTAAAATTTTAGATAATAATTTAATATTAGAAGCATTATTATAAAATAATAATTTTATCACTATGGGTTATCTTTAATTATTAAAACATGAAGAAATCAATCACTTCGAATCAAAGACTCTGAGTGATTGAATTTGAATTTTTTGAAAAATTTTAATTCCTACGATAAAATATAATAATTAAATATATATTTAAATATGTTCTTGAATAATTTTTAATGAAATAGAAATTCTTAAATAAATTTACATCATTTTTCTCAGTATCTAATCTTTTTTTATAGAGCTAATCAGAATATTCTTTAGGGTCAGGGAAAAAGTCAAAATTTCTGTCTGAAAATCAGGGGAAAAACAAAATTACATTTTTGTAGCAACCCTGTAAAAACTAAAGTCACTAATATTCATAATAGTTGCTCAATTTTCACCGATTCAGATTTATGTATGTATACAAAAGAAATGTATATCAAAACAAAAAAAATTTCCGCTGAGAAAAATATTTTGAAAGATTTGTTATGAAATGCCTAATAGAACCGGAAGGAATAAATCACAGTAGAGAGGGAAAGGGATGTTTGGTTTGAATAAATATTAGTGTGCGGGAATTAAAGAGATGACATATGTATTTATAAAAATAATTTTCAAACCGAATTTGGAATCATCTCAGACTTTTTAGATTTGTCAAGGGAGTTGATCTCGGTTCCCGCGTGCGTCTGCGACGAACTATTCTATAACGGATGCGAGGATCGGTGTCACGTGAACCCTCCGGATATACAGCTTCTCACCTAGTTTATATGGCCATTTCGTTCATCGGAAATATGTGAGAAAGCCTTCGAGTTGAAGGCGCTACGAGACGAATGAGGAAAAAAATTTACGAGAATAATTTATTTAGAATATCCGACAAAATAATAAAAAAAAAAAAAAATACGGTAACTAGGTCATCAGCCACTACGTGTAATTTTGATAAAGTAATTAAAGTAATTTTGATACTACTAAACAAAAATTTTATTAACATTGCTCTTCACTTTGATCATAAATATTATTTTTGAATATTACCGCGAATTTAATTAATAAACTAATTAAAGAAATTATTACCATAATAAAAAAAATTGGAATTTATTTATTACTAATTAGTTACTGGGAGTACAAATTAATAATTAATAATTATTAGTATAAAGATTATTATTAACTTTGATTAGGTATAAAGATTAATATTAACTTTGACTATAATAAATAATAAATTAAAAAAATTAATATTATTTATATTAATAAATAAATTTATTTTGACAATAATTGATTATTATTCTTTAGAGACAAAGAAAAAAAAAATTTTAGAAAGAAATAATAAAGAAAATGAAATGAAATGTCCAAACAATAACAATAATTAATCATTGTACAATTAATTGTTTCAGATTTGAATTATTAATTAAGGTGACTATACAATATGTCTATCACTATTGGTAAATGCGTTATAGTTAAAGTTTTAACGAGAAAGCATTTGTCCTGGACGTTATAATAGTCTCACTTTACTGTCACTTAGCAGACAAAACATTTTTGTTATCAAGAAATACTCGATTTTTTTCTACTTTTTAAAACTTGTTTAAAATTGTTGCAAAAATATTTTTAAATATTGTGCTTACAAATTAGAAAAAAAATTATTTAGTTTTTTCAAATCTATTTAAATAAATATTAGCAATATTGTTTGGATTCTTTATACTGTAATTAAATTTTATTAATTAAATATGAATAAATAAAAAAATTTATAAAAAAATGTTCATAGAAAAATTAAATAAAGATTTTCTTTAGCTGTGAGAAATAAAAATTTGTAAAAAGAGCATATTTTTAAAAATAAAATTGTGATAGTAATAAAAATTGATTTTACACATGAACATAGAGATAATAAAAAGAAAAAAAAACACAGTTTCCGTTGAGCATTCGAATAATGCAATAGTAGAGATGATATATAATTTCTTCAACGAAAGTGGTACAGACGCATCTGTATTTGACAATCAATACTTGCAGTGCTTTTTTTCTAGAACAGTAACACAGGCTACTGTTACTGACAAGAAAATTAATCGTCTTTTAACAACCATCCCTTTTTCTCCCCTTTTTATTTTATACCTATATATAGAGATACAAAGAATCTTTCTTAAAATTTCTTTATTCTATCAAATTCTCGCGCTCAACAATAATAACACAGTTAGGAAAATTTAACCAAAAACAATAGAATACTTTAAGTGAATAATTTTCCAATTTTTTAAATCAAATTAAGTGAATATTATAACAAAAAATATGTTTTATTTTAACAAAAAAAAAATGTTTGGTTCAAGCAGGTAATTTTTAATTATTAAAGTAATTTTTTGTTGGTAAACAAAATTAAATTATTGAATTATTTCTTGCTATTTTTTCTTCATAAATAATAAAGAAATAAAATAATATTTAAATTTTAAACTATTTTATTATTAAAATTTTTACTATTATTATTTTTATTATTATTCTTCTTTTTTCCTTTTAATAAATATTGTTCCGTTTACTGCTTAAAATAAATAAAAATTATTATATTTAAATATTTTTTATTAGAAAATTTTGGAATAATTTCAGATTCAAAATTAAATAAAAATTAATTATTTACTAATTTACTAATTAATTATAGGTAATTATTTATTGTTTTCCTTGGACGAATTTCATTACTTATGAAAATAATAAAATTCTTGCAAAGAATTTTTAATAAATTTTTTGAAAATCCTAATTAAATTGTTTTGAAGAATTTCTTTGGATTTTTTTTTAATTATGGAGTTTCTTTAATAATTTTAATTGAACATTTTTAAAGTAATTGAATTTTATGAACAAATTCTTTCAAGTATTTAAAATAATCGTAATTCTTAATAATTGGAATTAAACTTTTAATTATTGAATTTTATTAACATTTTTTATTTTCTTTTTTTATTCAAATTTTTTATAATAATTTAATTATTTCTTATTTATTTATTATACTATTTATTATCAAGTATAATTAAATAAGAATAATAAATTAAGGGAGCATAATTAAATAAAAAAATGTTTAATAATGACTATTAAATATAAACGAATTATTTTAATAAATTAATTCTTTTTCAGTGTTTTTTCGATTACATATTTTAAATAACACACACTGAAAATAATTAATTTGATTCAAATAACCGATTACTTGTCTAATCAAATAAATATTTATTTGTATCAAATATAATTATTATTTAAGTCAATTAAATGATATTTGCTTCAAATACTGAAATTATTGGTTTGAATATAATTTATTTGAATTAAATGAAAATTATTTGATTCAAGTAAATATTTATTTGTATCAAAGAAAATTATTATTTAAGTCAATTAAATGCCATTTGCTTCAAATACAGAAATTAATGGTTTGAATAAAATTTATTCGATTCAAATGAAAATTATTTGATTCAAGTATAAATATTTATTTTATAATAAACAAGTAATTGGCTATTTGAATCAAATAAATTTTTTTTTCAGCGCAAAAATGAGAATTTAAAAATAAACAGACAGCAATAAAAAAAAAATATTGGTTTATAAATGTAATTATAATTATTAATTATAATTTTTAAAAAATACATTAAGCAGTTTTAATTTTAAATTAATAAAAAGTGTGGGTAATGTAAAAATGTGTAAATATATTTAGAAAATAATTTAAAAAAGAAATAAAATTCTAATTAGAAAAATAGGATTTTTTAATAGTGCATAAGGTATTTTGTTTAATAATGAAATATTGTCGCCTGCGAGTAATAAAATTCTAGTCGATGTGCACTTAGTGTAAAACATTGCACGTGTAGGGAACGAGAGGATGTGCGAAAGTGGCGCGGGAACACGAGTTTCATCGTCTTGTTATATATTTTATTCATAAGGAAAATTAGGATAAAATCGGAAAAAATACCGATTAAAAAATTCAATTTATAATTCTTCTAAAATTTAATTTCAATATTTTCTAATTTTTACCGTTCAAAAATAATCAGAGCAACAATTTTGTTATATTTTCCACCTTAATTTTTTTTTAACTATACTTTTCCATTATTTATTTATAATTTGTTTAATATTTATTTATTCATTTATATTTATTTATACTTTTATTTATATTTATTTTTACATTTGTTTATATTTATTTTCATATTTATTTATATTCATTTTTATATTTATTTATATTTATTTTTATATTTATTTGTATTTATTTATATTTATTTTTATATTTGTTTTAATATTTATTTTTTACAAGAAACAAATTTTTGAAATAATTATTCCCTCTGTGTAATTAGACCTGATTATTTACTAAATATTTTCTGCCCTCAATAAATATATTCGTAAACATTTAATAATATTTTACTATCAAAAAATTTCTACCAATCGTTTAATTTATTTTTTTACATATTAATTTTTTGTAACTGTGTTTTTATTTTTAAATTTTCGCGCCACGCAGATCGATAAATCGAATGGTAAATAGTTGTGAAGTTAGCTGCTGACAGTGAGAACTGTCAAATTTTGACGTTTATGATAATACTTTTCATTAATATTTAGCTAGTAAAACTTGAGTGTCATTAAAATTAAGTGAACTTTTAATGAAGTTTAAAAATTAAGACAACGAAAAAATAATGACAATAAAAAATATTAAAAAGTAGAGAATAATTTCATCATTACACGCACTGCGCATTTATTGTAATGACATATCCAGTACTTTTATGTGATATTTACTTATCAGCTGATTTCCTATTAAAAACTCCATTTTATTCAGTTATCAAACATTATCAGAGTGATTATTTTTCAACATTTGTATTAAAATTCTAATCTCTAGCGAAAAATAGAAGAAAAATGGACAACGATAAGTCTGAAAAGAATGAGGTAATTTTTCAAATGTTTTCTCTTGTTTATTATTTTGTGATTTTTGAAAAATAAACTTTAATTAACATTATTGTATTACTTAATGTTTCTTTGCTATTTTTATAACATTGACAAAAGATTATTATTGTAATAAAAATAGTTTTTGAAGGTAGTTTCAATCATAACCTAAAAAAGCTGAACTTCGCTTTATTAGAACATAGTTCGTATGATTTTTACTATTTTTAATTTTAGAAACAGATTTAAAAAAACATCGTTAAATATAAATAAATTAAATGCAAATCGTGTGATTGATTAATTAGTTTACCGAAAATCTATTTACAGATGACTGAATCAATTACAAATGTGAGTGAATCGACAATTAATAAGGAAACTATCGAGGAACGTTATAATAAAGTGAGTTATAAATTATCTTTAATTTCAAATATTTAACAATTAATTTTAATTTCGAATTTTTAAAAATTTCAGCTTCGAGGTCTTGCTGTAAAATTAAAGAAAAAGGTTTCAGATTTGTCCGATCAGATAAAGCAATTAGAATCAGAAAAGACAGCTCTTCACAATGAAAAAGATGAAATGCAACAAAAAATAATTCAAATATCAAATAATGCAAAGAAAATACAGGTAATCGTTAACTTTTCAGTTAATTAATTAACCTTAGCTATTCTCAACTGTCTAATTAACTAAATAATTAGAAATAATAGAAACTAAATAATTAGAATTAATTAAAATATTAATAAGCAAAGAAATATTTTACGAAAACTGGAGATTAAATGATAAAATTAATTTTTAGACTATTCAACTTGAGTATGACAAATTACAAGATAAATTTGAACAACAAAAATCGGAGAATAAGAAATTAATGAAAAATATCGAAACTCTCGTTGATGAGAATGCCTCTCTTAAAGAATCTCTCTACAATGAGAAAGATTCGACTTCTCAATTATCAACCAAATCTGAACAATTGTTTAAAGATAGAAGCAAATTAGAAAATACAATTAAGCATTTACAAGAGCAAATTAAATCATTGAGCGAGGAATTGAGTGCCGAAAATGTGATAAGAGAGCAAAAAGTCAAGGAATACGATGCTTTGAAAATTAATTTCGAGTCTGAAATTCAAGGACATAAGACAACTCGTTCGCAATTGGAAGCTATTAAACAAAATCATACAAATAGCAGCGTTTTGTCATTGGAAGTTGAAAATTACGAGGTTTGTATTATTTATTTTCTTTCTCTAAAGATTCTAAAAATTTCTATTGTCAATTACGTTAATTTCTTTTGTTGGAAAATTTCTTTATAAAACAAAATAAATTTTATTTAATCACAAAAAAGAAACGTTTGTCAAATTTATCTTTAATTTTCAGAAAAGCATTGAAGAAATGAAGTTAAAACTAAAGGACGAGGAGGCAAATCGAAAATCTCTAGAGAAGACAATAGATGAACATTTAGAAACAATATCATTGTTAAATAAACAAATGAATGAGATGCGAAGTAGTTGTTTGAAAAAAACAAATCAAGTCACGAATCTAGAGGAGAGAAATGAAAATATAAAAGCAGAAGTGAACGAAATGAGGCTTGAAACCGAAGGAATGCAACGAGAGATTCAAGACTTTTTATCGCAATTAAAAGACTCACAAAATGAGAAATCAAACTTATTGAAAAAAATCCAATCCCTAGAAACTAATAGAGATATACTGACAAATGAATTTAAAACAAAAAAGGACATTCTAGAAAATCAGGTAAAATGCAAATACGGAAATTTATTTACTTTAAAATTAATATTTCGCTATTTATTTTAATATTTCGATATTTATTCTAATATTTCGATATTTATTTTAATATATTTCGCTTTTTCTTAATTTAAAATCAATTTTTTTTCATTTACAGTTGAGAGATATGTCGACCGAAATATTGCATTTAAATTCAGCTTTAACGAACTCTAAAAAGGAGACGGAAAATTTACAAGAAGAATTCAGTGGTTATAAGAGAAGAGCGCAAAGTGTGCTGAGAACGAAACAAAATCAAAATAAAGAAATTGGAATTGGCGGAAAAAGTATTGTTGAAATGGAAGAAGAATTATTACAATCACAACAGCAAAATAAACATCTTCAGGAAAAACTCAAAATCTATGAGTAAGAAAATCTATTTTCTAAATTTTCAAAAAATTTTCAAAAATTTATAAATAAATTTATATTAATCGAATATTTCTTTATAGGCAAAAATTAGAAATGCTATCCAAGGAGTTAATGATACTTAAGGAAGAGAAAAATCGTTCTTTAGAAAGCCTCACGGAATCGAATAGACGGCAATTAAATTCACGTCAAGAAATTTCTTCCCTCACTGAACAATACAGATCGCAAGAAATGAAAATTCAAAAAATAATTGCCGACCATAAAAAGGAATTGGAGAGTTTACAAAAAAATCACAAGGTATTTTATTTGCGAAAATAAAAATTAGTTGCTGAGCAAAGAAAAAGTAACAAAAAATAAAAATTAGTTTTATTAATAAAAAAAGAAAATAATTTTAATTTTCTAATTAGACCGAGCTAAGAGCAACGAGGGAACATTTTGAACAACAAAATCACGATTTAAAATTCGAATTGGAAAAACTGAAATTAACCGAATTTTCCGACACTCCGAGAGTTATTTTCCAAGAGAGGAATTTTGATTCTAATACAGATTCTAATCAACAATCGCGATTGCAAGAAATTCCGCTAATTGAACGAGAAGAATGTGAGGTAGGAAAAAATATAAATCCTATTAAATTAATAATTTCTAATAATAAATAAATTTAGAAAGCCTCACGGAAATAATTATTATTAAATATTAATTAAATTAAATTAATTGAATATTAAATAATTATTAATTAAATAATAGAAAAAAATACAAATGAAAATTATTTTTTACAGGGATCAGAAAGTATTGACTCTTGTCCAATTGCTCTGACAAATGGAGAAAGATATCGCAAACATTCATTAATACCTCTCGATGAATTACTCAATTCATCGGACGATTACAATCCACCTGAAATTCAACCTGTTTTACCTCAAAAAGTGAGCAGACAAGAATTTGAAGTCTGCGAACGAAGAGTTAAACATTTAACGGTTCTTTTAGCAGACGCTGAACGAGATATTGCAAAATTAACGCAATTAAATGAAATTTTGAAAGAGGATATTCGCAGGCAACAACGAAGTGTTGAGAGAGAACAACACGCAAATAATTTTGAATATCTTAAAAATGTCGTTTTCAAGGTAATATTCGAAACGAGAGAACATTACTTTTTTTAAAAGTTTTCTGGTGTTTAAATGAATAACAATTTTTTTTATTTAATTATTCAACAATTACTTTACAATAAATGAAAAATAATAATATTATTACTATCTTTATTTATATCTTAAAGCTTTTTCGAAATTAAATTTGAATTTGTTTGAAAAAAAATTGAAAAAATTGTCGATTTCTTTCAGTTTGTTACATTAAAAAATGGAGACGAGAAAAATCATCTAATTCCTGTACTTAATACAATTCTAAAATTGAGTCCAGAGGAAACTCAAAAACTTTATTCCGTCGCGGGTGGTAAATATATTTTTAGAAATACCTATTTTCAAAATATCCCAACAGACAAAAAAAACTAATAATAAAAATTGCTGCCATTCACTTTTCCAATTACTATTTTAAATAGTAATTAAATTTAAAATCGATTAAATTCTATTTTTTTCAGGTAAGAGTTGGATTCCCGGACTTTTATAATAAAAGAAAAAAAGCGGCGTGTACAGTAAAAAAAATCTTCCTTCACTAGGAAGCAAAAAAAGTATTGTGAGATTTAATATATCGATTATTTTTGTTAAACAAGTTCATTTAATAATAATTCTATTGCTAATAAATTTTTTTTTAATAAAAAAGAAAGAATCATAGTTTAATCATCATTTTCTCCCGTCCTAATTGGTCCTATTCTTTTTATTTAGATTATTAATATAGATAACACTGGGTTACAAAAAAATGGTCATATCGTGTTTATTCAAAGTTTCCTGTGTTTATTGAAAGTTTAGGTGTCACTGAATAAGAATATACCAGTAAAACATTTTTTCATTCGGTCATTCCCTTAAAAAAACGAGTTTAAAGTGTCAAAAACCGTATTTTTAGCACTAATTGAGGCAGCGTAACAAGAAAACGCAACATGATAAAAATCTCTACAAGAGCTTAAATAAAAGCTTAAACCTTCAACTTTGAGGCTCAGAACTGAAAAGTACTTAAATAATCAATGAAAACCTCCTTAATTAAGCAGTCGCTACCTGAAATTGTCAAAAAAAGCTAGAACAGGAAGCAATTGGTAAAAATCGATTTCCTTAAGCGGATTCGGTTGCAACTTGTTATTTGAAGTTTTTTGAGGTTTCTAATGACGAATTGGAACTTAGATTTAAAAATTTCAAAATGGCGGACTGAAAATAATGAATTCACTCAATTTTTCAAAATTTGCGTTAATAATTTTAAAAAATTGAGTCCGCCACTTTGAAATTTTTCAAATCTAAGTTCCAATTCGTCATTAGAAACCTCAAAAACCTAAAATAACAATTTGCAACCGAATCCGGTTAGGGAAATTGATTTTTACCAAGTGCTACCTAACCCAGCTTTTTTGATAATTTCAGATAGTGACTGCAGGTTTTCAGTGCTTATTTAAGTACTTTTCAGTTCTGAGCCTTAAAGTTGAAGGTTTAAGCTTTTATTTAAGCTTTTGTAGAGATTTTTATCATGTTGCGTTTTCTTGTTACGCTGCCTCAAAAAGTGCTAAAAATACGGTTTTTTGAGACTTTAAACTCGTTTTTTAAGGGAATGACCGAATGAAAAAAAGTTTTTCTGGTATATTCTTATTCTGTGACACCTAAACTTTCAATAAACACAGTAAATTTTAAATAAACACGACATGACCATTTTTTTGTAACCCAGTGTAATTTGAATTTAAATAATGAAAAAAAACAAATGATTACAGAAGCAAAAAAAGTGAATGTGCATCGAGAAAAAAATTGTACGTTTTTTTTTTTGGTTACTATTGAAATTTGTTTTACAAAAAGCGAACCAAAGTTCATTGGCAAAAAAGTATTGATAAAACATTGTATAAAATGAATAAAACTCTGGGAACTTTTAATGCGAAGTATTGGAAAATATTTGAGCGAAATTTAATTACAAATTGTTTTCACGTTCAGAAGCGTTCTTATTTGGCAAAGGAAAGTCCAATTTCTACAAAGCCTTTTAATCGTGTGACCAAGCAGGTAAATTAATTTAAAAATTTTGTTTTATCGTAAAAGTAAGATATTTTATTATAGATATATTATTTTGAAAAAAGGATTATTTTAAAGCAGCTGCTTAAAATTACTAGTAATTTTGAGAATTATTTTTATTTTCATTGTTTTTGCAGAAAATGTACGTATCCCTGGGAATTATGACATTTTTTCTACTCGGTCCTCCGTTTATATTTATGAGTACATTGAAAGATATGGATAGATCGGAATAAAGAGATGCGAATTGAAAAGTAATTAAGATATTTCGAATAATTGTAAATGAATAAATATTTTCCTTCTTTCTAACTTGTGAGTCATTTTTTGAATTATCATATTGTCTTACAATCAGAAAAAAAACTTTCGATGCACTACTAAAATATTTCAATAGTGAAAAAAGAAAATAGTTCGTCAAAATATTTCTGGAGAGAAACATTTTTCATTTATGGCAAATCAATGGGATTCTAATCAATTCTTTCATAAATAGTCAAAACACTTAATTTAAAGTTTAAATTGAAATAAAAGACTCACCGATCGCTGATTTTCAAGTCGAAATAATGTCAACATCTTCGTGGTTGCTAAAAATCGGAAAATCGCCTCCTTTCTTCTTTCTTTTCTTCCAGGTTAAATACCAGCAACTATTTGAACTAGGGACACGAAGTTGATCACAAACAAAACAATATTTAATTAATACACCACACAATTTTTGATAACTTGAATTTATTCCTTCCCAATGAAAATCCACACTTTTAACACGAACAAATGTGAAAATTCTCCCGAATAGACACATTTTGAGAATATTTCTGCGAGATTGTCGATATTTATGCAAACTAATAATTGCAACACACTCCCGACACTATTCACTTATTTACAATTCACAACACGTAAATTCTGCTCATTCAATGTTAAATAAACAATTAAACGAAATAAACAATTACTTTTCGTTACTTTTTTTGACAATAATAAATAATAACCGTCTGCCAGCGACAGGAAACTCACAACTGAGCGCCAAAAAGAAACGCTTCGCACTTTCTCCGCTAGGTGGACAACTAACTACCCAACCCTGAGCGAATCGATATATCGATTGGCTATTTAAAATCGAATATTCATAAAATCATAATTACGTAAATTGTGCAAATTTCCTGCAAACTAAATAACTAATTAATTTGAAATTTAATATAAAATGTATTATTTATTTATATTTTTTTAGTAAAACAAAAAAATACTTTTAGAATACTGTTTTTTAAAAAAATAGATTTTAAGTCACGTGACATTTTTTTTTTTTTAGAATGACAGGAACAACGCACGTGAGTTTGGATAAATCTGGCAACACTGCAACTTTATGTCAGTTGATGGTTGAAGGTGGAAGAAGGCAAGAAGAAAAGTCAAATCTATTTAAAAAATTAGGTCATATTTAAAATGTAAGTTTAAATTTTATAAAATTTCTTTCAAATTTATTACGAAAAATTTTAATTTACTTTTTTTGAAGCACTTGTATATTTTATTATATTTTTTTCAAGACTATTTACTAAACATAACCTACAATTTGTAAATGTCAAATTCTTTTTTTTATTTTCTATTTTAATTGTGGGAAATTGAAATAATAAATATTCTTTATAATAATTGTGTTTTTTCTACGTTCATTGAAATGTTTTTAAAATGATTTTAAAATGATTTACATTAAATTTAGCAGTTAATTTAGAAAAGTAGGTAATTATACTCAATGAAACGTTTGTTGATAAAAAATCAAATGACTTGTTATTTATAATTAAATGGTAATTTATTCACTTTTAAATAATTAACATAAAAGAAAGAAAGTGATGTGAAAAAAATCTAAATAAGGAATATTTTTGACAGATTTAAAAAGGAAAGATGTCCTTGAACAACGAACAACCAAAATTTAAGTGAGTAGAAAATTATAAATAATAAAACATTTTTGTACTGAATATTATTTATAACAAAAAAATACTTGATTAAGATTAAAAGTACTATTTCGAAATTAAACATTTTTTTCCTACTTTTGTTCTTATTCTATAGATTACGTTTAATTTAGTAATTAAATTTCTATTTGTTTAAACTAATATCTAACATATTTTATCAAAAATCAAATATGTTTTCTGCAAGCTTTGACACTTAAATGTTATTAAAATATGAAGCATCTGTAAAATATACATATATGTGTTCTGCAATGTATTTAAAAATATCTTTTATTCAAAACTCGAGAAGTCGTATCAAAAATAAACTGATCTTTATTGTGCCAATGAATCAAGGGAAACCTTTTTTCAAATTTCTTTTTGTATTATTATGAAAATATTTATAACTTAATATATTTTTCTTTAGAATTTTTTTTCATATTTTTATAAATACATTTTATTATAGTGCATAAAGTCACGTGTGAACTGAATGTCTCCAGATACAATGACCATTTAACTTAATCAAGACTAATAGACGTTTTGCATGATAACTGAATCATTATTTGCTTGTAGAAGAGAAGTGACAAAACATTTCAATTTTTCACATTGTTATAATCTACAATTAGTGTTTTTTTATTTACTGAATTTTCATATTTATTATTATTATTTTTTATAAATAAATTATTATTTATAATAATTGTATAAATTGACGTGATATTTGTAACTCTCTTCTACTTATTTAAAAAAAATTATTTTTAAAGCTTAACATAAAATTTTATCCAAGCATGATAATTATTTTACAAAATTTAATTTCCTTGGAATGATTAATTATTTTTTTGCATCTATAGTTTTTGCATTCAGTATTTAAATTAACATTTTAATAAGTAGGTGTTAAAATTTTTTTTAAACTTCTTTTAATTCCATTCTTTTCTTTTGTAATTATTTTTGACCAAAAAAAACATGAAAAATTATATTCACCCTTCTTCCATGTTTCAAAATCTAGAATTGAATTTTTTAAAAAATTCCTGGTGTTTCTCAAAAAATTTTTACTTTTTTGCACCGATATTTTGAAAATATTTTTGTAATGGTGTATTATCGAATGCCGAACGTTAATAAGTCGCAAAAAAAGTAGATAAATTAGAATAAATTAATCTCATTATACTCTGATAATATTTTAAAGCAGCGAAATGGTGTCGTCTTACTTCTTCTATCAGAAAATTAGAAAAAAAAAATTCTTAAATAAACCGAAGAGTCCTCCACCAGATAAGGCGAAGAAATCTTCTTCAATCTCTCGCTGACGGATTTGTCCCAATATGATTATTTGCATCGAACCAAACTTGGATCAAAAAAGAAAAGAAAAGAAAAATGTGAGTCTTCTATAAAAAAAATTCTTTTGTGCGCAGAAATCTTCCACTCTCAACAGCACCAATTTAAAAGTATAAACAATTTGAAAATCACTATTAATTCTTTTTTTTTAAATAGAAATCAACACTACCTTCCATGTTAGATTTTTTAATAGTCAATAATTTTTATCAAAAAAAAAAAAAAATTGAAAAAAAAATGATAAATGACGTGATGCCTTTCGTTATTAACACTTTTAACCCCCTGCATTCTAGTATTCTTCGTGAACGTCTTTTGGTAATGAAATTAATTATTCAAAATGCTTTCTTCAAATAATTTTTCATGAAAAAATTTTCTCGACAATTTTATTTATTACTGCTTTTATTTCTTAGGGAAGTTAATTAATTATTAAGGTATTGAATTTGATTCTGAATAAAATAAATAAATAAATTAATTATTAATTATTAAACTTGATTTGGAATAAAATAAATTAATTAAAAATTAAATTAATAATTATTCATTAATTATTAATTTTATCGGTTTCTATTAAGTTTAATAATTTATTTCTCCAATCACCATTTATTTTCAAACTTAAACAGAAAATTTTATTGGAAAGTACAATATCGATGAAAATTAATTATTTATTAGAAAAGAAAATTGTCTTTTAAATTATTGATAAATTTATATATGTATTTTAGGTATAGATATCGGTTGTATTATGTATGTAGAATGCATGTATGTGTATATTTAATATGCTTTTAGTTGATAAAATTTCACAATTTTTTTTTCTCTTTCACCTGGGCTTTTATTCAATCAATAAAGTGCTTTTAAGAGCATGTGGCTAAAGTAGTTTTGCTGTATTTGGTAGAAATGTAGTAGTAAAATAGTAGAATGTAAATAAAATACCTAGTAGAAAATAATAAATAGAAAAAAATAGTAAATTGAAAAAACACAAATTTGATTTTAGGCAATTAATTATTTTTTCTGTGAGATTAAAAAATTATTATTTTCCATTTTATTAATAGAAATTGATTTTAGACTCATTCCAAAAATCGTCAATGGCGGAATTGCTGGAATTATTGGAGTGTCCGTGGTTTTTCCATTGGATTTGGTTAAGACGCGATTGCAAAATCAAGTTATTGGACCAAAAGGAGAAAGGATGTATTCCTCGATGTAAATTGCTATTTTTATTTCTTTAAGATTTTTAATTTTACACGTGGATAATAATTGGAGATCAATTTTTTTTAGGAATTATTAAAGAAAATATTTATAAATTCTAATTTATATTTTATTTATAGTAATATTTTTATTTTTTATTGTATTTATTTTATATTTATTTATTTTATTTTATTATTTATTTTTATTATTATTTGTTTGGTCTTTTTGTTATTTTGTTTTTAGGCAATAATTATTTTGTCTGTGAGATGAAAAAATTATTATTTTACAGTTTTTATTTATTTTAATTTTTAATTTTTATATTTTAATTAATTTATAAAATGTAATTTTCATTTTTTATATTTTAATTAATTAAATTATAAATAGATAAATATTAAATATAAATTATAAATAGATTAGATTTTTTATAAAATCTAATTTCTAATTTTTATTTATTACTTAGAATTATTAAGGTGTAAATAAATAAATAAAAATTTTATAATTTTCAACAGGTTGGACTGCTTCAGAAAAACGTATCGAGCAGAAGGTTATTTTGGAATGTACAAAGGCTCAGCAGTAAATATTCTTTTAATTACTCCGGAAAAAGCTATTAAACTTGCAGCTAATGATATGTTTCGACACTATTTAACTCCTGCACCAGGGTACTTATATTTTCCATTTATTATCAATATAATTATTTATTTATTCAAGAATATAAATTAATATAAATATTATAAATATAAATTAATATTATTAATATTACGAATATAATTCTTTAATATATTTTATTAAATAATAAAATAGTTACTAAATTAATTAATAAAATAGTTACAAAGTTAATCAATAAAGTAGTTACAAAGTTAATTACTAAAACAGTTACAAAGTTAATCAATAAAATATATTAAAGAATTAATTAGTAAAATGAATATTAATATAGTTTCTTAATTAGCTGTACCATTAAAATTATTATTGCTTGTTGAATTAGGCAACCTCTTCCCCTAATACGTGAAATGATTGCCGGAGGTTCCGCAGGAGCATGTCAAATTGTCATTACAACGCCAATGGAATTACTTAAAATTCAAATGCAAGACGCAGGCAGAGTTGCAGCTGCTGCAAAAAGCGGTACATTAAATTTTAATTACTTCTATTTTCCAAGTATTTCGAAAATTAACAGTATTTATAATTATTACAAGAATTACTACAATAATTATAACAAGAATTATTATAATAATTATAACAAGAATTATTATAATAATTATAAATATTATTAGTATAATTATAATTGTTATAATAATTATAAATATCATTACTATAATTATAGTTGTTATTTTTTTATAAATATATTTTATTCATTTTTCATAAATTTTTCTTTAATCGTCTATCATGGAAAATTTACAAACTAAAATTCTTTTTTAATTTAATTTCTACTGTATTTAATGATCAGTAGAGTTTTAATAATCAGTAGAGTCTTGATAAATCTAATTACCATTACAGTAGAGTCTAGATAAACTTAATTGCCATTTTAGTGGTGATAAGCATAATATTTTCAAGGAAAATAATTTAAAAGTTAAAAGTGTTGTAAAACTTTTAGTTTATCAAGGTTCTACTGTATTTTTAATAACAGTTACTTTAATTGCGTTCTATGTTATAGATAAGAAAAGTAAAAAAAAATAGAGAACAAAAAAAGAACATTGGACGTATGTGCTCGAACATAAAATTTGATTTATGTATTTTCTGATTGACAAATTTTTGGCAAAACATTCAGAATTCTTGATACGATACAACTGCGAGTATAAAAGATAAAGTAATATTGACCTTGACATATTTCATCAGATACGTTATAGAAGAAATTATATTTTTTAAATATTATTTTCTTTCAAGTTACTATATTTATTAGTTTATTATATTTCTTAGCTATTATTCATTATATTTCTTAGATGTTATTTATTATATTTCTTAGCTGTTATTTATTATATTTCTTAGCTATTAGTTATTATATTTCAAATAATTGTTGCAATAAAAAATTCATCAAAATAGAAAGAATTCTTCCAAATTTCCAAAGAAAAGGGAAAAAATTTCCGAAAGGTAGTAAATCGAATTCAAACAAAAAAGAATTAACAAGATTGCTGAATAGACAAAAGTAGAGAAATTATAACGAAAAAATATTGAAGTAAAAGAAAAAGAAACTAGCTGTTTTTAAACATTCTACAAGTTCTTATATTTTTTAAACGTAAAAAATTTTTGTTTCTAGGGGAAAGTTAACGAACAAGGAAAAACAATGTTTAACCAAAATATTTTGTTTTTTCAGCTGGAAAGGAAGTACCAAAGATATCAGCGTGGTCGTTGACGAAAAGTTTATTGAAAAAGAGAGGAATTTTAGGACTTTATCAAGGAACGGGAGCAACTGCACTTAGAGATGTTACATTTTCTGTTATATATTTTCCACTTTTTGCGAATCTTAATGCTCTTGGACCAAAACGGGAGGATGGGTCTTGTGAGTTGAATTTTAGAAATCAATATTAGTTTATTTATTAGTTAATTTAGTCATCATTTTGTCAATTTATTAATTAGTTAGTCAATTTATTAATTAGTTAGTCAATTTATTAATTAGTTAGTCAATTTAATTATTAGTTAGTCAATTTATTAATTACTTAGTTAATTTAATTATTAATTACCAATTTATTACGAAGCTTCTCTCATAATTTTTTGTTAATATATTTACAGCTGTATTTTGGTGTTCATTCCTCTCAGGATGTGCTGCTGGTTCTACAGCAGCATTAGCTGTTAATCCCTTTGACGTTATAAAAACTAGACTTCAGGCGATAAATAAAGCTCCTGGTGAACCCACTTACAATGGTGTCATGGACTGCATCGGGTAATTTAATTTTTATTTGATTAAATTAAGACTTACTTTTATTTAACTAAATCAAGACTTAATTTTATTTAACTAAATCAAGACTTAATTTTATTTAACTAAATTGAGACTTAATTCTATTTAACTAAATCGAGACTTAATTTTATTTAATTAAAATAAAGCTTAATTTCAATTTCGAATCTAATTTAGAAGTTCTACTTAATTTTTTTTAAACTTAAAATTAAATGAAAGAAAATTAGAAATATTGTCTAATTTCTAATTCTGCAATAAAATTATAAATTTATTTTTGTTTTAGTAAAACTTTGAAGAACGAAGGACCAACAGCGTTCTTCAAAGGCGGTGCCTGCAGAATGATAGTCATCGCACCATTATTCGGAATAGCACAAACTGTCTATTACCTCGGAGTGGCCGAACAATTAATGGGTCTCAAGTAAAATTTTTCCACCTTATAGACGAATTACTAAAGAACACAATTTGCTAAGAAAACGACAATAACTACCAAGTATTTAGAAAAATATTATCTACCAGCCATTTCATAATTTCTGCGCATTCAATAATTATGGCTTCAGGATATGTAATTTATTTTAGTATTTTTTTTAATTTATTAAAATTCATTTAACTTTATTTAAAAAGAATTTGTTTAAAAATTCTTTTCAAGTAAAATCAAATTCTTCGATATTGAGAAATTCTTTGGATATTCGGAACTATTTAATACAACGTATTTCTATAGTTTAATTCAAAAAACTATTTACTAACTTACAAATTAAGAAATTTTCTGTTATTATTTTTTAAATAATTTTATTGATCTTCCATGTTAATATTTTTCCCTTTTTTAATTTGAAAATAAAAAATTTAATTATTTCCAAAGGAAAAAAAGGGGAAAATATCACTGTATTTCTTTGGTTTTTTCTTTTTTTTCAATTTCCTGAAGCCATTAGAAAAGAATCGTAAAAGATGGTCAATTAAGATCATTGCTCGATCTCTGAAAGTAAATTTCTATTGTCTCCATCCGATGAAAAAGAAGCTTTGTATAAATTATGAAAGTTGTAATATGAAAAGTATTTATTTTTACCGAGGAACAATTTAATACTTATGGCGCTTTAGAGCCAGTTTTTAGTAATTTTTATTCAGATTTCTATATCTTCTTGAATCTAGTTTATATTTACTGATTTTCATATCATCTATAATGCCATATCGCAAGAACAAATTCTTGAAATCAAAAAATTTAACTCAAGATCTAGTAAAAAAAATAGTGACAAAAATTGTAAAATAGAAAAAAATATCATAAATCAATTCTTCTGAAATTGGAAATTTTATATTTATAGGATTAAATTAATGTTAATTTTGATAATTCATTCAAAATTTAGTTTAAACAAATTTTAGGTGTAAAAAATTATTTAATTTGAATTGATTAGAATTTTTGGCAAAAGTTCCAATTATTGGAATTTGGCTAATTTTTTTGGCTTCTCTGCTTCTGCCTAAAAAGAACCATTGTTTATGGTTTTTGTAATTAAGAGAGATTGTACATTTTATTGTAAAACTCGACGTGTGCTATTATGAAAATCGTAAAAATGTTATTATATATATTATATGTGAATGTCAGATGCAAATGTATGTCAAAGAAAATCAAAAATGTTGTTAAATGACTTTAATAGGCGGTCTACAATTCACTGCCTTGTCTATTGTTACTTAAAAATATAGATGTTAAAAAGAAAATATTCCACTTTACTTCTATTTTATTACTAATGTGCCATAATTTAGTTGAACCTTTAAAATTAATCTCAAAAGATTAAAAGGTAACGGACTTTTAATCTTTTTTTTTACAGTTTATTTTACACACTTTTCTTTTTATTTGTTTAGTCAATCAGAACGAGTTTAGATAATTTTAAGTATATTACATATGCGTATGTACAATAATTTTGTTAATTGCATTTTTTTTTCTCAACAAGGACGTGTTAAGTGTGTTAATAATTTCAAGGGAATTTCCCTTGAAATTTGAATTTGAATTGTGATTTTGTACAAATAAGCAAATCAGTTGTCAAAGAGGCAATGATTTCTAAAATACTAGACAAATACTCTTCTTTTGTAATCACAACGAACAATATTCAACGTTTGAAAACGAGCAAGACATGTATATTTCTCTTTTTTTCTTTAATATATATAATAAGATTAAGTTCTTGAGGTAAGTTGAAATTTTTAACAATCCATAAAATCTCATTAAAATAATTCACAATAATAATAGTATACTTTCACAATATTTGTGTTTTTGCTTAATTAAAGCATGTTTACAACTTTAAGGAGCGAAAAAATTATAAAGAGTTGTATTTTAATTTTAATTTCATGTACACCTATTCCCGTAATAAAAAATCAATTCTTTCACTACTTGGCAATTAGATTGAAAATAAAAATTGAATATCAATTTTACGGGATATAATATAATTTTCGATTCTGCTTTTATTCTGCGACAAATAATAATTTAAACTACTATTTTTTTTAGAGCAGGGAATGTTGAAAATTGATGTTAATTTGTTGCGTTTAATCGGTGAATTTACGGTTTTGATTGCTTCCAAAGAGAGCGCAACGAATCTCGGATATCAATTGCTGAGCAATCAATTCTAATCTTGATTCGAGAGTGTTGCAAATCTTTATGCGTCCTGGAAAAAGAGAAAAATGTTTTATAAATCACGGATTAAATTCAATAATATTTGACTTTAAATTTTACTTTTTTTTGTTTACCTTTATGAGCAATGAGCTCAACTCCTCCGCAACTTTCGGCAGGAAGAGAATTGTCAGGATCTACTTTAAGAGCAATATCCTTTTTAAAGGAATTTTTATAGGTGTTTTGAATATCACTAAATAATGATTCGACGAGTGGTTGATCCATTTGGCGTACACGAATTGTAACATTTGGTTCCATGAGCTAGAAAATTTTAAATTCATTAAAAATACTAAATGAATAAAATTTACTAAAAAATACTAAGTAAATAAAATTTACTAAAAAAATTACTAAGAAAAATAATAAGCATATTAATTGAGTATAAAAAATTGCTAATAAAAAGTAGAACATACTTGATAAAGTCCTTGAATAATGAGGAGCTTCAAAATATCACCATATCGAGATGGATTAGAGGTAATTTCTCCTAATCTTTTTCTAGCTTCATCAAGAACATTTCTTACATGATCTTCGCGAACTTTGAGAACCTTTAGCCTTGCTTGATTCAACATATTTGAAGATTGACTGAAACAAAAAATTAATCATTTAAATTTTGTCTCTGAATTTCAAATAGAAAAAAAAAATTGCTTTTAAATCTAATTTTAATTAACAGACGTAGCATTTTTTTTTCTTAGCGAGAGAAAGTTTTATTAAATTAAAATACTCACATCTTCTTTTGCAATTCAACTTGTTTTTCCTTCTTTTCATAATATTCCATAATTTTAAGTCGTTGCTGCTGGACTAAACGACCCTTTTCAATATTGAATTCTTCTTCAGCTTTGGCATCGATTTCTTCTGCTTTCTCGTTCGCCTCTTGTTCGATAAAAGCCATCATATGCTTTATCTAAATTCAAAATTCAAATATTATTCCCATTATTAAAAAAATCAGAACATCTCTAAATTCATAAAATTAATTTTTCTAAAATCAAAACGATCAAAACTGAAAAAAATGGTTGAAAAAAGAGAAAATTTCAACAAACAGTTCCTATTTTATTCGATTTTAAACTAAAATAAAATAAAATGAAGTGAATGAAACGATTAATTCGTAATTAAAAAGAAGATAATTGAAAATTTAACAAAATTACGAGAAAAAAATTAATCCTCTCATTTACATTTCAAGCATACTGACATCATGTGACAGTTCATTCATTTCCTATTCGAAATTAGTTTCCTTTTTCTATCGAAAGTTTTAGCTAAAAATTAAGTAAATAAATAATTCGTTTACAAAATTAAGACCAGAAGTAATAAAATCCGAATTTAGACAATTATCAATCATTGATTATAAGGAATGTGATGATAATAATAGTAATTGAAAACTGCAGTTAGAACTAAGTTATTGATTAAAATTCGTTTAAAATTATCATAACGAAAATATTAAAATAAATAAAATACAAAATTATAAAATACTAAATTTGAAGGTATGGGAAATTTAGATGACTAATTTCTACTTTATTTTAAGAAATAATAAATCTATAGATTATTGTTTTAATAAGAAAAGACAAAAACGTCGTTTTAAGAAATAGAACTGTAATTTACCTGTTTTTGAACATCTGCATCGCTGAGAGCCATGATGAATAGCTTGTTTTAAAGATGTTATAATTAAAGATTATCCACAGAAACCACAAATTTTCCGGAATTACAAAATTATTGAGAGAATTACCGTCAACGCCTAAGGAGCACAACCAATTTTCTGTAAGTCTAATGACGGTCATATGATTGATGCGCACGCATCTCTCGCCCAAAAATTAACACTAGTCAATAAACGTACATAAATATTTACAAAATATTCAAAATATTTCAAGAATCGTCAATAAATGGTTCAATTAAATAGAAGTGATTTAACGAACATCTGAGTGTAGGAATAAAATTTTATTTCCTAAGATTTGAGGTTATAAACATTTTCTCAATTGATAAATTGAATACAGTTGTACATGATCGGTAATGTAGAAATTGTCATGTTTGATTGATAATAAGTCGAATCGATCAACTGTCAAATTCAGCAATCTTTGAATACATTAGTTTTTGTGTTTACCATTTATTGAGTGGCCCAATTTATAAACAAGTGTAGAAATAATTATTCTCAAAAGATGTAGAGTTATAAATTCATTGATATAATACAATTAACATAAAATTTTCACTCTAAAAGTTTAAGATTTTGTTAACATAACCTCTAAATCTAGGGATATGACCCCCTCCCCTCGTGCAATATATAGTTGTTCTAGTTGCTAGTTGCAAAGGACTCAAGTGTTGGAAAAAGTGATTGTCCAAAACAAAACGCATCGCTTTGCAATAATTCGTTCATAATCAAAAAGTTTATCATGAATTCGATTGAATTCTATACACAGTGATTTGCAGTTTGTACAGATAAAATAGGTAACAGTGTTTTGGTATCTTGAAAATCACGGGTTCCCAAAATGCTTGCACTATAACCTTTGTTTCCTTATGCCTGTCACTTGACCGTGGCCTGGGTAAATGTTAATATCATCGTCTACGGGTTTATTTTGTTTTCAAGATTTACTTGTTTTTGTGACCTAAACTTGGGATATTTCTTTTTAAAACCTTATGCCTGTTACGCATATTCCTTAATTAATGAAAGAATCGAAAAGTATAACGTTAATTTTTCCCCCCCACAAGCAAATAGAAGCCAGGGAAGCTTTATGTCAAAAAAAAGAAGCGTGGTGGTTTTTAAATGCATGTTTTTTTAATGGAAAATCTTCTCTATTTGATTAGTATTAACAAAAATGCAATAGTCCTTTATGTTTTTGTTTTTATCAAAAAATTTGTAAAATTTTGCTTCAAAGAGAGAAATCTCATAACCCAACACAACCTCAATCCCATGACAGTTTATGGTAAATGATATTTTGATAAATTAACAAAAAAATTAGATATTTAATGTCTTTGGAGTAATGTTAATTATTGGTACTTGTCGTATTTGTATGTTTTTTATTTATGTTTCTTGAAAAATTATTCACTATTTTTCAAAAGTGTTTTTTGTTTAACTATTTCTTTTTTAAGAT
The DNA here is from genome assembly GCF_015476425.1 of Leptopilina heterotoma. Classification (NCBI taxonomy): domain Eukaryota; kingdom Metazoa; phylum Arthropoda; class Insecta; order Hymenoptera; family Figitidae; genus Leptopilina; species Leptopilina heterotoma. The sequence continues at coordinate 1,332,909 of NW_025110846.1, forward strand.
TATATATCTGCGTAGCAACATATTTATTATTACACGAGATCATTGATATGTATCAAACTCCAGTGTTTATTTAAGATATATATTTTAAACTGTGTGGCAATCTTATTGGTTATAATTTACCACTTGTTCATAAGGTAATTGACGATTTTTTTAGAAATAATTTTTTTTGGAAAATCGCTTTATTTTACAGAGATATTTGTAAATTTTTAATTTGAATGATCGGAAAAATTTTGTGAAAATTCTGTGTATGTAAACAAAAACTTGTAATGAGATTAAAGGATATTGACAGAATTGGAAGATATTGTTGTGAATTTCAATAAAAATGGCGTGTCCATTTTCATTGAATCGAATATATTCTTTTGTGGAGTAGATTTTTGCTAAAGGAAGATGTTGAGAGAAGGAATTTTTCTTTCCTGATAGAGGAAGGAATTGTTTCTTGTTTTGAAAATGGTGAATGAGAATTATTTTAATGGATTTATTTTAATTATAAACGACAGGTGTAATTTAATTGTCCCAGCAGGTACTTTATAGTGGAGCCACCAGGCTATGGCCAACCTGAACTTTGAGCAACCACCTCGGAGTATCGCAAACGCAAGTCTAGCTACACGTGGGGGTGGTGGGGGGGGCTTAAGCTCGACGACCCTCACGGGTCATGTCACACCTACCTCGGGAATGTTCTCAGGCTCATCAGCAAGCTCCTCGAGTACAGCGAACATCTCGGTTATTGGTCCCAACGTTTATCCTGGAGCAACTGGTTCAGGAGGCGTTCAACCTGCTGGGCATCAGTCTCAACAGCAACTTTCGCCTATGGGAAGTAGGGGACTCTTTAGTCAAAGGGCTTTCACTGATAGGCGTACAATGCCAGCTCTTGGGTCAGTTCTCAAAAAAAAAAAACCAAAAATCAAATCAAATTTCTTTCCACAATCTCTTTCTCAATTTTTTTTTCTTCGAAACGAATTTTGATTCGTCTAAATATTCGATTCGAAATTGGTAAAATTAGATTCGAATTTGATAAAAATTAGATTCAAATTCACTAAAATTAGATGCGAATTTGATAAAAATTTGATTGAATGTATAATGAAAAAGAATTGTGAGGAGAAATTAGTAAAATTGAAATTAGCCGAGATTGATAATGTTTTGTTTGTATTTTTCCAGAAATTCTAATCCAATGGGTAGTATGGCCAGTTTTGGAATACCTCCAAGCCGCAATTACGGATCTCAAGGAGCGATCAACAATTTTCATTCGGTATTTGGCAGCGGGGGTGGCGGCGATACCAGTACACCGCCACTTTTGGACCTTTCAGAATTCCCCTCATTGACCAATCGAGGTCAGGGTGATTCTATGCCTCAACCTAGTCCCATGCCAGGGAAGCAACCTTATGGTTAGTCCCACGTGATTCCTAGCACCGAGTAAATCTTTTTGGTCGCGACAAAAACAATTTATTTTTTATTTTGTTACGAATCGATATGGCAAACGAAAGAAAAACACTCGTATCTTTTATTTTTTTATTTATGCAGATGTTTTCTTTTACGTACGATATATTTTACACGTGATGCTTTTAGGTTCTTAAACGTATTTTATACATTATAAATTTTATACATTTTTATACATATTTTCTAAATTTAGTATCTGGAAATATTTTTACTCACATTTTTTTATGTATTTTTCATATATCAATTTACTATATTAATAATTATTTATATAGATGAGATTATTATTTATATAGAGTAGATTATTATTTATATAGAGATTATTATTTATATAGAGTAGATTATTATTTACATAGAGTAGATTATTATTTATATAGAATAGATTATTATTTACAGATTAGATTTTTATTCATAAAGATTAGATTATCATTTATATCCAATATTGGATACGTAGGATGTTTCCTTTTAATTTTTACTATTCAGTCCTTGAGTAATAAGTGTAATTAATCCTTTGTATTGACCCCGAATTTGTTTATTTTTTGTTATTTTATTTTGAATGCATGCGTATATTTTTTTAGTCTCCTTTTTTTGTTTCCCTTTGTGTAGTTCGTGTTTTTCTTTTTTTCTTATTTTTTTTTTTTGAACAATTATAAGTGAATGTGAAATGGTGCAAGCTTGTCCTTCTTATCTAAAGATACATTTATTATTCAGCTCGGTAATGCGATATCGACAATTCCACTATGAATAATTCTTAATATTTTAGTCGGTATGGTGAAACAACCAACGTCTGAGCCGAGTGAATTTACGATGAGCTCGGAAGATTTTCCAGCTCTGCCGGGAACTCAAAGTAGGGAAGGACCGTCCCCCGGTGGTGGCGTGTCAGGTGATAAAGGAATGTCCGTTGGTCTTGGTCCAGAAATTAGTCAAGACATTCTACAAGTCAACAGGGCTCCAGGCTCGGAAAAATTGCAAGCATCTAAAAGAGGAATTCAAACGTCTCCTGACGGTGAGAAATGTTTTATTAAAACTAATTTATTTAAATAAAAAAAGAAAGAAGGAAAAAAAGGAAATATAATGAATAAAACAGTAGAATATAACGAAAGGTAAAGAATTTCTCTTCTGGTGAAAAATAAAGAAAATGTAACAAATAATGAAATTTCAAGGAAAATTAATAGCAGGAAATGTAAATTAATTTTTTTTTTACAAATTTTAATTGTTGAATAATGATTTTTCTCATTTCTGATAAGTGTATTAATTTTGAATTATTTCATTGACATTATAATCTTGAGATAAAATTGCAAATTCATTTTTAATGAGGAAATTAATTTGACGATAATAAATTTTTTGCTTGTTCTAGGTAAAGTAACAAATATACCATCCAGTATGGTCAAAGATCAATTTGGAATGGTGGGACTCTTAACGTTTATTAGAGCATCAGAAACAGATCCAAATCTTGTATCTTTGGCGTTAGGGCAAGATCTCACTGCATTAGGACTTAATCTTAATTCGCCGGAAAATCTTTATCAGAATTTTGGAGGTCCTTGGGCAGAAACATCTTGTCGGCCACAAGACATTGACTTTCACGTTCCACCAGAGTATCTCATAAACGCTTCGATCAGGTAATTTAAAAATTTTTTTCCATTTAATATTTCGGAATTTCTATAAATATATAATTTCTTCAGGGTGTCTACTAACCGGGAAATAGCCGGGAATTTAATTTGACTGGGAATAAACCAGGAATTAGTTAAGAATAATTAATTTGATAGTAAAAAATCATTCACTGATTCAAATATAATTAGTAAATAAATTTAAAAAAATTATCGAATTAATAGAAATTTTGTAGAATTCAACTGAAAATAATTAAATTTGTTAAAGAATTTCATTAAAAACTTTTTAACAAATAGAATTTTCAAAGTATTTTAATTTAATAATTGATAAATAATTTAATTTTATAAAGAGTCTCATTCTAATGTATTCGTGTTTCTTTGTGCGAAGATTAATAATTAAAATTTTTATTAGTTAATTTAAAAAAAGATACACACTTAAAATTTTTTAATAAAATTGAATTTTCACAAAGCTTTTTTGAAAATTCTGAAAAATAAGATTCTTGAAATTTTTCAATTCTATTGTTTCAAGATAATTGAATTTTTATAAACAAATAATTGAAAATTTTTGAAATAATTAAAATTTCTTTACATTCTATCAAAAATAATTAAATTCATTTCAAAAATTTTATTTAAATTTTTCGAAAATAATCAAGGGAAGTTTGTCATCGTAATTATAATTTTTATTTTTTAAAATTTCTTCGCAATATATTCAATTATTTTCATAAATAGTAAAACTCATTGCAGAATTTCAATTATTTTTAATACAATTTTAATCAAATTCCTTGAAAAATGTAATTATTTAAAAAAATATTATTAAAATTCGTGGAAAGAATTCAATTATTTCTAGACACTGTAAAAAAATTCTTCTCAAGAATTCAATTATTTTCATAAATTTCCATTAAATTCTAAAAAACAATTCAATTATTTTCAAAAGTAATAAAATTCTTTGCAGAAATTCAATTATTTTTAAAAATTTTAACGAATAAAGAATTCAATTATCTTTATAAATAGCAAAACTTTTCGCTAAAAAATGAATTATTTTCAAAAATTTTAATTTGTAGATTTATTTATGTTCGAAATCAAATAAATTTAAATTTGATGAGAAAAAAAAACCAGGAAAAAACCCGGAAATTTTGTTGAACGAAAATAGTAGACACCCTGTTCTTCTAATAATTTAGAAGAGCGTTAGATTCTAATTTTTAGATTATTTCTTAGACTTGTGATTTTTTAAACTATTATTTTATTTTGGTCTTTAATTGATTGTTTTTTTCAGGGATAAACTGGCTCCTGTTAAATTAAATCGATATAAAGACGATCTCCTATTTTATATGTTTTATACGAATGTTGGAGATGTATTACAACTAGCTGCGGCAGCAGAACTGTAAGTTTTAAATTTACTTTATTTTCAAAAATTGAAAATCAACCGATGAAAGTCGAAAATTATATTTGAATTAAAATATAAAATTACTATAATTATATTGACTGTAATTATTGATTTTGTATAAATTTTTATAAAATTTACAAAATTGTTTCTAAAGATGCAATTCTTAAAATTATAAACAAAAAAACGGGAGGAAAAATTTTAGTTCAAGGATTTTAATTTCCGGTTTCAAATATTTATTTTTCTTTAATAAAGCAAATTAATATTAGTGATAGGTAATAAATAATTTAAAAGGTTTCAATGAAAATGCAAATTTAAATATTAAATGAAAAGTACTCAGTATATTTTAACAAAATTTCTGTTGGTTTCTGTTACTAATTGAAATCATACAATTTAATTTAATTAATTGAATCCAATTACAATAGATAACTTTAGTTTAATTATACTTTGCCTAATTCAATAAAAATTGAATTGCATATAAAAATAATATTAGAGTAATTTAATTAGGAAAAAATACAAAATTTACATTTTGTAATTATTTCATTTATAATTTCGAGAAATTTAACAATAATTATTTTTTTCTATTTTATAATATTAATGTAATGAAATATTTTTTGCATTTTTAGTTACAGTAGGGAATGGCGGTATCACACAGAGGAAAAAGTTTGGATAACACAAGCACCCGGTCTAGGACTAGTCGAAAAAACGTCGACGTACGAGCGTGGTACTTATTATTATTTTGATGCACAAAACTGGAGGAAGGTAGCTAAAGAGTTCCATTTAGATTATTCGAAATTGGAAAGTAGACCTCATCTTCCTCCGACGTTCCATCAAGCTCAGCCTTGACTACAGGTGAGTCATTTGTATAAACTTTATAATTTCCTTTTTCAAAAAAGCAATTTTTTAATTAAAAATAAGAAAAAGTAAATTTGTCATTCAATTTGTAAAAAAAATTTACAAAATTGTTTCTAAAGAAGCAATTCTTTGCAAATTTTGAACAAAAAAAGAGCAAAAAAGATTTTATTCAAGAATTTTAAACTATTACCTATTTTCGGTTTGAATTTAAATAGAATTATTCTTTACAAGTTCGAAAATTTTCGATTTTAAAAAGATGCATTAAACTAAATTATAAATTTAAATTAAATTAAAAAAATTAGAAATTTAAATTAAATTTAAAAAATTAAAAATTTAAATTAAATTTAAAAAATTAAAAATCCATAAAATAAATTTAAATATAAAATTAAAAAAAGAATTTAATTTCATAAATTAAATAATACATTAAATTTAAAAGGAAAACTAAAAATCGGCTTTACTTAAAATAGAATTTTAAAGAATTTTTATTTAAAAGAAAAGAACAAGAATTAAGGAGATTATCACTTTCAGATCTGCCTGCAGACCGTTGTGCTGCCTCTAAGCTGGAAGCAATTCAGCAATTGTATAAATGAACAAATTTAATAATCTTTAATAAAAAGAAAAAAATTCAATAAGTAATCAATAAAAGTCCTTGCTAAGAACGCCAATCTACTTTTCCATATCGTAGGTGAGATCGGAGTCTTCGAAAGTTCCTTTTTTGTCTCCCCCCTTATTTTTAATAAAAAAATTTTTTTTCGTTTCTTTTTTTCTAAAATAATTTTTTTTTTTTTTTAAATTAAATTTTTCTTCGTCTCGAAAAGTATTATTTTCTTTCTTATAGAAGTAGCTTCTCTGCATCCTGAGCTAGATTAATAACACTATTTGATGCTTTTATGAATTTGTTTTCTATATAATTGCGACTGTTTGATTCTGTTTCCTCGAGAAAATACCTGTGATTAATACAGTGATTGTTAAGTGTCAATACAATTTTTTGTATGCAAATACTCTCAGTTGAATAAGTTTCATACCTATAATTCACCATTAATCCAAAACTATTTGCCGTTCCTCGGGGTGAGGGATCTGCCATCCAATTTAATCGCCACATTACCGCGCCGTTACGTAGATGAAAATTTGCTACGAAAAAAAAGAAAGAAAATACAAAAAATGAATTATTAATTTATATAATTGAGATTTAAAAAAATTTTTCTTTGTAAAAAAAAACATTGAACATTTACCGACGTTATTTAAAGCATAGTTTCGCCTCTTTTCTTTGTATAAATACCAAGCGCAGGCTCGCATCAGTGGTAATTTTAAGGCTACTTCTAAATTTTGTTTATTCGTCCATAATGAATTATTGAAAATTTTTTTCAAATCCAAAAATAAGTCATTAGATTTTAGTATATTTTTTAGTGTTTCTTGTTCACTGGTTGTAAATATATTAGCAGGATCTGTAAAGTACAAAATCATGAAATTTTCGTTGTCTTCATTTTTCTTTCTCATTTTAGTTTTTATAATTTATTAAGAAAAAAAAAATAAATAAAAAAAATTTACCTTGCTTTATTTTTTCGAGAAGCCATAATCGGAAATTTGGTATTGGCGATAAACTAGACAACTGATCGATCATCGGGAACTCATTGGTTACTTGTTTGGCAACTTCTTTAATTAAGTAGTTACCGAGTTCTATACCCTGTGATAATGATCGATAATTAGCTAGTGTTCTAGCAATGAATTAGCAACGATATCTCTGTTATATTGTAAAGATCGTCAAAAAAAAAGGAAGAACAAATAAAGATTTCGTATTGTAAGGATTGCTTCGTTTTTACTCGAAAAAAAAAAAATCAGTAAAAATCCTGTTTATTTCTTGTTTTAAAAAAAAAATTTTTACTGCACTTTTTTACCTGTAGTCCACGTTGCGTAGAAAATATTGAATAAAATATTGCAGCTTTTATTTTATTTTTGTCTTCTTGAAAAAAAGAATGAGAAATTTCATTTTTACCTAAAATGCGTTTTTCTGATAATTCTATTTCCTTCACGCTACCTGTTAATGAGAGTTGATTTTTAAATAGAAATTTTGTATTTATAATTTTGAAATGCATTTGAAAAAAATTATTTTTTTGTTTAAACTTTCACCTGGAATTAAGTCACATAAGGCTGTGTGTAAAACAACTAGCGGTTCTCTTGGCATTGAAGGATGAGTGAAAACAAAACATCTTCTGTATGGTCCGACTCTTCTTTTCAAATCTGGCCAATTTCTCACTGGATGTATAGCTTCATTCTCAGAAATCTTTGAAAAATTCAAAACTTTTTTAATAAAATTTATAAATCTAGTTTTTCAAATATTTTGATGAAAGAAGAGTGAAAATTTTTTATTAGTAATAGGAGAAAAAAAAATATTTTCCGAATACCTTTTGTAAAATATCACAAGGACTTTGCCAGGTTATTCTTTGTAAATGTAGAAATCCAACTGAAAACCAAAGTAGCAATAAATCTCGTAGTATTGAATCGAATTCTTGTAAAATTGTAATTTGGTCAGAATCCCTTGTCTCCGAAATTAATTGCTGTAAAAATTCAAGTTTAGATTTCGAATTTAATAATTTTTTTTTTTTGTTAATCTTTGAAAAATAATAATTACCAAAGTGTCTGTTCTTAAATCGACAAGAAATTTAACACCATTTTCTAATCTACCCATTCTAATGAACAGCCAATGATATGGAGGTGTTAATAAATTTCTCAATGAACGTTCCCTTGCAATTAGATGATTTTGATTAATTGGCTGCAATTTTTTGTAAAAAATAAAAATTAAATTAAAACAGTACATTAATTCCAGACATTTAAATAAATATTTAATTATTTTGATAAATAGCCATAATTTTTAATTTTAAATTTACTATTAATGTTTGCCAACAAATTTTAAATAAATATAAATTATGAAAACTTAATTAAAATAAAATTTATTATTTACTTAATAAAAATAAAAATATAAAAAATCATTGAAACTAATTTAAAACAAAAATTTTCTAGTGTTACTAAAATAAAAATTACATCAGTCGAAGATAATTTTTCAGCTGTTTTGCAAATTAACGTATGATCAACACCATACGAAGTAGCCAAAAAATTGAGAAAATCATTTTTCTCAGATTTTGAAAATAAACTGTAAGTGTAACATAGCGATTTAATTTTTCCCTGAAAGAAAGAAAAGAAATTTTTTAATATTTATTATTCTTCAGAATTTACAGAAATTACATGTTTATATAATAATTACAAATTTACAAACCTCTACAATCCAGTTGCTAATGTTAGTGTCTTTAAAATTAATAATTTCTGTTAATCTTTCCTTGAGTGCAACATTTGAACAACTTCTAATTATTGGAATAATTCCTCGACATTTATCTGAAAGGCTTGAGAATTTTTGTTTCTATTAATATAAATATTATTTATTTGTCATTATTTACAGTAAAACAAAAAAGTAAACAATGGAAAATAACAGAACTAACCTCAAAAGAACAAGTTTCTTGATCAACATTATTTATTTAATGAATATTTATTATTTTCGTATTTTCGATGAATGTTTCATCAAAATCTATGTTTGTTATTTCGAAAATATTAATTTTTAGGTAAACAGTGATAAGAGGAGATTTAAATTTATCGCACCAAATGTGTTGTGTCACACGAAAAAAATTTAAATCCACCAAGGTTGAGTTGCGTATAGAGATAAACGTATGACGTCAGTTTTCAATATGGCCACTAGCTGGCGGTTAATTTTTTCCATTTTTATCTAAATTATTTTATTTTTTTCTTATACTAATTAGTCAATTATTTTATTTATTTTTTATAGAATATTTTTTTTTTTGTAATGGATCGTAAACAGCGTAAAATACAATCTAGTTACGTAAGTATTTAGTGACGCAACTACCCAACCCTGGTTTTCTCCTATTCGCGTGTTCTCATTGGTTCACGCATTCAGCCAATCAGGACTGAATAAGGCCCAGAGCAGCGCGCGCCGCAACAGTGTCGTCAGTGTTCTTCCCAAAGTCGGCGGAGTGAGTTGAAGAAATAAAAAAGTAAATATCTTCAAGTAGTAATATAACCGGAAGTTGCTTTAATAAGTAAGTATCGATTATTGTGATGGATTTTTTTGTATTTGGTTTAGTTTGTGAATAATTTTTTGTTTATTTTCATTGTTAGAAGGAAAACATGGCTGCCGACTGTAGGAGCAATGACGCCGCCATATTGGAAAAATCTGCTAGCAACAAGAAAAGGTTAGTAACGCTACATTTTTTATTCTGTAACCGGAAGTCTGTTCACAGAAACTGTAGGCTCTTTTGTGAATTGCGATTCTCGACAAATATTTTCTTCTACATTTCGTCCCAGTCGTATTTCTTTTTGTTTTGTTGGTAGGACTATTTGTTGGCCGCCGATCTTCTCAGTGTTAGCGGCCATTTTATCTGTAAATTTGCAAGTATTTTTTCTTTTTGATAAAAGTAAAGTTTCTTTTTGAATCAAAAATATATAGGAGACAAAGAATTGATACACCAACCGGAAGTTGGTTCACAAATTCCATTTGCGTTCCTTGAGACACTTTTTTTTTAAACATTTCATTGTTCAGTTGTTCCTTTATTTTGGTTTTTTTCCTGTGTTGGCGGCCATTTTGTTGAATGCTCGGCTGCCAAGCGGAGACGACAGTGCGACAGTTTTGAACAAATTTATCAATCAGATGAAGGTTGGTAATAATTGTGTGGAATATTTCAGTGATTTTCACATTGTTTACATATTATTGTCAATAAATATACAAATAGAATATGAAAATTAAAAAAAAAATTGCTATTTCTCTGCAACTACGCGACTGTATAAAATAATGTAATATTTCAAATGGGAAGCAATAAAAGGAATCGTGTATTACTTCGCCAGTAATAACGGTAAATAGGCAAAAAATAGTGCCAAAAATTACTGTTATTTTGATAAAGAAAACCAAAAAAACTAAAGTGAAAAAATAAGTATTAATAATTCACTTGTATAAAGAGGTTATGTTCGATCGTCATCGATTGTTTTTCTCCTTTTTCTTATTTTAGAATCAAGTGGTTTCTAATTATTCAACAAGTGATTTCTTTTTATAAGTGCGCGATCGGTAGTTTTTCGGAATATTTTACAACTCGTTTTGATATTTAAAACTACAGTTAATTAATTTTTATTTAAAAAAAGTGTAGTCTTGAAATAATGTTGCAAATATGCGACAATAAATTGTCTATTTACGCAAACATCATAGGCAATAAAAGAGTATTAATTATTTTTGCGTACAATTAGTAATAAAGAGGTTAGGTTATATCGACGCTCATTTCTGCTTACTTTCGCTTATTTTAATTTATTATTTCAATGTTTATTTCGAAAACTCAAATTAAAATATTTTTTCACAATATTTTTCATTTTGAAAGAAACTTGTAATTTGATCTTAATAATTTAACTTTTTTTGCAGGTGGTTCTATAAACAAATTTTGAAGAAAAGGAAAGATGATGCCAAGAAAATCGTTCGCGCGTTGAATTGGACCAAAAGATATAATTCTATAAGCTCGTTCTCGTCTGTTATCGGTGAGTAATTTTTTTCCCTTTATAAGCATTTAATAACTTTACTGGCAGAAATGAAAGGAAAATAGTTACAGAAATACAGAAATTAATTAAATATTCCCTGTTTATTATATTTCATAAAAAAAAAAAAATTATTTCGTTTTATGTATCATTTATTTTTATATTGAAAAACTCGAGTGAAAATTATTTTTTACATTTTTATTTCATGGCCTTCAGTTTTGTAAAATAAAATTTAATCATCTATTGATTAAACTTTTTTCTGTGTATTGGTACTTGAAATAGAATTTCAATTGAAATTTTCCATTTTGTCAGTGACATTACATTTTTTTCCATTTACTTCTAAAAAAACTTTAATGATTTGCATGCACATATATGAAAATTGTAGTTTTCATTTTTTAAACTGTCACCATATATGTCGAAATATCCAATTGCATTAAATTTTTATACTTCTTCTCCTTGACACCGTTTATAATCCGGGAGAATTTGAAAATATTTTTTCCCCTTTATATAAGGCACAAATTTTCTTTTTAATGAAATTTGAAAAAACAATTTCTTCTTTAATTTCGTTTTATCGGTTTTATAGGAATAATATCGAATTTTACAGAGTTTGTCGGTTTAGTTTGATTAATTAGACTAATTAATTTAAATATTCGGATCTTCATTTTCTTGAGAAATTTATTTTCTTGGAATTTTTCATTTATCGAAAATTAGCTAATGGTGTAGGATATCTGTAGCAAAAATAGGTTTCTTTTAATTAATCAGTAAATAATATTTTGATTTTATTTGGGAAAAAAATTTATTAGAATTTCTGAAAGAAATCGTACATTGTTGAGTAAAGAATTATTTATAAAAATGGGTATCCATAAAAATAAATGGAAAATTCATTATTAATAAAATAATTTCATGAATTAATTTTACTTTTGAAATTTTTCTATAATTGCTTTATTCCTCTTCCAATCTGTCATGTGATTTTCTCTGGAATAATCAGAAGTTGCATTTTCAATTTTTGACAATAATTTTTTATTTAAAAATTGAATATCTTTGTTAATTTCAATTCTTTCCTTAATTTTGTCCTTGTACGTTGGAACCAAGTCATTCCAACATTCCACCTTTGGCTAAATTATTCAAATAAAAAAGAAAAGATTTAGGAGAAATTTTCATTTTTTTCTAATTCAAAATATTATTTAGAAAATGAAGATGTAAAATCACTTTCGAACGGTGGATTTGATTTAATTTTTCCATGAGAGTCATATTTTCGTTGTCTAAATTTTTAACTCGCCTTGCAATTTCTTGTAATTTTTTTTCATTGTAATAAATATCGAGTGGAAATTTTGGTGGTTTATTGTCAATTTTGGGAAGAGCGTAGGTGACGTTCACGCGATGCTCAGTGTATAGTTTTAAATCATCTTTATCAACGTAATCAGGAACCTGATTTTTTTTTATTTAAAATTAAAGAAATTTAATTGAAAGAAATTAAATTATTAATTTATTTTTTAAAGATTGAATAATTTTACTGTTGAATTAAAATATTTTATTTTTATTTATTTATATATAATAACGAAAATACTTCTATTTTACACAAATAATTTTTTGTTTAAATAAAACATTTTTCTGAGAGCATAAATTACCGAAAAAAGTGATAGGTTATATTTAGAGTTTTCTTTTTTAAATTACCTGTCCAGGAAGGAAACGTGATTTAGGTTTTGGTCGAAGGGTTTTGGCCAATTTATCCAATCTTTTTTTCTCTTTTTGCCTTACGCCCATTTTTACAAAAAAAGGAAACTTTTTATACAGAGAATTTCAACTTTTAGGGAAATCTAAAATTCAGTTAATTTTTAGAATTTGTATAATTCGTCAATTGTTTCGAAATTGTATTTTATTTATCATTCAACAATTTTTTGGTAACCTTAAACAAAAAGGTTAATATTTTTATAAAAATGAAAAATTTTAGTGAAAATTCCTTCAAATATTAAGTTTTAAATGAAAAATAAATTATAGAAATTAAATGGAAAATATAAATAAAAATAAAAATCCGCTGGTGATGATTTGGAAATATTTTATTATTTCAATTACAAGACATTTTGCGAGAATTTTTTACATTTTGAGATAAATTATTATGAATAATGGCTTCAATCAATTTAAGGATAAAAAGGAAAATGGTGTTCTTAAAAAATCGGATGTAAGTTTAAATTATAAAAAAATAGAATATTCTACTTTTTTCCATAAATTTATTTTTTAATTTAAAGAAATTTGTTCATATGAGCGATAAACAGTAAAAATTTTAGTTTATTTATTTAAGTAATTAAATTATTAAATTCATTTTCATTAAAAAATTTGACTTTCGTTCATTTAGGAAATAATAAAAATTACTGAATATAAATATTCTTTTCAAATAAGTATTTGCTATTTTCTTTTGGAATTATAGAAAGATCAAAAGATAAGCACTTTAATTTCTGAAGTGAACGCTTTAAAAGTAAACTCAGCGAAAAAACGATCGGAGGAAAAAATAAAAGCTTCAATAGAAATCGCCAACTTGTATGAAGAAAATTATAAATTGTCCGCCACAGTAGAAGCTTTAAGTCGAAGTTTAAACAAAAGGCTTTGTCAGAATGTCACTCTTAAGGAAGAGAATGAACGGTATAAAAATGAAAAAGAAAGACTTTACTTTCTCTTAAAATATCGAGTTACACAGAACGATTATCCTTTTAAAAACACGTCCTCAGAAATAATGACAATCGTCGACAGAGTAAAAAATTTGGAAAAAGAAAATATTGATTTAATAAATAAATATCAAGAAGTGTTAAATGTATTGGAAAGTGAGCGAGAAAATTGTGTCCAATTATTAAAGTTCATGTTTCTGAAAACATTTCTCGCTAAATATTCGAAAAGCTATCAAAATAATTTCCAAAATTTCCAAAATAGTTTTGAAAATAATTTCCAAAATGATTTTCCAATTAACTTCCGAAATGAATTTTTAAATAATTTTCCAAATAGTTCAAATAAAAATAGTGATAATATTAATAGTGAAGAGAGTAAAAAATTTGTATTTAAAAATTCTTTTCATTCCACTCATGATGTTTCGATATTATGCAAATTGGAGAATATTGAAGATGATTTTAATTTAACTAGAAGAAAAATACATTCTGATCTTGAAATAATTAGTCATCGTACTTCTTTGTCCAATTTAGAAGATTTAATAATAGTATTGATTCGTCTATATAAAGAAAAGTTTCACAAAGAATTTATGGAGAAAATTGATTCAACAGTTCACTTTCAACCACAATTTCAATTAAACAGAATTAATAAAACTCTTGAAACTAATTTCCATTCTTTGCCATTGAATTCAAGACGTAAAGCTGTTTTTTCTCCGAGTAAAAAGAAATGCGTCACTTTATCGAATTGTCATATAATCCGTATTGTACACTCAAAGCAAGAAATTCATGGAAAAATAACTTTTCCACCAAGGAACATTGAGTGTAATAATAAAAATGTAAATTTTGGAATAAATGAAGAGTTGGAAAATTTTGAGAGGGGAGAAAAATGGAGGGGAGTTTTGAAAATTGGGGGTTTAAATAGAGAGGGGAGTCAAATTCAAGGGGGGAATTATTTTGAAGTTTATTCGTTATTGGGAGTCGATAATTTGGAGATTGAAGACAAGAAAGGGAATTTAATTTTTGAGAAGATAAATTGTGATGTAAGAAATGTTTGTGAATTTGGATTGAATTCGGTAGAAATTGCTTTACGAAATTTGAAAAACTTGAATATAAAAACAGTTTTGAATCGGAAAGAATCGGTGTCGAATCTACAGGAAACAGTTTCAAATCTAAACGAACAAGTTTCTCCACAGGAACATTTAAATCCCCAGAAATCTGATTCAAATCATCGAATCGTAACGAAAGTAGAAGAAAAAGAAATTAAATTAATTGAGTGTATCGTCGATAATTCGAAAAGAAAAAAGCAAAAGTGGATGATGAATAAATCTTTATCGAGAATTCCAGTTCCATTGTCAAATGCTTCTAAAGGATTAAGGAGGAGAGAAGAAAAAAGCGAGTCTCAAGCTCTGAAAAAGGATTTCAAGATTGACCAAGTGTCAAATATAAATTGCAGAAATAAAAACTCTGGCAGATCATTATCTGTGGATCGAGCAGTTTTTTCATCATCTTGTCAAGAATTAAAAGAAATGAGCGCAATGAAAATAAATGAGAGAGGATCAAAAATTCCCGTGCGAAAGAGAAAAATTGATAAAATAATAAAAGTCGAGAAAAAGAATTCCAATCGGATTAAAAATGTGAATTTAAATCCTAAAACTCTGATTGATTTCAAGTTAGAAACTTTAAATGCAGAAGAAGAGGAGAATAGAAAATTGGAGAAATCGGCTTTGGAAATGAGTGGAAGGGAAAATCAAAGAAAAATGATGAAAAATAAATTGGATTCTTCAATCGAGAATGATAAATTGAAACAAAAGGATGGAATTGAAAATGAAATTTCAAAAAAGGGAAAAGTGGAAATAAAAAATGAAAAAGTTTCTATAAAAGAAGAAAATAGTAATCATGTTAAAAACGAGGGGCTTGAAAAAAGAAATCAAGAAATTGAATTACAGGAAATAGAGGAAGAAAATAGAAAAATTGAAAAAGAAAAAATCGATGATTTTAAAGATCCTAAAGATTGTTTTGGGGAAGAAAGGCTCGAGGATAAAGTGAGGGATCAATTAAGTGAAAGTTTACTAAAAAGAACGAAGGGCTCTGCTCAAATACTGAAAAGGTTTAGTAAAATAATTAGAGGAACGGATCCCACAATTTCGGAGGAGTCAATTACGAAAATTCGATTAGAAAATCAAGGCAAAAATGTTGAACGAGAAAGTCAAACTACAACTGTTCGAGGATCATCATTTAGCGAAGAAAATTTTATCTCTAAATTTAGAAGTGGAAAAAGGAGAAAAAATCACAAAAAACAACAAATATCGGAGAGGAGGGAGTGTTCTAGTAAAATAACAAAACTGAACATTGAAACTATTAGAACCGTCGTGGATTTGTTACTGAAATCGGAAATTAATCAGAGGAAGAAATTAATAATAGTCGAGGGAAAGAAAAAGTTGATGAAAATTTGTGAGGAGAGTGATAAAAACGGTAGAATGGAATATTTTAATGATGAGATTGTTCCTGCATTTGAAGGAAAGTCGACAAATTCCGAAGGTGACAGTGAAATGACTTCGAAGTCAAGAGATGAACTTCAATATCATTATGATCGTCAGGATAATATAAATTATAATCCTTATGATCGTCAGGATGATAATTATAATCATTATGATCATCAGGATGATCATTATAATCATCATCAGAATAATCATCACCATCAGGATGATCATTATAATCATTATCATCATCAGGATGATAATTATAATCATTATGATCACTACAATCATCATGGTCGTCATAATCATCAAGATCATCATCATAATCATTTTGATCATCCATATAATAATGATGATCATCATAATCATCATTTGCCGAACAAAATTGTGCAGAAAGAAAACAATTTCCGTGGAAGTTTAAAAGAAAACAGTCAAGTTGAAATGAAATCCCGGTTAAATTCAATTTTTCCAGAAAGTCAAGGAAATTTTGAGACATTTGAAATGTTATCTGGAAATTGTTCTTTATTTAACTCGAGGAATATGAATAGAGCTTCCTGGATTTCACAAGTAGGTACAAGATCACGTCAATCAAATGGCGGAAAAGAAGAAATGCAGGAGCAACATCAGCAGTTGAGCAATAAAATGTCTCGCACAAAGGAAACGAAAAATAAAATAAATCAAATTGAAAATTGTGTTGGAAATTCGAGTCTAGTGAATAAATTGAGAAGTGAGGAATTTATTCGAGGTATTGAACAGGAGCAGCAGCAGCAGAAGCAGCAATCGTCAGAATCAAGTGAGAGGAGAGTTTCCGATTGCAAGGCACATTTGGAAGATTTCGATTCCAGGAAATTTACTCAAATGAGCAACGACAGTGGTACGTGGGAAAATTTATGACGTTCATTTCAATATTTGATAGTTTGACATATAGTGAGAGGGACAATTTGAAATTAGATTTTCAGTTTGAAAATATAATAGGAAAATTTTAAAGGTGTTGTTATTTGAAAATGATTAAATTGGTTTTTTTTTTAAACAAAAGTTTGAATCGTTTACAAAGTTCTTGAATTTGAAAGTATTTCTCTTTTTGAAAAATTGTAGGTACTTGGGGAAAAATTTATTTTAAATAACCAAATTTTAGTTGAATTTAGTAAAATAAATTCTTTGTTTCATTCAGAAAAAAGTTTTATTGTTTCAAAAAAATTTTGATTGAATTAAAAAAATATTGTGCATTTTTATACAGGCAAAGAATAATACGACTTTTTTTGGATTTCCTTGAAGTATTTCAATAAAATTTTTGAAAATAACATTTTAAATAATTTTTTAATTACAAATTTCGAAAAAAATTGAATTTCCAACATTTTTAATGAAAAATTTCCAATCATGAAAATTTGAAGATGAAAATTAAGGAAAATTTGCTTTAAAAAATTATATTAAAATATTTTTGAAAAAAGTAATTCTTAGAATATTTTTATTCTAATTTTTTAAAATTCAATTACTTTCAATATTTTCAATCACACATTTCTGAAATTTTAAATATCTAAAAAGAATAAGTTTATTAAAATTTTTGAAAAAACAATCATGTTCAAAACTTTTAATAAACATTCTTCAAAAAATTGATTAGGTAATTTTTTAAAATGTCTAAAAAATCTTTAAAAAAATTCAATTAGTTTTTAAAAAATTTACATTATATAATATTCGTGAAAAACTAATTCTTAGAATTTTTTTATTATAATTTTTTAAAATTCAATTATTTTCGAAAAAAGGAAATTGAAAATTTTTAACATCTACTTTTTTAGTCTTATCATTACAATTTTTTGTAAAATCATTCATTTACATTTTTGTTATTAAAATTCATTAAAAACTTGATTATTTTTTAATATTTTCCAAAAATTATTTTCAAAAACAGGAAATTAAAATTTTTATAAATTTATCTACTTTTTTAGACTTATGGGTTATGAATAAAATTTAAAAAAAACTTCATTTCCATTTTTGTTATTAAAATTCTTTAAAAACTTGATTATTTTTTTAATATTTTCCAATAATTATTCTTTAAAATTCAATTATTTTTGAAAAAAGGAAATTAAAATTTTTAAAAATCTACTTTTTAGATTTAGGGGCCGTTCATAAATTACGTAAAGCTTCAGGGAAAGGGGGGGGGGGTCAAGATATTTGTTACACTCATTATAAAAATGGCGCTAATGTATGTAAAAGTTTGTTACATGAGGGAGGGGGGGGGTCTAAAATGACCAAAAAAAGCGTTACGTAATTTATGAATGGTCCCTTTATTAGCATTAAATTTTTTTTAAAAATCATACATTTTTATTTTTGCTCTTAAAATTTATTAAAAATTTGATTATATTTTTTTAATTTTTTCCAAAAATTATTTTAAAAAATTCAATTATTTTCAAAAAAAGGAAATTAACTTTTTTTTAAATTTACCAACTTTTTTAGACTAATTAATAAAATTTTTAAAAAATTTATTTCCATTTTTGATATTAAAATTCTTTAAAAACTTGATTATAATAATAAATAATAAATAATTTTAATATTTTTCAAAAATTCTTTTAAAAAATTAAATTATTTTCAAAAACAGGAAATTAAAATCTTTTTAAATTTACCTACTTTTTTAGACTTAACTTAAAATTTTTTAAAAAATTCATTTCCATTTTTGTTATTAAAATTCTTTAAAAACTTGATTATTTTTTAATATTTTCCAAAAATTGTTTTAAAAAATTCAATTATTTTAAAAAATGTGAGCTAAATTTTAATAATATGGAAACTTTTCAATTGGAAGAACCTGTTATCTTTTAAAAATTATTTTGATATACTTCTGAAAACGAATTTTAAAAATTTAATTGTTAACATTATTAATTAGTAAATGAATCATTTTTTAAAAATCAATTTTCAAATATTTTTGGTTAATTATTTTCAATATAATTCATTTTTAATAACTTTTAAAAAAACCGTGAAATTATAATTATTATAAAAAATTGTATTTTTGTATTTAAATAATAATTGAATTCTCGAAGATGTTTTGGAAAATTATTAAACAGTTGATTTAGAAAAGAACTTTAATTGAAAATGGTAAAAAATAATATTTTGAAAGAACTTTTTCGATCTTTTTTTGTTTTTTTAAGTATAATTAAAGCAATTTTTTATGCGCCTAAAAGTCGATCCGAGGCGAAAACTTCTATTTAAATCAAGAAAGAAATTTTTATTTTTATATCCAAATTTTTTTGAATTAAAACATTCGTAATAAATTATTTAAATCGAGGAAAGAATATATTTTTCTATATTTGTACACATATATTTTTTTGAAACAAGCAAATATTTTTTTGAATTTAAATAAATACTTTGGGTAAACTAAATAAATTTTGTGTATAAATTTATGATTTATTTTTCTTCATTCACTTAATTAAAATAAAGAAAAAACATAAAATTTAATTGAATCAAAGCAGATGTATTATTTGAAAAATGGACAAATGAAATTGAAAAAATGGAGGCATGGAATACTCGTGTAAAAAGTTATTTGAGTCAAATAAGGATGAAATTATTATTGGCGGAAGAAAAAGCTGAGGAAGAAAGTAGTGTACGAATGTTTGAGAGAAACTATTCGCTGGGGGATCGAAAAGAGCTGACATTGCGAAACACGGTGAGCTTTAAGTGAATTTCTTGATGAAAACTTTTTCTCAAATTGATTTACAATGGTTTTATATTGAGAAACTTGATTTTCTATATGTATAGAGTGGTGACTTTTTCTCTTTATACCATACGATTCTTTGAAACCAAACAAAAAAAATCAATTTCTAAAAAATAATTTTGATATAAATTATAAAGTTTACATCATAAAAAAAAAAAAAAATTCGTCAAAGAAGCTGAGTCGAGTAATAATTCTAATTAATTTATTTTTTTATCGAGGTCGAGTATGAAGATTCAAAGAAAAAATTTATTTCAAAAGATAGTGTAAATATGAATTTGGAGAAAATTTGCCGTGATATGAAAAGAGTGACAAATATTATTAATAATTATACAAGTACTCGATATTTGAAAAGTCATATATAGATTTGTTTTGAATTAGAAGTTTATAACTGTGTGTAAATATATTTATTTGAAAAATGAATAAAAATCAGTAACAAAGTTATTCAGTTTGTCCCTTGGGAAAGTGACTGTGGGACAGACCAGTGCCTTTGATCATCTCAGGATGCATCTTTTAGATTGTATTACTCAGATAGAATTACTATATGATGTCCAGAGAAGCGTGTAGAGAAGTTTTCCGTTAATAAAATCACGTCAGGTCTTTATCGATAATATTGCTGAAAAGATAAGGTATATAAATTTTCTTTATAAGCTATGGATAATTTGCAGGAGTAACTTTTGCTCTTTAGATATAGTTTAATTAGCAATTCAAACTTTTGTAAGAAACTTTCCGAAAAAAAATATTCTACTTTTTATGTTATTTTTTTTTCATTTTAATTTAATTTCGATTTACCTTATAATTTCTATTATTCAATTCAATAATTTTTATTTAATGTTAAATAATTAAAATTATTATTAAAAAATTAATATTATTAATTTATTTAAACAGAGCTCGAACTAGGTCCGTAAATTCCGTAAAAGTCTGTAAATTTGCTTGAAGTCTGTAAAAGTACGTTTTTTTAAAAAGGTCCGTAAAGTCCGTAATTTTATTGAAAAAAGACGAAAAGTTCGTAAATTGTACGATATAATTTGGGAAATTTTGGGGAAATTACGAATGATTGCAGAAATTCAATTATTTTCAAAAATAATAAAATTCTTCGCAAAAATTCAATTATGTTCAAAAATTCTTTTAAATTCTCGTCAAAACTTCAATTATTTTTAGAAATAATAAAAATTACACAGAAATTCAATTATTTACAAATTTTTGATAAATTTCTTTGCAATCATTAAATTATTTTCATAAATAATAAAATTTCTACAAGGATTTAATTATTTTCGTAACTAATAAAATTCTTTTTTAGAATTCAATTATTTTTAGTACAATTTAAATTTAAATTCTTCTGATATTATATAGTTAAATTTTTTAATATATATGTTAAATAAATTAATAAATATAATGAATCTATACAGAAGAATTTTAGTTAAAAACACTAAAAAAAATTAAATTTTGGAGAAGTTACAAATAATTTCAAAAATTTAATTATTTTCAAAAGTAATAAAATTTTCTACAGAAATTTCATGATGTTGGAATTTTTTTAAATTCCCCTTCAAAATTTCAGTTATTTTCATGAATAATAATAAAATTCTCCTTCGAAATTCAATTATTTTCAAAAACTTTTCTCAATTCAATGATTTTTAATATCTACTATTTTATTTAAATTTTCCAAAAGAATTCAATTATGTATTTAAAAAAATTAATTAATATTCTACACAAACCTTCAATTATTTTCATAAAATAATAAAAATTTCACAGGAATTCAATTATTTACAAGTTTTTTTTATAAATTTCTTCGCAATATAATTCTATTATTTTTATAAATAATATTTTAACAGGGATTTAATTATTTTCGTAAATAATAAAATTCTTTTTAGGAATTTAATTATTTTCATGAATAATAAAAGTCATTGCAAAATTTTAATTAATTTTATATTACAATTTTAATCAAAATTCTCGAAAAATGTAATTATTCTTAAAAATTTTATTAAAATTCGTCAAATGAATTCAATTTTAAGAAACATACAATTATTCAATAAATGGTTTTTTTGTATAATTAAATATTTTAAATAATTGAATTCTCGTAGAATTTTCTAATAAAAATTGATTCGAAAATGAATTTTAGTTTAAATTTTAGATTTTAATTGAATATTAAAAGCATTAAAGCGTTACTTTTTAAAAATAATTTAATTTTTAAAAGGTTTAAAAAAATTTTTATTTTGGAAAAGTTACAAATTATTGTAGAAATTGAATTATTTTCAAAAATTTTAATGAAATTGTTTTTAAGAATTCAATTTTTTTTCAAAATTATTTTTAAAAAATTCTTCGTAGAAATTTAATTAATTTCAATAATTTAATAAAATTCAATTATTTTTAATATCTAGATTCTATTTCAATAAAATTTCACAAAAGAATTAAATTATTTTAAAAAGAAATATATTATTAAAATTTGTCTCAAGAATTCAATTATTTTCAGAAGTAATAAAATTCTTCGCAGCAATTTAATTATGGTCAAAAGTTTTAAAAAATTCTCGTCAAAATTTAAATTATCTTTATAAATAATAAAGTTCTTTTTCAAAATTCAATTATTTTCAAAAAATTTAATAAAATTTAATAAAATTCTTGGCAAAATTTCAATTATTTTCAAAAACTTTTCTCAATTCAATCAAATTTTTTATAGGGATTCAATTATTTTTAATACAATTTTAATCTAATTTCTCGAAAAATGTAATTATTCTTAATAATTTTCTTAAAATTCGTCAAAAGAATTTTAATTATTTAAAAATTTTTTTGATAACATTTTTTGAAAGTTCAATATTGATTGCTCCGAGTCGAAGACTCGGAGTTATCGATTACTTCATGTTTTATAACAATTTTTTTTTAAATTGTTTAATTTCAAAAAAGTTGAATTTGAATCTTTTGAAGAATTTTAATTCTTATGGAAAAATAATAATGATCAAATATTTATTTAAAAAAGAAGCAATGGAACATTTTTTTCTGAGTAATAATTTTTAAACTGAATGAAAATATTTTTTAAATCAAGGAGAAGTAAGAATTTTGTCTGGAGTTCATGGGAAAGTCAGGGAAAAACAAAATTAAATTTTTGTTGTCACCAAAATGTAGTTTTAAAAACCTGGAAAAATTCCGTTTTTTATTCTGGAAAACTTGGAAAAGTCAGAGAATTTGAAATGAGCAAAAGTGTGGCAACCTTGATATAGTAAAATAAATTAGACAAACTATTTTATTAAATAGAACGAATTAAAGAAACTATTTTATTAAGTAGAACGAATTAAAGAAACTATTTTATATTTAGTATAAAATAAATTAATAGAGTTTTTTTATTTCGTAAAATAAATTAAGAAAAGGGGATAAAAATAGTAGAATAATAATAAAATAGAAATTATCTTATTTAGTAAATAAATTAAAGAGAGAAATGCATTGTTTTTTAACATATTCAGAGATTGATAATTTTTTTCAAAATGCAGTCACATGTAACTTTTTGAGAATCGTAAAAGTAAATCAGTTGCCGCGTGGGTGAATCTTACTGTAGAGAGAGAGAGAGAGCGAGATAGAGAAAGTAACGAGAATTTAGTACATCCTCCCACCCTCTCTCCGTGACTTACGTTCTTTATAGTGCTTTTACATTTTGTGGGTTTGACTAAAACCTTAAGTCACGTCCCTGTTTTTCAAGGTGGATCCTTTGATAAAGCCTCAACACGTTTTAAACGTAAACACTATGGTTTGAAGGGCTTCATTTTATTGCCTTCATCTTTTTTATTATATACCCATTTTATATGCTGCATCCCCACTTTATTGCTCCTATACACAAAAAGCTAATAAGTATTTTCAGTAGGGCAGGTTATTCTTTTATAGGAATAACTATATCCAACCTCTTAATTTAAATCGAACGAATGTTTTTCCATGTTATTTTATCTATTTTTCTCATTACATATTTAAACATTCTATTTATTTATTTATTTTAAAATAATTATTTATTTAAATGAGAAGCAAATTATTTTAAAGTTATGTTTGTGTTATTTTTAGTTTAACACAGTTGCTTCGCAAAAAATTTTTGATTCGTTTTTGTCTCAATTTGATATCCTTAAAAAATCTGTGGATTAAAAGTTTCTGTGTTCAATTTAAAAGCAATTCAAAAAATTTTAATAAAATTCTTTCAAATGATTCAATTATTTTCAAAAATATTTCGAAGTTCAATTATTATTTTCAATATCTACTATTTTAGTAAAAAATTTCCCAAAAGAATTCAATTATTTTTAAAATCAATTTTTATAAAATCCTTTGCAAACATTAAATTATTTTCATAAATAATAAAATTTTCACAGAAATTCAATTATTTAAAAAAATGTAATCAAGTTCTTCTCAAGAAATCAATTATTTTTATAAATCATTAAATTTTTACAGGAATTCAATTATTTAAAAAAATTTATTAAAGTTCTTCGCAAGAAATCAATTATTTTTATAAATAATAAAATTCTTCTTCGAAATTTAGTTATTTTTAAAAATTTTAATAAAATTCGTTGTAGAAATTTAATTATTTTCAAAACACTAATAAAGTTCATCTAAGGATTTACATTATTTTCAATACAATTTAAAATTAAATCCTAGAAAAATGCAATTATTCTTAAAAATTTTATTGAAATTCTTAAAAAAAACTCAATTATTTAAAAAAATTTTGATAAAATTTTGTTTATTTAAAATTTGATAATTTTTTTTTCATATATTTTTAATTACATTTCTTGAGAAAATTTAATTACATTTTAAAAAACTTTAATGAAATTCTTCGTAACAATTCAGTTATTTTCAATACAATTTGATAAAAATTTCTTGATGGGATTTAAATATTTTTAAAAAGTTTAACAAAATTTGTTGTTAGAATTCACTTATATTTAAAAATTATAATAAACTTGTTAGAACATTATTCAATTATTTTCACTATAATTTTAAAAATTCCTTGTACGAACTTAAAGTTTTTTCGAAACAATTAAATTTGTGTTTTTAAAAAAATTCAATTTTTTAATTCATTTTATCTATTATTTTCATAATTAATAAAATTTTCATAGCCATTCAATTATTTAGTATTGTTTTATTTTCAATTTAATTTCAATTATTTTTTATACAATTTTAAATGAATTCTTGGGAAAATTTTAATTATTCTTAAAAGTTTTAAATTCTTCGAAGAATTCAATTATTTAAAAAAATGTTGATAGTTTTTTTTTATAAAAAATCCAATTGTAAGAAATAATCAATTATTCAATAAATTATTGATTTTGGTATTTAAATAATTAGATTCTCGCCGAACTTTCTAAGAAGAATTGATTGAAAATTGAATTAAAATTTTAGATAATAATTGAATAATTAGAAGCCTTATAGTGTGCATTTTTAAAAATAATTAAATTTTAAAAGATTTTTTTATTGAAATGTACACATATTGAAATCATTTAAAATATTTAAATTCCTGTGGAAAAATTAATAGGTATCTAAATATTTATTTAGAAAAATTTATTCTATTTATTTATTCTATATTGTCTTTGAATTTCGCGCCATTGTAATTCCGTAAATTCAGTAAAGTCTACTGAGATTTTACTAACAGTTATTTTTATCTAATTCAGATTCAGAGAGTTAATATACTTAAAAGTTTACATGTCCCATTTTGTTGAAGAAAAAAGCAAAAAAGATGAGAAATTTTCTTATTTATCGATACTAGCTGACTTTATATTTGTAAAATTAATTTAATTGAAATTTATTTTTCAATTTTAGAAAAATCCTTCGGGAAATTGGATTAAAGAATTGTAAATTATGCAGAAAGTTACGAAACTTTATACATTTTGAGTATTCTATAGAATTAAATTTTCATATGGGTTTTTTCCTGCGTCTTGCCCTGTTGTTTAAAAGTTTAGCTCTTCTTATTACTGTATATTATATATATATATTTATTGAGGGAAAATGTGAGGGTGGAAAACAAGGAAGATTATTAAATAATATTTAATTAATGATGATAATTAATTTATACACAATTTCTCGTAATTAGGAGTTGAAATTGATGAATTATTATAATATTTGAATAGATGTGTACGGTAAATGTACGCATTATATATATAATAATAAAGAAAATTGCAAGAGTAGAACAATGTTGCTGAAGATATATAGAGACAAGTTAAATGGAATTAAGAGTAATGTATATATTGTCGATAACTCGTTTTAGACAAAGTACAGAGTGAGTTTAATTTCAGGAAGTTATACAGTGCTCACGTCAATTATATTGATTAAGGGCATTACGTAGGGTTTATAATATTCTTCTAAAGACCTATGACGTCATTTACCTGACGACAGCTGGTGTATATTCACTTCAATCATTGGTCGCTCGTAACCTTTACTGGCGGTCGATGTCCATGTCTTTTCGATTGCTTTTAGGTCTTCTCTTTAATTTATGAGTTGATCTAGTATTATCGTTTACACTATAAGACAATATCTACTTATATATGCCATAACTTAATTTATAAAATTATTTTCAATTCATCTGCGCGCAGGAAAATCTTATTTCTCTTTTGTATATAACTATAATTATTGTTTAGCCAAATTTATTTTTTTTTTAATTTTAAAATTTTTAAAATTTTTTTATCTTTTGAGATTTTTTAGTTTGTTTTATTATTAGTTTGGAAAAAATATTTTTACTAACGAGTATTTTTAAAAAGAAGCAAAGTTTGAGACTGTTTTTACAGTTAGTGAAATAATACTTAGTTGTAATAACATTTAAGTTGTAGTAATATTTAGTTGTAATAATATTTTTTTGACATAATATTTATTTGAAGTAATATTTGATAATAATTACAGTAAATTTATATCACTTATCTCTTATCGTTCAATAAACCATTACGCCAGTCAGTAATAAAGCATAAAATCTATAATGTCTTATTCAGATGTTAACGGACATAATATAATCTACATTACACTTTTTTTATTTAATAAAAGCACTTATCAAAAATAGACAAGAGTTATTTTATAGAGACATTATAATAGATAAGAGAAATTTCAATAATATATTTAAATAATGAATTTTAATACACTATTAGAAATTTCATTTCAATCTTTAAAACTATAGAAAAAATAAAAAAACAACTAAAATAAAAATAGAACTAAAAATAAAATAAAAAAACAACTAAAAGAAAAATAAAAGAAATTAAAAAAAAACCAACAGAACAAAAATTATTAATCTCATATGAGTAAAGCGGGAATTATGTATTTAGCAATAAAAAAGAAAAAAAGGAGAGAGAGGGAAAAAAAGGTTTATTAATAAAAACAAAAGACACAGATATTATTTTTAATAAAAATGTGGACGTCAAGGAAAAAAAGTATAAATGGATTTCTCAGCTTCGGAATTACATGCTCATTATTTTGATAAGCACGTTTCGTGTAAGAGAAAACAAGTACTGCGGATAAAAAAGAAAAAAAATCGCCAGACATTTTCTTTCATGAAATATAATTTGAAATGTCTTGAAGGGTTGTTTTATACTATCAGACAACCCACGCGCGACCTTCAATTTTGGCAAAAAAAAAGAAGGAAAAAAGAAAATAAAATGAAAATAAAAATCTCGTACACTACATCCGGCTCAGATACTTTATCTTCTTTTTTCGTTATTATAATGGTCTCTAAATCTGAATTAGTTGAATTCTACTATTATAATAGTGAAATTTTACTATAATTGGTATAGTGATTTTTATGGATGAATTTTGCTATTATTTTTTTGGTGAAATTTTTAAATAAATTTATTTAAAACTTTAATCAATTTATTTCAAAATAATTTAAGTATTGTTACTGTTTTACAACAATTAGAATTTTCAAAGATTTCTATTTTAAAAATCTTTTGAAATTTAATTATTTCTAAAAATTCACACTGCTTCCATTCATCACAATGCTTCTAATATTCAATTATTATCTAGAATTTTAACTCAAATTCAATTTCAAATTAATTCTTCTTAGAAATTTCTTCCAGAATTCAATTATTTAAATACCAAAATTAACGATTTATTGAATAATTGATTATTTCTTACAATTAAGTTTTTATAAAAAATTATCAAAATTTTTTAAAATAATTGAATTTTTCGAAGAATATTATAAAAAATTTTGAGAATAATTGCTATTTTTCGAAGAATTCATTTAAAATTGTATTAAAAATAATTGAAATTAATTAATTAGTTTAATTGCATTGGTGTGAAAATTTTATTATTTATGGAAATAATTAGATAAAAATATTTTAAAAATTCAGTTTGTTTGAAAATACAAATTCAATTGTTTCGATAAAAATTCAACTTCCTGCAAGGAATTTAATTAAAATTATACTGAAAATAATTAAATTTTTCTAAAGAGTTAATCACAATTTTTAAAAATAAGTGAATTCTATCAATAGATTTTGTTAAACTTTTTAAAAATAATTAATTTCAATCAAGAAATTTTATTCAAATTTGTATTGAAAATAATTGAATTGTTACGAAGAATTTCATTAAAATTTTTGAAAAAAAATTAAATTCTCTTATGAAATGTAATTAAAAATGTATGAAAAATAATGATTAATTATCAAATTTTAATAAACAAATTATATCAATTTTTTTTTAAATAATTGAGTTCTCTTGAAGAATTTTAACAAAATTTTAAGAATAATTGCATTTTTCGTGGAATTTATTTAAAATTGTATTAAAAATAATTGAAATCCTGCGATGACGTTTATAGTTGTGAAAATAATTGACTTTTTGCAACAAATTTTATAGTTGTGATAATAATTGAATTTTTGCAATAAATTTTATAGTTGTGAAAATAATTGAATTATTTTTGCAACAAATTTTATAGTTTTGAAAATAATTTAATTTTTGCAACGAATTTTATTAAAATTTCTAAATATAATGAATTCCTGAGAAGAATCTTATTATTTATAAAAATAATTGAATTTTGCTAAGAAGTTTAAATTTTTTCAAATAATTGAATTCCTGTGGAAATTTTATTATTTAAGAAAGTAATTTAATATTTGTAAAGAATTTTATAAAAATTGATTAAAAAAATAACTGAATTCTTTTAAGAAATTTTTTATATTGAGAAGGTTGAAATTTGAAAACAAATTTTTTGATGTGCAATTAAAATATTTGGACATTTAATATACGGGAAATATTTGCAAGGTATTTTTTTTTTGCCGTAATTGAGTTTAAAGGAAGATATATATTTTTTTTTTGCAGTGTTTGATGTGCACCACACGACAAATACGTCGTCCCACTCGTGTATAGAGTAACGCGCCATTGCGTCTGACTGCGTTGACCTTTTCCACTATATCTGGTTATCCCGTTTTCTCGCGTCAGACACACATGCCCATTACTACTGATTTGTACCACTTGTGTCGCATTGAAAATCCTCTCTACTACTTGTTTCACTCCCTCTCTCCCTCTCTCTTTGCCACCTCAGCGTTTAATTATCATTTGTGTTGAAATTAAATTCATGGTGAATTTAATTTTTATTTTATTTACTCGAGTGACGTTTTCTGTCTAAATTATGCTAATGTATATAAATTAAATAAAAATTGTTGGAATTATAATTTTTATTGTTAACAAATTTTAATTATTAATTTTATGGAATTTTATTAATTTATTAGTTGATTGATTAATTGATTAATTGACTAATTGATTAATTTATTAGTTGATTAATTGATTAATTGACTAATTAATAAATTTATTAATTTATTAATTTATTATTTTATTTTATTAATTTATTATTTTATTTTATTAATTTATTATTTTATTAATTTATTAATTTCTAACAGTTTAAGGACTACTAATTGTTAATTTAAAATTAGAGCAGCCCGTGTAGAAATGGTGGTCGGGTTCTAGTGGGGACCTCACCAGTTTACCCCATTTGAAAAAGGGCTCCAACTAGAGAAACTGGTGGGGTTCTAGTCGATTTTGTCACGCTCTAGTTGATAGGGCCCCGACTAGAAGTTCTAGTTCACTTCTACCGGTTTTAAAAATTATTATTTTTCAACTTAACTTATTTATAATTGAATTCTCCATTCATATTAACATTATTAATGATTGTTGCACACGAAAAATCTCGTGCCTATGAGGGTTCGAACCTTGGACCTTGGGGACACCAGACGGATACACATACCTCTCGGCCATGATAGGTTGGATGGACTTCCGCTTAAAGTACATCCCGTTTGGAAATTCCGCCATTTGTCCCTATCTCTAGTAGGGCTCTCGCTAGATTCTGACTAGAATCTCTAGTCGAGAAAAACTAGTCGGGTTCCAATCTGATTCTAGTTAGATGATTCTTACAAGCATTATTTATTAAAAAAGTTTGCATATTATTTGATTACTTAATTTTTTAATTATTTAAACAAAATCTTTTATTTATTAAGTAAATTAAAAAAGAATAAACCATAAATAAATATTAATTATGTGGATATAATTAATTTTTATTAACTAAATATTGTAATATATTATTTATTATTATATTATTTATTATTATTATTATTTATTAAAACAATTATAGTAAATATAAAAATATAAAAAGTAATGTAATAAATTAGTTATGTTTAATTTTTCAATAACGTTATAGATATAATTAATTCATAATATTTTGAATTTTAGGGAGTTATTATTCATCACTCTTATTTAACTCTGCATTCCTAATGATAGTTAATAATAATTAATTATGACATTATTGAAAAATTAAACATTACTAATTGCAGTGCTTTTTATATTTACTATTTATTGTAATTATAATATTATAGCATCTTTTTAATTATTATTAAATACTTGCATTAATTGTGAAAAACATTTTAAAGTATAATTGCACATACATATCTTTTTAAAAAAAAATTATTTTTACGAATAATATTACAATATTCAGGTAATAAAAATTAGTTATACCCACATAATTAATATTTATTTATGTTTTATTCTTTTAATTTACATATTAAATAAAAGATTTTTATTTAATAAAATTGCTTTATTGGAATTTTTTGTAAAAATATTCTACAATATTTAAAATTTTGTTTAAAAAATGTTAAAAAATTAAATAATTAAATAATATGCAAAATTTTTTAATAAATAATGCTAGTAAGTTTTTCTATCTATTAATCTGAATTATTTATATCTATAGAAAGATAATTTATGTATGTCATACTTGTACACTAGTTTGTCTAGTTTGAAATCGATAAGGTCCTAGTGAGTTTTTTCCAGTCTGAATTATCTAACTAGAATTTGATTGAAGCCCGACTAGTTTTTCTAGACTAGAGATTCTAGTCAGAATCTAGCGAGGTCCCTACTAGAGATAGGGACAAATGGGGAAATTTCTACACGGGAGATTATAATGTGTCTGGTCAGCTTAAATAGAATTCTGGTGAGAGTGTGTTTAATACTAAATTGTAGTAATTATGTTAATTGGTTAAATACTCTTGTTTCTAATTCAGGGTCGTAGATGAACGTCATTATTGGATTGCAGTTGAAAACTCGCATGCAGATGATTTTTATTCTTTAATTCGAGTAGTTATTTTAATTATTGTTATTTTTCTTTCTTCTGATTCACTGTACGTTCTTTGTGAATAATGTGGGTAATGCAAATTCTAAGTGTATGCATTTTACGCAGCTAATTAAAAAAACTTGTTGAATTAAATGATTGTGAATTAATTAAATGTTAATTAAATGAATCAAATGAAGATGTTCATTTTTGCTTTTATACTGTCCTGACTGTGTTTACGTTTCGTTATGCAAACTTTTATAAATTTTTCTGATAAAGTTTGAAATTAAATAGCGACTATTTATTATCAAAAGGTGATTTTAATTTAAAGGTAAATTTAAATGATGCTGTGAATCATTTTCATATAGGTCAAGTTTCATTAGGTTATTTTTAGGTCAGTTTCATTATAGGTATTAATAGGTTATTTTTAAAAAATTTTAATTACTAATCGAATTTTGAAATTATTGATTCAAAAACAATTTAATTGACTTAAATAAAAAATTATTCGATTCAAGTAAATATTTATTTGGTAATAAACTAGTAATCGGTTATCAGAATCAAATAAATTGTTTCTAATGTCTGTTGCAGGCAATTGAACCAGGAGTTTGGGAAGATTTGTCTCTTTGAAGAGAAGTGTTCTGTAATGGTATATCTACAACGATTCGGAAATAAAAAAGTGGTAAGTTTTTTTTAAATTTAATTTTATAATTGATTTTTATTTTATATTTATAATAAATTTTGTAAATTTTTTATATTTATTTCTTTTATTTTTGGAACATATATTTTCCCAAAATTTATAAAAATCGATTTTGCGATTACTTGAAATATTCTAGTAAAAATGTTCACTTTACTTTTTGTTACAAATTTTTTTATCATAAATTATAAGATTTTATGTTTATTTAATTTTAAATTCTTTTAAATGTGAAAAATTTGTTATTTATTTTTATTTCAGTGTGTTTCTAAAGTTTTAAACATTTAAATGAGCTAAATTTTTATTTTACACCCAGAGAAATTTTTTTATTATAAGTAAATTTAATAAATTTGAGTCGAATAAAAGTATATTTTTCACAGAGCCTACTAAATTATTTGTGTGTTTTAAATAAACATTTACTTTAACACAAAAATATAATTATTACTGAATTAAACATAATAATTTTGAATCAATACATAATAAGTTTGATTCATTAAAAATTACGTTAAATTCATTTATAAAATATTAATTCAAATATATTTTTTCGGTTTGGGTACAAATTTTTGGAATAAAAAAGAATTTTTCTCAGCTTTACATCTGAAATTGTGTTTTACACTGAAAAAAAATTTATTTGATATTCTGATAACCGATTAATTGATTATTATCAATTAAATATTTAATTGAATCAAATAATATTTATTGGAGTTCATTAAATGGTTGACTTCATATTTGCTTTAAATACTGAAATTATTGGTTCAAGTACCATTTAATTGATTCTAATAAATATTATTTGATTCGAGAAAATATTTAATTGAAAATAGTCAACTAATCGGTCATTTGAATGAAATAAATTTTTTTTCAGTGTAGAAAATAATTAATTGTATTTTATTTTTTATTTTTCAGTGTAGTGACTAGTGCCAATCTGAAGATGCAGGACGGATGTGGAGAAGAAAGAAGAAACTGATACGGAAGGATGTCATTGCCACAACGTAGGAACTGATCAAACTGATCACAACGAAACATGAGTCATTTTTTTGAATTTTACTATTTTTATCCTTCCCTGTTGGATACAATTTTTGAGTTTATTTGAATCATATTTGAATCATATTTGAATCATATTAATTTGGAAAATTTGAGAGATAATTTTAAAGATTCTAATTTTTAACTTTGCAATGTTTATTAATTTTAAATTATGAATTATAATTGATTTTAAATTATTAATTTAAAATATTTTTAAAAACAGGGAAGGAATCATAACAACATAGTGACACCATTGCCAAATACATTATTATGCGCCTGGTATTTATTTTTACTAACGTAAAATAATATATTTGACAATGTTTTTATTGTTTTTATGTTGTGACTCGCTCTGAAAAAATGGTTGCTAATTAATAGTTGCTACTATTAATTAATAGTTTGCTACTATTATATTAATAGTTTGCTGCTATTAATTAATTGTTTGCTACTATTTTTAATCAAAAAATTATAAACATAACTTTTATGTTATTATAAACACTTTTTGTTTTTAACGACCCTTTCTTCAAAGCGTGTCACAATATACGTATGTTCACCTCATTCATTTTGCATACTTTGTTCAGCATTTAATTTGTGGCAAATTTTTTGTTTTATTACTTTTTTATTCATCAAAGTAAATTCGTTTCTTAATTTAATTAACACCACCGAGTGATAAATTTTTAATACTTATTATAAATTCATTTATTTGAAAAAAATAGTAATTAAAAGTTTATTAAATAATTTAATTAACACCACCGAGTGATGAATTCTTAATATTATATTTAATTTCTGTTTGAAGATAGTAATTAAAAGTAGTTTTTTGTCTCAATTTGATATTCTTAGAAAATAACTGTGATTTGATTAAATTTTAAACTCATAATTTGAAAGCTTTTGTTATTAAGAATTTTTATATTTGTCTTTTAAAATTTTCTTCTTTATGGTTAAAAGTTAATACACAAATTAATACAAGCTAATACAGTAGTTCATGAAATTAGGATTTCAAAATAAAAAATTTCTTTTTTATTATTTTGTTGTTTATTTTATTTTTTATTTTGTATTCATGTTTCATTGTTTTGTGGTGTTGGGTTATGTCTATATTGTTAATTTTAAGTCATCATACAAATTGTATGATTTTGAGCTCAGGTGACGGATGCGTCCCGGGACGTATGGGTGAGCCTAACGTGCCCCTTTATCCCTAGTGTAGGTCAATTTGCATCTGGGCGGAATGTGAGAGAACCGTGGAGTGTTTCTGAAATTAAAAATTAGGTTTAAAATATATATAGACACGGGGTAGGTAGGAATAGCTTTTTTGTGTGAAGGAGAATTATTTTCGATTTATTTTTTGCGGTAGGTAGGGAAATCGGAATTTTTTTTTGTGTGATGAGCGCCCCAGCCACTATATAGGTACCAGTGGTATGTCTGGTACTGTCACCGGCACAAAGAGTACCAGTGAAATTATATTTTTCTTGAATTTTTTTTTTTATATTTGTCACTATGTTGTTTCAATTTTTTTATGATGATTTATATATTTTCTGAATTGTATTTTATATTTTTGTGGAGGAATTTTATATTCTTTTGTACTTTTTTATTCAATTATAATAATTTGTTGCTGAAAATGCCATTGTGGCGAGTAATTAATTAATTAATTATGTAATTATATTTAATCTTTTATAAATAATTGTTATATAAGGCGTTGTTCACAAACTACATTACGTTGTAATTTTAGACTAATTTTCAACCCCTTCCTCCCCTTCGTCATATTTTTTACATAAAAAATAAAATTTTTTTCACATTTCGTCGCTCGTAGCATGACCCCCCTCCTCTTTTCTATCCTAGAAGTTGCGACGTAGTTTGTGAACGATCCTTAATTATTTTTTTTATAAACTTTATAATTCATAATTACATAATACATTTTTTTATATATAAACTATAATATATTATAATTCAAATAATTATAAACTGTATATTATATAATTTATAATTATTTGAAGTAAACAATATTTAACTTTTACTTTTTAAGTAATAATTTTTACCGCAGTTGGAAAATTTTCACAAATTCGTCTCCCTTTTTTCAATTTATTTTATAGATCCCCTCGCTTTTCTGTAAATAATGCATTTTGTAAAAAATTACCTTTTAAAAAGTGAATTTTTAAAATTTTACTCGATTTTTATATCGCAAAAAATTTGACCTAAAAAATTGAATATTTAATTTCAGTTATTTCTAAAGAATATAAAAAAAAAATTGGAAATAATTTTTCAAAATTTACAACGAAAGGCTTTTAATTTAAAAATCACTTAATTTGAAATGACTTAAAAAAAATAATTTTTAACTACTATAGTGTTTTATACAAAATATAAAAAATCTCCTTTGAATATTTGAAGGACTTTTTGAAATTATATTTCGTTTATTGGTCGCTAATAAATTCTAATATAAAAATAGAATAAGAAAATGAACTTTAATATATATAAATATAAATATATATATATATGTAATTGTCATATAAAGCAATTCCAAGTGTACACTAAATTTTAAAGTAAACTTTAAAGAAATATAAATTGGAAAAGTTGGAAATTCGAGATTTATTTTAAGTACCATTTGAAATTGGAAGTTTTCCATTTTTAATGTGACTTGATAAATTTTATAGTTTTTGTGAAGTAGTAATATTTTTCCAATTTATTTTTTAAAT
The DNA here is from genome assembly GCF_015476425.1 of Leptopilina heterotoma. NCBI lineage: Eukaryota > Metazoa > Arthropoda > Insecta > Hymenoptera > Figitidae > Leptopilina > Leptopilina heterotoma. The sequence goes on from NW_025110846.1 coordinate 1,368,489, forward strand.
TTTTTATTATCTTCTTTTGGTGTAGTGCAATTTTATTTTATTATTTATTACAATTTTTTATATAATATTTTAATATTTATTATATTTTTTTATATTATTTAATTTTTTTATATTATTTTATTTTTTATTATATTATTTATATAGTTTTTTAACTCTAGTTTGTTAAATAGGAATTTAAATAGTATTTTTAAAAATTATTATCTTAAAAGTTTATACAGAAAATTATTAAATATATAATAATATATTTTATTAATATTTCACTATATTAACAAAATTTTTAGTTGTTTTATTTAATACTTTCGCTGCTCCAAGTGAAAATTTGTTTGCGTGTCCGATGAAGTCTCCAAATTTGAATTACTAAAAATGTTTACTAATTTGAATTAGTGACTTACTTTTTTGCTTTTGAATTAGTAAATAAGACTAATAAATTCGTAGAAATTACTATTGTTTAGTAAAATTTACATATTCAAAAGCAAAAATTCGGTTCCTAAATTTTTACTAATTTAAAAATAACTAATTCAATTAGTTTTGAGTATTTTTGTAGTTATTTATTTACTAATAATTAGTTATTTTTTTTATTAACTCAAAGTATTAAAAAAAATAATTAAAAAAATGTTTTTTTAAAATTAAATTTCGTAATTACATTTTTAAGGCGTTTATTTTTTTCTTTTATAATTTTTATAACATAATTTTGTCGTGAAAGGTATCAGTCATCAAAGATTTGTAAAACGTCGAATATAAATAATCGCAGCTATTTGCTTGAGGGCACTTGAAAAAGCTTAAAACGTCATGAATGATTAATGTTCTATAAAATTAACGTGAGAAAAATTCCATTCTTTTTTTTTTCGCTTGCAAATCGAGATGCGAATCAAGAGTATAATATTACACACACGTTTATTGGGAGAAACGAAAATGATTTAGAAAAACGTCAACAACAACAACAACAACAGAAACATATTTCTCTCCTCTTTTCTTTCCGGGTGTCGACTGTTGACAAACGATAAAGACTCGATATGCTTTTCTTGCACATAACAATAGAAAATGAAGAAAAAGGAATAAAAAAAAAAGTGTGTATTATATAGAAATGTATATTTGTACAAATAGAGAGAAAAGAGAGAGGGAAAGGGTAAGAGAAAGAGAGAGAGAGAGAGAAAAAAGAGAGAGAAAAATAGAGGGAGAAAAAAGAGAGAAAAAAGAAAGGGAAAAAAGAAAGAAGGGGTGGGAAAGATAGTTCGCAGGTCTAGAAAAGTGTAAAAAGAGAAGGGGGTGTAGCGACGACGAAACGTATTTGTGAATGAAACGAAGCTTTCTGGGAATAGAGGGGATGGAATCAATATTGTGTGCCTCGCCCCTTATACTAGAATGACGTCAACATTTCAAAGGGGAAAATGTACGACGAACATTGCCGAATTTTCACTACCACCACCCGGAAAAAGCTCTTTCTTTCTTTCTTTCTTTCTTTCTTTTTCTTTTCCATGTGTTTATCATGAAAAATACATTTTTTACATCATTTGTAAAATCTAAATTATCTTTATTATAAAGTTGAGGCAAAACATTTGTAAAAAAATCTATTGTACTTTTTTGAGATGTCTTATTTTTTATTAATTTTAAATATTCAAATATTTTAAAAACCTCTCTATTGGCATTTGGGACCATTCAAGTATTACGTAAGCATTTAAGGGGGAGGGGGGGTCTAGCTATTGCTTATTTCCATTAGAAAAAATGGCGCTAATGCATATAAAAAATCTTACATGGGGTGGGGGGGGGGGTCTAAAAACCTGAAAAGTATGCTTACGTAATACTTGAATGGCCCCTTTTGTGTTTTTTTTATAATTACATCATTTTCTAATAATTGAAGTGAATCTTGTTTTTTCTTTACATTTATCAAACTGTCATTTAATTGTTGAAAAATAACGGATTTAGCGTCAAGAATTTTCTCCGTCTTTTTAATTTTTTCTTTATTGATTGTATTAATATTGTTATATTTAAAGTAATAGTTTTTATTAAAAGTTTTTATGTTGGATAAAATATCTAATGGATCTAATAAAGATTCGAAATAATTATTAGTATTGTTTATTTTCATTAGCGTTTTTATTTTCATTATAAATTTGAAGTAGAACATTGTCAATAGTTTTAGAGTTAAATATTCTGTTTAATAGATTGTTATAAGACATTATACAATTTTTATTAATATTCTTATTTTTTAGTATTTTTAATTTCAGTATACTTTATATTCTTCTCTAAATTATAAACTTTAATGGAATTGTCATTTAAATTATGATACACCACTTTGTTGTCATTGAAGCGAATATTTTCTTGTTTCATTTGTCCCTCGTCAAAAGTCGACCAATGCAGTGAAGTTTCTCCTTTCCATTTTGAAACTCCATAAGCATTTGTCATATGATTGCATTTGGAGGAATTGTCATTTTTAGACTTGTTGTTTGAAGAAGAGGAAGACGATGAATGTGACGATGACAAATCCATATTAATTCTATAATAAAAATTCAATGTAATTCGTATTATTTTTTTTTTGCGAAACAGATTTAGTAAAAATCGCATATTTTTAACATAAAAAATATAAAAACCTTATTTTGTTGCGAGTCTTCTGAATGCTTATATGTTGACAAAAATTACAAAAACACCGTGATTCTATTGTGAACGTCTCAAGTTTGAATGTAGACTGGTGAATGGAGTTTTGCCTTTCTACAGGTTGAAAATATCTCTTCTCACGAATACCGGTTCTACTTTTTTTTTATGGCCCTTTCTCTCTTTTTGGTCTCTCTTGGTTTTTTTTGTGCCATTCATTCTCATTTAAATATATTTTGAAACGTTTTTTTTATGAAATTTGATGGTCTTGTGATTATCTTCTCCTCAATAATATTATTTTCAGTTTCATTGAAAACTATAATTTCGTCATCGGTACGTATAGTTTGAATAATATCTGCATTATTATTCGTCTTTACAATGTTTTCAATTTTAGGAGCTGATGATATTGTTCTTTAAATTCCACATCTTCATTTTTAATACCTTCATTATAAATGCGGTTTTTTTCATTATCCGGAGATTTTTTAATTTCTTTGGAAATATCATCATTTGGTATTGTTGTTTGTTTATAAACAATATTATTCTTAAACTCATTGCGTTCTTGTTTTTTTTATAAGTTTTATATACTTGTAAATAAACCACAATATACACATGATTCCTGTTAAAATGAAAGAATTGAAAACGTGTAGTAAAGCCACCATTTATTTTGCTCTTTTCAAGCGTAATTACGCATAAAATAATGGAATTGTTGTTTACAATAGAATAATTTCCAAAATGTTAAATTACTGCGTAATTACGCATTAATTTCTCAAATTCTACTCTTTTTAAAGTCTCTTAAAAAAACAGGTTGGTTATTTTTTTTTTTGGGTAACGACGTAGTTTGAAGACCTTCCGCCTTAATTTATTCTCTAGTCGCTTTCGTAATTCGCCTCAAGAACAGGTTAGACGACTCATCTACGGATCTAGTTAACAACATAATATAGCATGCCGATTTTTTTCATCACTTGGGTTTAGTGCTCGTCGTGAACATATCATCATATAACATATCAACATATCGTGAACATATCCTCCCTCTACCAATTTCTATGCTCATCTTGACGTTCCCGGTTTACTTTACCCCTTAAATGCTATTCTCATTCCCCACATTATTTCACGATCTTCTTTATATATTTGTCACGAGCAGTCACCCCTTTTATATATCCCTTTAACCGTAGGTGTAAAATAATAGCCTGGGTCTTGTATTTTAACCCTTCTGCTTTTGTATATGTATATAATTATATATAGAGTAATCCAAAAGTCGTTTCGAGTTTGAAATCTTAATAAACTGTCATAAGACTGTGTTTTTATTTTTTATACATCTTGTCTAGAATCCGAAAAATTTTTTTTTATGAAAATCCTGTTGATAAAATGACTTTTGTTATTGTGGTAGATTTTTTATAGTAAATTCATTTGATGGTTTAAAATATTAAGAAATTTGAATATTAATCTCTGAATTTTAATTAGTAAAATTCTACTAATAAATATTGGCAAATTTCACTATTTGTTAGTAATTTTCTTGGACGACTTTTTCCCTTAATGTTTTCACTCTGACAAAAAATTGTGTTTAAATCAAATATTCTATACTCTCTAAATTTGAATCAGTAAAAATGTTTACAAAGTTAAATTAGTGACTGACTTTCTGCTTTTGAGTTAGTAAATTTCAGTAATAAATTAGTAAAAATTACTATATTTATTATTAAATAAATAAGTAGAAATTTATGTTTGAATTAGTCACTGACTTAATGCTTTCGAATTAGTAAATTTTATTAATAAATTAGTGGAAATTACTATTTGAATTAGTGTCTGACTTTTTGCTTTTGAATTAGTAAATTTTACTAATAAATTAGTAGAAATTACTATTTTCATTAGTGACTGACTTTTTGCTTTTGAATTAGTAAATTTTCCTAATTAATTAGTTGCAATTACTATTTATTATTAAATTATTAATAAATTAGTAGAACCGGGAAATCTAGGAATAAGCTAGGAATTTTATGCCAAACCGAGAATTTTTCCACCAAATTAAAAAAAAATTTTATTATTTTAATTTGTTTTTAAAAAATCGCTTTTTATTTCAATTTTTATAGATATTTATACTGTTCTCTGAATTTCAATTAGTTAAAAATAATTAATTTGATAGTAAAATATCAGTCACTGTTTAAATATAGTATGTAAATTGTAAATAAAAAATTATCGATTTAATAGAAATTTTGTGAAATTCAACTGAAAATAATTAAATTTGTTAAAGAATTTCATTAAAAACTTTTTAACAAATTGAATTTTTAAAGTATTTTATTTTAATAATTGATAAATAATTGAATTTTATAAAGAGTCACATTCTAATGTATTCATGTTTCTTAGTGCGAAGATAATTAATCAAAATTTTTATTAGTTATTTTAAAAAAAGATACTGAAAATTTTTTTAATAAAATTGAATTTTCGCAAAGTTTTTTTGAAAATTCTGAAAAATAAGATTTTTGAAATATTTCTATTCTATTGTTTCAAGATATTTGAATTTTTATAGACAAATAATTGAAAATTTTGAAATTTCTTTACATTCTATTAAAAATAATTAAATTCTTTTAAAGAATTTTATTTAAATTTTTTGCAAATAATCAAGTGAAACTAGTCACTGTAATTATAATTTTATTTTTTAAACATTTCTTTGCTTAAATTTTTTTCATAAATAGTAAAACTCATTGCAGAATTTCAATTATTTTTAATACAATTTTTATCGAATTCTTCAAAAAATGTAATTATTCTTAAAAATTTTATTAAAATTCGTCGAAAAAATTCAATTATTTCTAGAAACTGTAAAAAAATTCTTCGCAAGAATTCAATTATTTCCATAAATAGCAAAATTCTTCGGATTTACTAAATTCTTTTAAATATTATTTTTAAAAAAAATTCTTCACAAGAATTCAATTATTTTCATTAATTTTCATAAAATTCTTCGCAGAAATTCAATTATGTTAAAAAATTTTTTCAATTCTCCTCAAAATTTCAATTATCTTTATAAATAATTAAATTGTTCTCCACAATTCAGTTATTTTCGAAAATTTTAATAAAATTCTACGCAAACGTTTAATTATTTTCACATAAATAATAACATTCTTTGAAAGCTCTCTAAATTTGATTTAGTAAAAATGTTTACTAATTTGAATTATAGTGACTGACTTTTTGCTTTTGAATTAGTAAACTTTACTAATAAATTAGTTGAAATTACTATTTAATTATTTATTTAATTAATAAATTAGTAGAAATAAATATATTAGTAAATAAATTAGTAGAAATTACTACTTATTAGTAAAATTTACTAATTTAAAAGCAAACAATCAGGTACAAATTTAACTTAGTAAACATTGTTACTAATTTAAATTTAAAGAGTATTTTGTTGAGAAAATATTGTTTTTTGGTTATTTTAATGATAGATCGTCCAACGTCCTTCCGGCAGGACGAAAAAGACTCAGGTGAGTCCCACCGAAATCACTAAAGAAAACTAACATGGATTCAGATAAATAAAAAACGAAATATATCATTGGAAAGGTAACGAAACAAGCTTTCAGCGCATATAAATATCGAGCTTGTAAGTTCAAAACTAAGGGCTGGGTAGTTTGAAGAAGTTAGATTTTCCAAAAATTCACATAATTTTTAGTCACAGAATGACGAAGCCCGGTCCTGCCGGCAGGACGCTTTTCGCTTTATTTAAGAGACTGCCTAGCCCAGGTTTATAAATTTAAAAACTCGATATTTACATCATTTGAAAGCTTGTTTCATTACCTTTCCAACGATATATTTAGTTTTATATTTATCTGCTTCCATATTAATTTTATAGAGCAATTTCGAAGGGACTCGCGCCTGAGTCTATACTCAGATATACTGAAAAATATTAAAAATGAATTTTTTTTTAATTAAAAAATTAGGTTTCATTCTTTGAACGTTTCTGAAGAGAAAGAGACTTGTCCGGTCAAAAAATATTGATTTTTGGGGATTTTACATTAAATTTACGAAAAAATGTTTTTTTCACTGTTTAAAAACATAGCAAGTTTGAAGGCTTTGAAAAATAGTTTAAATTATTATTTTAAAAAGTCAAAAATATGGATTTTTTCGTCTTTTCGTCTACTTTAATCCCAAAGAGTGCCAGAAAAGAAAAGTTGAATTCCCTTTTTTTAAAAGCCTTTTTTTCGGAACGTCCTTCCGGCAGGATGGGCGCTTGGACGATTTATCATTAAGTAAAGTTTGTTCAATATGCATAAAAATTTATTTGATATTTAAATAAACATTTGGTTCAGTTTAAAAAATTTTGCGTTTGAGAATAAAATTTGGTTGACTAGTAAAATGTTACTAATTGATATTAAAACTGTTACTAAACTATTTGGTGGACGATTTTTTGTCATTTCTGTAAATTTAATTTTAATTAAATTAATTAATTAATTAAATTTTTTTTTAATTTAATTTTTAATTTCTACTAATTTAAATTTAGAGAGTAAACAATTGGAGAAATTACGAAGAGAGTGAAAAGTAAAATCTCATATAAGATAAAATTAATATTGATTATTAGTAATTCATTAGTCTTTAATGAAATAAAAATTATTCTAAATTTAATATTTCTTGGTTTCTATTACATAATAAAGTTACGTTCAGTTTACTTTTAAAGTTCGAATATATAATAGTCTTAAAATAAGAAATTTTTAAATAAGTCTGTAAATTTTAATTAGTTGAAAATAATTGATTTGATAATAAAATTATTAAATCGCAGTTTTTCTAAAGATATCAAATTGAGACAAAAGCTTATGATACGTTTTTGTCTTAATTTGATATCGTTAGAAAAAGTTTGATGCGATTCACATAGTAGTATTTTTACTGATCAAATAGTAGTTAATTGCTATAATCATTAGTTAAATTTAATTTTTGATAAAACTATTTGCTTCCTATTGAATTGAAATTAAATTAGTTAAACTTGAATTTTAACAAATTAAAAATTTCCAGTGAAATTATTTAACTAAAATTGTATTAAAGGGAAATGTGTAATTAACAAAAAAACACCCTGATTTTAATGAATAGAAATATCTAATTTTAGAATATTCTTGAAAAAACACGTATTGAATTTTTCTTCTTCTTTTTTTTTGAGAACTTTTCCACTATAGGAGTAGAATTGTTTTTCCTCCTCCTTTGTTTTCACAAGCAGTTTGTGCAAACAGAACTTAATCTATTTAACAGAAATAACAGCCATAGAATTTAAATAAGTCTTGCAAAGTTTGTCCTTTTTATTAACTCTAAAAATTATAATGTTGTATTTAAAAAAAAATTCAAATTATATAAAGAATATTAATAAAAAAAATTCAAATTATAGAAAGAATATTAATATTCATATAATTTTAAGTGAGTCTTTTAGAAAAAGAGGATAATCGTGTTTGTCAATTTAGAAATTTTATCTTTAGAGTAAAAAAAATCACCGTAAATGTTGTCTTGAGAGACAGGAAATTTATATCCTGAGAATCTTTCGTGAATTTCTTTTGTGTGTCTGTGTGTATATTTTAAAAATTGTAAGAGAGATTTTAGACTTTAAAATTTCCATGGGAAATTCCAAAGGAAAGCTTTCATCTACTTTCTGTTGATTAAATTTGGGATAAACTGACAGGTCTCTCACTCTCTTTCTCTCTCGCTGTGGGAAAACAAAGTGATCATACATTATGTGAGGAAAAAAGGTGTAGGGATTTTTTTTCGGTCACGTTTTTCGTCTAAGGTACATATAAACGAGATCATCTTCTGATTATAAAAAAAAGGACATCTTTTTCTTATCTTTTTTTGTTCTACCAACGCGTTCAGAATATATACATTTGGGCCATGGACGCATGAAATATTTAAAGGCCTTTACATACACATGACACTGTTATTTCTGCTTCATACAAATAAAAGCGCTTTACTCTATAGTTGTATGAAAATTTAACAACTTTGCAAATACTTTATCACAGTGGCAGGCGAATTTTTTCTATTAAAACTTTATAGTCTTGTTAAAGGAGATAATAACAGAGGAGGAATTTCTTGTAACATTTTAAAAGAATGTTAACCTTTTTTCTTTTATGAAAATTTTATCATTTTTTGTTTATTCTATCTTTAGATGTAAAGTTTTGACGGTGCTAGAATATTGACCCTCTTTATATTATGTGCTCATATTTAGTAAGCAATTGAAATTATTTACTTTAGTTTTCAACAGGTTTCAAACTCATTGAAAAAGGGAAATCATATTTTTTTATACAAATATTTTTTGATTGGTTATTTTGATTGATTTTTTGTTTCTTTTTCTAAAGTTCTGAAGGTTCGAACGAAGAGAATTTATTTATTTATTATTTTATTATTTATTTTGAATTGAAATTTTGAGTAATAAAAAAGATAATAATTATAGTATATATCAAGAAACTTTTGATTCAACTTTTTTTTGTTCAAATTATTGAAATTGGAGTGGAACACACGGTAAATCGTTAGGTATTAAAATAACACCAAAAAGGATTAAAATAATCCAATTTAGTGTTATTTTAATCCATTTTGGTGTTATTTTAACACCTAACGATTTACCGTGCAGAAATTGGACTAGGTAAAGAATTTTTTGGTAGTTGAAATTTCATAAAGTCGAAATTTGAATGATTTATTATTTGCTTATTTAATAATAAATTAAACTTTTGTTTTTGACGAATTAAATTTGTTTGAAGAATTTGAAAGAATGTCACACTTTAATTAAAATTTTATAAAGTGGGAATTTTGTATTTTATTTATTAACGAGTTGTTTAATAAATAATTGCAAAATGACACTTTAGAATTGTATTTGTTAACAAGTTTGTTTAATAAATAATTGTAAACTGACACCTATTGTTTTGAAGAATTAAATTTTCTTTGAAAAATTTTTCTTTCCAACTACTGAAATAAAAGTCAATAAATTCATTGACTAAACTTTTCTTGTCGTGTACTCGCGGTTAATATGTAAATATTTAAAAGTAGTCAACAATATTCTATTTTTAGTTAAGAGCTGTTTACATGGTAAATTAAAATTGAAAGAGTCGTTTCTTAAAATATACAATGACTGTTTATAAAAACTAATCTTGATGTTGATTTAATCAAAGTTTGTTTTCCATTCAAAAGGACTTCCTTATTTGGTATTATTAAAAAAAGGTCTTTTCATGGGAATTATAACGCTTAGGGTGGCACACGTGTTGAGTTTGATTGTAAGGAAATATTCAAAGTTTCATATATTTGTGCAATGATTTTTTTTTTTTTTTGGGGGTAAAATTTATTTAATTTGAGATTGGGTAATTTAATTTTGCTACTGGAAATTGCCATCCTAGGAAAAAGAAAATCAAATTTTTATTGCAGTTCCCTTAAATTTATTTGATTGAAAATTAAATATTTCATAAAATTGTTTTTATATTAATTTTTCGAAAAGAATTCAATGGTTATAAAATAAAAGCAAGCAGAAAATATTTTGACACTTTTTGAATTTTGAATTTTCCTAAAAATTGGTAACTTTTGAAATCCATGTGTAATTTTGTAAAAAATATGTTTTTGTGTCTATAAAAAAAATGACAAATTAAAAAATTAATTTTCCTTATTTTTGAAGCACTTTCTTGGGAAAAGAAATTTTTTAGGATAGAAATTCTATAAAATACTGTTATTTTTCAATTTTTTTATTTGAAAATTCATTTATTTAAAATTATTTAAAATTCATTTTTAACTAATTTTAAAAAATCATGATTTAGTCGTAATAGTTTTTTGTATTTTTTATATGAAAAATTTTGAAATTAGAAAGATAAACAAATGAATTTTGAAATAAAATAATTGTATAACAATGTTATTTTTTAGCATTTTCAACTTAAAAACAATGTTTAAAAGTAAATGCTAAAAAACCATTGTTATCCAATTTTTTTATTTGGAAATTCATTAGTTTTTCTTTCTAACTAATATCAAATTATAATTTTTTTTATATAAAAATAAAATAAAAAAATTGAATAATAATGTAATTATTAGAATTTGTACTCTAAAAATTGTTTTTTTTTCAAAAAAAAGCTCCACAAATAGTAAAAATCAATTTCTTCATTCGGTAATTTTTTTATTTTATAAAATAAAATATTTTTCGTTTTGTAAAAACAATTTCTACAAAAAGTCGCATAGATTTCAGAATCTGCGCCAGTTTGTACGTGAAAAAAAAAAATACAAAAAAGGGTCAAAATATTTATTGACTGATTTTATCTTATCATCATTGAATTGCAGATTTCCACGCCAAAAATTAATATAAAAACAATTTTATGGAATATTTAAATTAGTTTCTTGATATGGTTAAAAATATCAGTGAAAATATAAAAACAAAATATTAATAGTATTAAAAATATGATTAATTAAAAAATATTTATTCAAATTCAGAAAGTAGTGAACGTGTTACTAAACTATTTAATTACTGTGAATATTGATGATAATTTATTAAAATTTATAGATAAATAAAATGAAAGAATATTTTTCTTTCGAGGACAATATAAGATAAGTTCATTTTGCACAAATGTTAATCGTAAATATCTGTTTAAGAAATTAATTTCTCTGACGTAAGAGATTCACCCTGAGGGAAAATATAGTGACATGTGAAACAATTAAGGAAGAAAAAAATTGTACTTCTATATGGCGTTTTGTTGTCTGAATGATAAATCGAGAACAAAAATGACGTCACCGAGCGTCTTTATTTAACGTTTCTTTTGTCAAAGAATCTTTTTCTTAAATTCAGTTGCATTTTTTTTATTAGTAAATCTAAAAAAATCTCTAGTTGCACTAGAGAATTTTTTTCATTGGTATTTATTTATTTTTAAAAAATTTATTTATTTATTATTTGGAGAACATTGATAAATATTTTTTATGCTTTGAATTAAATATTATTTTAATGAAATAATCGATATTATTTTGCTAATAGGAAGTAAACGTTTATTTTTGAAACAAATAATTTTTATTTAATATTGAAATACTTGAAATCAATTCGAATTTACTTCCAGTTTATTTTTTACTATTCTAACTATTTATTCTGTATTTATATCAAGTGATATTTAATTGACTCAATAATTGTTTGATGAACGATTGATATTTGTTTTATAATAGTCAATCGATTATTTTGTTTAAATAATTTTTTCCAAAGTCTATAAAGTTGCGTTATTAATTTTCTTGTTATTCTTGAATATTTAAATTGTTCGTAAATTATTATTTTTGTCCTCCACCTCGCAGTGAGGAGAAATTTGACAATATTTATTTTGAAAATGAAATTAATTTCGCTCGTTATTTATATTATAATTTGATTGTTCGATATATAAGAGAGCATTGAAACACATTAAATGATGACATAATCTTGAATGATCGAAGGTTTCGAACCTATATATCATCTAAATAAAATAACACATTTTCCGTTAGATATTTGCCATTATTTTGTTGAAAGTGGAATTGCATTCAGGATAATTTTATTTATAGCTTTTCAATTGCAGTATATTAACGATCGATAATATGATACGTTTATCAGGATTATTTTTCATGGACTATATAGTAACCGAGTATTATGATATCAAAAAGGTAGATACAGAATGATACAGAAAATAGAGATACACTGCTTTTGAATGTTTGATACTTTTTGAACTTGTCAAGTTTTATTCCCGTAAATAATATGTCTATCAATTGTGTGAAGAGATAAAAGTTTAACAGACATTTATTGTTTTTTAAATGTTTAATTAATCAATTTCATCAATATAAAGTTGATGTTTATGAACTAATATTATATTTATGATGAATTATTTATTACATTTATTTAATACATTTATTTATTACATTTATTTATGATATTTATTTATGATATTTATTTATGATATTTATTTATGATATTTATTTATGACAGTAAATTTAATTGAAATTTCCATCGTAAAAGTTTTTACGCAAATTTCCGTATCAATTTATAATTTTTATTAATTATCAACATGAATGATGAAAATTGTGTTTAAAACAACAATGATAAAATTCTCCTTAATGAGTAGACAATTTATTGAAGTTATTCATAATTAACAACACATATATAGTTGTATATAATACAATAATGTGGGTGTAAATAAATTTAATGGAATATTTACTCGATATATTCATTTGGCGTATATTCATTTAAAATTAAAATCTGTAATTATTACGAATTATCATTTATAATCAGTACAATTCGAGGGTTTATGATTTATGATAATTCAGTTTCCCTGACGATAATAATTGAAATTTTGTCTGTAAAATTTCATATAAGTTGAAAATAATAATAGACTATATTTATTGAATGAATGAAATTAATTAACAAAAGTTTGATGTCAAAGGAGTGAAATTATTACTTCGATAATTGTTTCATATTTTGTAATTTAATTAGATTGAAGTCTCTGTTTTTGTTAGCCAAATTAAAGATTGATGAGATGCAATTTACATGTTCTTTTGAACAGAATTTCATTTAATTTTAAATAATTTGATTAAACTTTGATGATTGTTAATTTTTTTTATTATTTTTTATCACAGTTTTTCCAAGGATAGAAAATTAAGACAAAAAACGTATCAAAACGTTGCTTTGCAATGAATGACTTTTTGCTTCTGAATCAGTTAAAAATAATTGATTTTCAGTGAAAAAATAACTGAAAAATTAGTTAAACTTAACTAAATGAATCAGTTAAAAAAATCTACTGAAACATAATTTATTTTTAACTAAATGTCAGTAGTAAAATTACTAGCAATTTTAAAAATAATAAAATTTAAAAAAACTTTTATTTCTAATTTTGATTGAAAACACTAAAAAAATTCAATTTTGGAGAAATTACAAGTAATTGCAGAAATTCAATTATTTTCAAAAGTAATAAAATTCTTCTCATAAAATTCAATTATGTTCAAAAAATTTTCTCATTTCAATTATTTCCAATATCTACTATTTTAATAAAATTTTTCGAAAAGAATTCAATTATTTAAAAAAAATTTTAATAAAATTGTACACAAACATTTTATTATTTTTAAAAATAATAAAAATTCCACAGGAATTGAATTATTTTCATAAATCTTTAATTATTATAAGTTATTATAAAACATGAAGAAATCGATCACTCCGAGTCTTCGACTCGGAGCAATCGATATCTTCATGTTTTATAACAAATACTTTTATAATTTGTTTAATTTCAAAAAGGTTTGAGTTTTTTGAAATTTTTGAATGTCTTAATTTCTGTGGAAAAATAATAATAATAAAATATTTATTTAAAAAAGAAGTTATTGATGTTTTCGAATAATTTTACAATTAAAGAAATTTGTAAATAAATGTAACAAAACATTTTCTTGAATAAAATTTTTTTTTCTAAAAATTTAAAAATTTTCATTTTCAATTAAAATTTGTAATTGACAAATAGAAATTATAAACATTATTTTGTTTCGTTTATTTTTTAAAAAAAACTTTGAATTTTATTAAAGCTGTTGTAATTAAAAAATGATGCAAATTATTTCATTATGAAAATTGAGAATTTTCTACAAAAAGATTAAGAAGTTATTAAGAATATTTTATTATATTATTAAGAATTGTAAACAATATTGTTGTTGAGAAATAAAAATTAAGCATAAAATAGGCATTTTTCCTATTTCTTAATTATAATTTTTTAATAATTAACAATTTTCTAATATTTTTTATAAATAAGAAGAAGAAAAATTTGTATAATTGTTTAGATCAGGCAAACGAAATTTTGATGAGAAACAAAAAACGGAAAAAAATTAGGACAAAGCCGGGAAAAAACTGGGAACCCAATGGGCAAAAAACCATCATTGTTTTAAAAAAGTTTCAAAAACGTTTTTAGAACGTTTCATGTCTGCCAAATAATGTTCTAAAAACGTTCCATTGCTTTTAAAACGTTTTAGAAACATAAGATAATATAACGTTTTTGGGACGTTATTTGGCAGACATGAAACGTTCTAAAAACGTTTTTGAAACGTTTTTAAAACAATGATGGTTTTTTGCCCACTGGGAATTTTGTTGAACGGACAAAATTTATTTCTTATTTCTTTAAAATATAATTTATGATAAAAAAAAATTCAATATGCAAGTTATTTCTGAAAATAATTCTTTTATTTTTTTGATGAGTTATGAACATGACAAATGAACGAAGCATAAATAGAAAAAAGGTTACAAGTTACAGGTGCAATTATATAATATTTCTTGGTACGTAATTAGGAAAATATATGAATAATAGTAAGTTGAAAAATTGTTTCAGAATATTTGTAACGTTTTTCATATAACTTTTGTTATTTTTAGACACTGTATTGCGGGAGCGTTCATAAATGATGTCACGTTTTTTTTTTTTGGGGGGGGGGGTCTCTACTAAACGTGACACAATGTATTTTTACATGTAAAATTGCATGAAATTGTGTGATAGGGGGGAAGGGAGGGGGTCTAAAATCCCGAAAAATTGCGTGACATTATTTGTGAACGCTCCCAATTTAATTTAAATTTGATATGTTCTTTCACGCGAAGAAACAATTGTTCCTTAACTGGTCAACATTCTTTCACTGGTAAAATGAAGATTTTTCAATATTTGATTAAAATTTGATATATTATGTTATATTTACAAAATTTGTATCTGAATAATCTTCTATAAAATCTATTTATTTTGTCAGGGAATTTTATGAAAAGTACTATAAAAATATTCAATTTCTAGAATTTATAAGAAAATTATGAACTTTGTTGTCCAACGTAACAGACTTAGAAAAAGAAAATATTAAATTTAATTTTAAATTTTCTTTCTATTTCTAACAATAATGAAACAAAATATAATTTTAATTAAATTTGTCAAAAAAATTTTAAAGAGAAAAAATTTCACATCCTATAAAATAGTGAAAAATAAATCAATTTAAAAATTTTTTTTGCAATAATATTATAACAAAACAAATTTGAATTATTAAAAATTTGAACTAATTAGAACAAAAGTGAGACGAAATTTATAAAAATTAATTTTTAAATAATAAATAAAGTTAATAAAAATAAATAAAATTTCTTTTCTTAGAAAATAAATTTTTAAAAAAACCGTATTTTGCATTAATATCAATTAGTTTTTTTCACAATTATTGATAAGCAAATTTTTCTATATTTTAGAATGTTAAATTAATATTATTATAGATTGAATTTTAAAAAGTTTCAAATTGAAGTTTTAGAAAAGTTGAATTTTAAAAGGTTTTAATTAAAAATTCTGAATAAGGTAGTTTTTTGAAATATTTTTATTCACATTTTTTCAAATTAGTTATGTTTTTAAATATGTGACGCGATCTGAAGAAAGGGACCTTAGAAGCAAATCATTTTAAGGTTGGGTTAGAGTTACTTTTTTCTTGTTTGAAAGTTTCTTTTTACTTATTTCGAATTAAAATCAGTGTTTATTAAATATTTTAGTTTTAATGAAGACTTAAACTTCAATGATTTATATTGACAGTTGATCCTTTTTTTGTATTTTCATTTAAAAAATTGCAAACATAACCTATAATTTTTTGCTTCTAAGGTCCCTTTCTTCAGATCGCGTCACATATGTAATATTTAATTGAAAAATTTTCAAATTATTCAAACTTTCATCAAAATTGTCTTGTAAACAAGTGGATTTTAGAAATATTTTAGTTAAAATTTCTATAGAAAATAATTGAATTGAAATTTTGAAAATAATTTTTAATAAGTTACAGTAGGAATTCTTAAAAATTATTCAAATTTAAAGGATTTGAAATTTGAATACCTATATATGGAAAAATAATGCGGATAATAATTAAATATTTGTTTCAAAAAATCTATTTAAGTTCAAAATTATTTTTAGTATTAAAGATATTAAAAAAAATGTATTATAAACATAATTTTGGAGTTTCAATTATTTCTAGAGTAAACTAAAATATTTTTAGGGTTTGGTAAAAAGTGAAAGTTTTGTCTAAAAATCAGAAAATTCTTTCAATATTTCATGGAATAATTTATTTTTAGAGTTATTTTTTATGACCGGGAAATGACCGTGAATTTTTTTTTATGAAAAAAGTGACCACTCTGAATTTGTCAAACAATATTATTTTTTAAAGAAAAAAAAAACAACAAAAACATACAGAGATACTAACTTTGAAGGGTGTACAGACAGAATTAATGACAGAATGAAATACGAAGATTATTATAGTTAAAATAATAATAATATTTAGAACCTCTTGTTCAAAGTGCGAAATTTTAGGATTTAGCAATCGAGATGTTTCAGTGGAAACGAAATCCATAAATGATGTAGAATATAATATAATATTTTACATCATTTTATGGATGATCAATAGATGATGATATCAAAATTCCAGTACATGAGTGACGAGAGAAATGATGAAATGACGGGTCATGTTGACTCGTTACGTCACTGGTGTGCCTCTCTTTCGCTCCCCGATATTTGTGTCGTCACTCACAGTATGTATGTATATATATATAAATATACATCTAAATCTAAAGCGATGACGAAGGGGTGTAGAGGGAGTTGGGTGGGGTTGTTGGTCGAACCCGAGGCGAACGATGAATGAAATCGGGGTTTTGGAGATGTTCCAGCCGCACGGGTTGCGAATCATTGGAGGTGGGAGTGTGATGAGGGTTGTCAGAGGTGCGGGGGTCTTTTCAAGAGGCGTATAACCGGGAGCTCTCTCTAGTTTTGACGTCACAGCTCAAGGCCGCGTACGATCGTTACTATTGTTGCTGCTGCTGCTGCTGCTACTGCCACAGCCACAGCTTATCTCTCTTTATATATGTATCTTTCATCAACAATTTTATGATTCCATGAATTTTCAAATTGACCATATCTCCACTGTTTATTGTGAATCAAAAATTGATTTCATCAGATTATGAAATTTTATTAATTCATATGTAGATTTATTGTTTTATGGGTATGAGAGGCTCGATGAGAGGTAAAATAGGGGATGTGATATGACAGTGCTTTTTTATTTTAGGATCGTATTTTTTTTATTGCTTTCTTCGAAAAACATGGCCCTAAACTTTTGATCGTCACTTTTTATTTGTATTTTGATAAAATAAATGTAATTTTTTGTATATTCTCTCTAAATTTGAAACAAGGTGAAAATAGCTGATTTTCAGTGGTAAAATAACTGAACTTCAGTAAAACGTAAATGAAAAAATTAGTTAAACTTGACTACATGAATCACTCTAAATTTTAATTAGTAAAAATGTTTACTAATTTAAATCTTAAATTATTGTAAATTTTTATAAAACATGAAGAAATCGATTGCTCCGAGTCGAAGACTCTTCATGTTTTATAATAATTAAAACTTGCTACTTTGTTACTGTAACTTCTTCAAAAATTATTTTCATCATTATACGATTATTCATTTCTAGAATTTTCAATTAAAATTCTTCTTTAAGTAAATTTTTTTTAATAATTCTTGAAAAAGTTCGCGAAACATTATTTTCGACTTGAAAAATTAGTGAAAAATTAGTTACAGATTGAAAAATTATTTTTCCATCTTTGGTAAACTTTACTTGTATCTATGAAATAGGGGAATAATTTTATTGATGCGTTAGCTTGTATAGAAACATTTTTTTTTCTTTACAAAAGAATAAATTACGAGCGCAATTATTTTGCTTTTGTGGTCTCAGGAGAAGCGCGCTCTTTATGTCTGACTATTTCGGCACTTGACTACTGAAAACAGTGTAAGTGAAGGAGTGGATATTCGATTGTCTCTGACAATGTAATATAAGGGATATACTTAGCACACTTTCCTTGGCCGGATTATATTAAATTTAGTCGAATCCATGAAAAATCATTTCAGATGCAACTAGTCCTTTTATCGATTTAACACTCTTTGTGTAGCATAAACAATTTCAAATAAAATATCCAAGCCTTACATTCTTTTATATTCACTGAAAGAAAATACATACTTATTAATCTGCGAATCAGTTGGAATTTTAACTGATTTGAATCAGTGATTGGCAGTTTGCTTTTAATTTCAAAAAAAAAAAAAATTTATTTAGGTAAACCAAATATAATTTAATTGAGTTAAATAAAAGTATATTTGTCTCAGAGTGTACTAAATTATTTATTTCTTTTAAATAAAATTCTTATTCGAACCAAATATAATTTGAAAGAAATAAATAATTTAGTGGGCTCTGAATTAAATATGTCTTTTTACTCGGAGAAATAGTAACATAATTATTTTAATACAATATGAATAGTAATATTCTCTATAATAAATTCATTACTAATGGTAATTTAATTAACAATTATCAAAGTTTTAATTAAATTGATTAAAATTCATTTGTCATAAGTTCCATTATCGTCAGAAATAATTATATTTCTTCTCCGGAATTCAATTATTTAAGAAAATTTTAATAAAATTCTGAGCAAAATTGTAATTATTTTCAAAAAATTTTCATCAATTCAATGATTTTTAATAGGTACTATTTTAATAAAATTTTCCAAAAGAATTCAATTATTTATAAAAAAATTTAATAAAATTCTACGCAAACCTTTAATTATTTTCATAAAATAATAAAAATTTCACAGGAATTCAATTATTTACATAAATTTTTTTATAAATTTCTTCGCAATCATTCAATTATTGTCATAAATAATAAAATTTTTACAAGCATTCAATATTATTTTTGTAAATAATAAAATTCTTTTTAAAAATTCAATTATTTTCATAATAATAATAATTTTAATACAATTTTAATCAAATTTCTCGAAAAATGTAATTATTCTAACTTGATAATAAATTCGTCATAAGAATTATTTTCATAAATCATACATTTTTCACAAGAATTTTATTATTTTAAAATACAATTTTCGTAAAAATGTTCGCAAAAAGTCAATTATTAAAATTTTTTTTTTATAAAATTCATTTCAAGAATTTCATTATTTTGAAAAAGTTTGATAAAATTCGTTGCAAAAATTCAATTATTTTCATAAATATAATAAAACTCATTGCAGGATTTCAATTATTTTTGACACAATTTTAAATTGTATTTAAAACATTTTTCAATTATTCGAAAGAAAAAATTAATAAAGTTCTTCGTAAGAAGTTAATGTTTTTTGAAAATTTTAATAAAATTCGTTTCTAGAATTCAATTATTTTTAAAAATTTCAATAAAATTCTTCGTCTCAATTCAATTATTTAGAAATTTATTGATAAGTTTCTTTATGAGAATTCAATTTTAAGAAACTTGCAATTATTCAATAAATTGTTTTTTTGTATTTAAATAATTGAAATCTAGTAGAATTTTTTTAATAAAAATTGATTTAAAAATGGATTTCAGCTAAAATTTTAGATTATAATTAAATATTAAAAGCGTGAATTTTTTTTAGAATTTCTGGTTTAGAATTTTTTTTAGAAATAATTGAATTTTGAAAGGGTTTCAAATTAAAATCTTTAAAAATCTGAATTTTTCATATTTTTAACTAACAATTTTGTGGAATTAATAAAATATTTTGAAATAGTTACAAATTTTTGCAGAAATCCAATTATTTTCAAGAGTAATAATATTCTTCGCAAAAATGAAATAGGTATTGTACAAAAGTAATAAAATTCAATTATTTTCACAAATAATAAAACTCATCGCAGAATTTCAATTATTTTCTAATAAAATTGATTAAAAAATTGATTTAAAAATGAATTTCAGTTAAAATTTGAGATTATAATTGAATACTTGTAAGTCTTATAGCGTTAATTTTTAGAAGTAATTGAATTTTGAAATTAATTTTTTTAAAAAAGTTTAATTGAATTTCTTTTATATTATTTTAAGTTTTTATTTTTCTAATAAATTTAATTGAAGCTTTTACGAATAATTAAAATTGAATATTGTAAGGAAATGGATTTGAAAAAAATTGTCAATGAACTTTTTCGAAAATTATTAAAAATAATCGATTTAAAGAAGAATTGTAGTTAAAAATTTTTGAAAATAATAATTGAATTGACAATTTTTTGGTGAAAAATGCAGGAAAAATTCCAAAAATGAATTGATAATGATTTTATCACTTTGTTATCTTTTATAGTTTTGAAAAATTTAATTTGTAGTTTTGAGTAAAATTTTCTCTTATTTGACTCGGACTGATTATATTTTAAATTTAATTTAAATTTAAATTTAATTAATTTAATTTAATTTTTCATTTTTGGTCCATAAAGTCCGTATTTTTAAATACTTTCACTGGTTCCAGCCCTGCTACTTTTTTTTTTGTTTTCAAAGGCACTTTTTCTAAAATTGAGAATATCAGTAAATGTTTAACATTGAAATAGACAAATTATATTTTCGATAGAGCATATATACTTATTTGTAGAAAATTTTCATCGAAAAGTACACAGAAATTCAATGTATATATTATGTAAAATAGAAAATCAAGTCTAGTGCGAGATATAAATAAATTCGGTCCATGGAGAATTTTTCTGCTTGCATCATCGACGCAGGAGCGATCCATCTTCAAATTGTACACAGATAGATAGCTCGAAATCGAATACCGGGTAGAAAGAAAGAGAAAGAGAACACGAATGTCATATATATATATACATGAGTCTGTACAGAGATAAAAGGATAGCCAACCAGTAAAAACTGACTCTAAATCCAAAGTTGTTGTAAGGATTCGGATTTGGAGGAGGATTGCTATTTAATATTACATGAACTATAATCACAAATACTTTTAACGTGCTAAAAGTGCATCGAATCGAAAATTACGATTAAGCTCTTTCCTTTTTCTTCTTTTTTTTTTCGAATATAAACAGAAAATTAACATTTTTTCAAATGAGTTGAATCTTTTCCAAAAAAAAATTTCGCGATATAGGTTTATTTATTTTCATTCTTTTCTCATATGATGTGAAATTTTTTACTTTTATTCTTTAATTAAAGAATATAGAATAAAGTATAAAAAAAGTATACAAAAAGTATAGAAAAAATATACAAAAAGTATAGAAAAAATATACAAAAAGTATATAAAAAGTATAAACAAAACTTCTAAGAATTTTATAATGACATAATTCGAGAAATGAGTGTTTTTGCTGTATCGAAATGACAAAAAGATATAAATTACCATTGACCTTGACCCAAATTGACTAATTATAATTTTCCTTCGATAACAGAATGAAGAAACTCAACATTGTTTTAGGTTTATTAATGGAAATTATCATCATGAATCTCCCACGCAAAACTAGTAAATGAAATGGAAAACACTAGCCCTATGGAGAAAAAAGAGCGAAAGATTCTCTTATCGTTGTTGTTTTTTTAATATCATTCTCTTTAATTAATTTTTTGCTTCTCATTATAATTTAGTATCTGTAATGGTAATTTGAAATTTTTGTTTCTGAAAAGGATGGGGAGAATTTTCACCAGGGGGTCGATTTGGTAATTTTTTTTTCTGCTCTGACTTTTATTTTTTCACTTTTATTTTGGGTGTGATAGATCTTTATTTTCATTTTGAATTTAATTGGTTTATTTTCACATTCACTTTGACCGATTTTTGTTTTTACTTTTACTTTGACAAATCTTAGTTTAGTAGCAGTTTTATAAAAAAAATATTTGTGGAAAAAATTTTAATTGTCACCTAGAAATATTAAAAATTGACCCCGAGTAAAAATTAAAAATTTCTAAGAATAAGAGACGGTAAAATTTTGCAGATCTTATTTACCAGAATTGTTTTTGTTTTCTTCTTCTTGGAAATATTTTCAATCTTTTTCTAATTGTTCAAAAGGGGAGAAATTTCAAGAAGGGAAAATTGAAAGGAAAAAAAACTTCCTAACACTTTTCAATTATAACAGATTGCTTTTTGATTTATAAATTTAGCGCAAAAAAAATTTCGAATGTTGTCTCAGTTTTAATTTGATTGTCCAATTCCGCCTTTAAGTTACAATATATTTATTTCTTCTCCCACGTATTTGGTGAAATTTTTTTTTCTGATGAAATAGAAGCAGAATATATTATATGTATATTTTACGAGTGTAAAAATTTTGTAGTTCTTTTATATATAAATATATATATATATGTATATATTTGGAAGGATTGTGTGTCTTGGTTCCATTGACGGCGCCTCGACGCCGTTCTGCCGTTCGCTTTTCGACGCCCACGTAATCCAAGAAATACTGTGTCCGCTCAACTTTCGTCCATTATCCCCGATACTCCTTGAGTCAGGAATCAAATACCCATTCCCTACCATCCATCACGATTACTCAATGTGATTTCCGACGATGCGATGCTATACACTTTAGCTCGAATCACTCAAGTCACGTGATTTTCAAAGAAATTGTAGCGTAGAAATATAGATTTTTTATAGTTTGGCATTTTTTTTCTCGTGTAGATAAATTCTTCTTTGGCAATGCTTTGTTTCAATTTTCAATGTCAAGGTCTCTGCGAAATTTTTGTCGAAAGAATTTTACTCTGAATTCATTTGATTATAATATTATAATTTTATTGATTTTCTCACAAATTCAATTATGCTAAAATTTTTTTTAAAATTCTCATCAAAATTTCAATTATTTTTAGAAATAATTCAATTCTTCTCCGAAATTCAATTATTTTCAAAAATTTTCCAAAAGAATTCAATTATTTAAAAAAAAATTTAATAAAATTCTGCACGACTTTTAATTATTTTCAAAAAATAATAAAAATTTAACAGCAATTTCATTATTTACAAATTTTTTTTATAAATTTCTTCACAATCATTTAATTATTTTCATAAGTAATTAAATTTTTACAGAGATTTAATTATTTTCGTAAATAATAAATTCAATTATTTTCACAAATAACAAAACTCATTGCAGAATTTCAATTATTTTTAATACAATTTTAATAGAATTTTTCGAAAAAATTCTCTAAAATTTTATTAAAATTCGTCAAAAGAATTCAGTTATTTAAAAATTTATAGATAAAATTCGTTATGAAAATTAAATTTCAAAAAACATTGATTTAAAAATGGATTTTAGTTAAAATTTTAGATTATAATTGAATTTTTAAAAACATTAGAGCGTAAATTTTTAGAAATAATTGAATTTTGAAAAGGTTTCAGATTAAAATCTTTAAAAATCTGATTTTCTTATATTTTTAACTAACAATTCTGTGGAATTAATTAAATATTTTTGAATAGTTACAAATTATTGCAAAAATTCAATTATTTTCAAAAGTAATAAAATTCTTTATGAGAATTCAATTTTAAGAAACATGCAATTATTCAATAAATTGTTTTTTTTTGCATTTAAATAATTTACTTCAAGTGGAATTTCCTCATAAACATTGATTTAAAAATGGATTTCAGTTAAAATTTTAGATTATAATTGAATTTTTAAAAGCATTCGAGCGAAAATTATTTATTTGCATTTTATTTGTATTTAAATTTAAATAATTGAATTCTAGTATAATTTTCTAATAAAAATTGATTTAAAACTTAATTTCAGTACAAATTTTAGATTAATTTTAAATTAAAGAATTTTAGTCAAAAATTCTTGTAAATAATAAAATTTATAAATTTTTTTGTAATGATAATCAGTATGCATAATTATGATTAAAAAATAAAATTTATGAAAATTTTTTAATTCTTTAAAAAAAATACTTGAGATTTCGTTAAAAAATTGTAATAAATAAAAAGAAATTATGCAAACTTTTTAATACCCAAAATTTTAAACTAATCTAGTTGAAAATCGTAATTAACAAATAGAAATTATAGGAATTTTGTTCCTAAAGATAATTAAAATTTTCTAAAAAAATGTTTTTTTTAATTATTATTTGAAATTTTTGTATAAAAATGATGCAAATTATTATTTCTTTTTTTCAAAGAAGAACAGAATTTTTTTTTAAAAATTGTAATAAGAAATAGGAATTTTATAAAAGTTTTTCTTCTTTTTTAAAAGAAAAGTCATAATTTTGTGAACAGAATTGGGATTGAGAAGCAGAAAATATGCAAAGTAGTTTCTAATTCCTAATTAAATAATTTTTATTTATAATTAATTCTTAATTAAATAATAAAATGTTAAATTAAAAACTGTTCTTAAATTTAAAATATCCAGTTAAATTGAAAATTAAATAAAAATATCCAACAAACTTTTTATTACACAGTTTTTTCTGCAAATATCAAATTGAGACAAAAAAAACAACAACAATTTTGATACTTTTTTTGTCTCAATTTGATATTTGCAGAAAAAATATTTTTTAAATTATATTTTAAATTTAATTCGTAAGTTTATTATAAATATTTTCAGAATAAAAAATATTGAAAGAATTCTTTAAAAAGGAGCCAAGATTATATTTTTGAATTTAGAATATATAATTTCTCTTTGGTGACGTGAAAATAAATTTTCTAATGAATTTTCTTTATTTTTATATCCTTTTTTTTTGCTAAGATTACTAGAGCTGAAAAAATATTCGTTTTTATGATTTCGTATTATTTCTTTCTCACGCGTTATAAAAATTTTTATTTTTCGAAAAAATATTAAATTTCAATTCCTGAGATTATTTCTGTATAGTCAAAAATTATTGTAGAAGAAGGAAAGTGGATGGCGTTTTGCCAATAAGTCAATTGATTTACATAAAGTTGACCCACCACCACCACCACCACTTGATTATTGTATGGTCGTTTTGTCCAATAAATTTTTTATATAGGGTAAAGTTCACAGTAAATAAATATAAAATGAAAATAATCGTTGATGTGAATATTGACATAAGAAATAATTTAATAATTTAAAAGCATTTCTTTTTTTAAATTTGCTAATGTAAATAAAATGATAATTTATTTCTTATTTAAATATTTGTTGAAAATATTCAAAATATTTAAAATGTAAAAAATATCGTAAATATTAAAAGTATTAAAAATATTGAAAATATTGAAAATATTGAAAATATAAAAAATATTGAAAATATTGAAAATATAAAAAATATTGAAAATATTGAAAATATAAAAAATATTTTATTATTCTTAAATATTTATTTAAAGTTTAACTATATTGAAATTATAATGTCAACGAAAAAAACTGCCGTGTTTATTTATAGATTTTAAAACTCTTACTACTTTGAATGTAAACATTCGTTGCTTTTGGTTACAACAGTAAAATTTTACTTAAAGAACGGAATAAATTATAAAAGCTCATTTCAGAATGGAAAAGTTTTTACAACTGCGCCTACTCAAAAGTAACAAGAGAAATAAAAATTTCTGCACTCTTCCTTGACGAGAAAATCATAAAAGCGAAAACTTTTTACGATAATTATTTTCGTGGGTGTATTTCCTTAACGATTATAAAATATAGGATTGTCTTTTTAAGTTTCTTTTTTTGTTTTTTCTTCGAAGCAAAAAATAAACTTTCTTTGTCACATTTAATTAACAGTTATTTTATAAAGTTTTAATGAAAATAAGTTGAGATTTTGAAAAATTGATTTTAAAATTAGTTGAGAGTTAAAAGGGAAAAAATGTGTGTTTTTTTTTTTTGTATCAGGTGTAGAATTTCATGCAAATTGTAAATTGTTTGAAGTAGTTTTGTTGAAGTTTATTCTTCTATTCTTAAATATCAATATTTTGTAATTGATGTCAGGTTGCTATTGCAATGTTCTACATAACAGACTGCCATCGATATCTCGGTCAAACATAGGCTAAACGACCAATCGACATTGACTTATTTTGACCCACAATTATCGAAATAATTTCAATCAATTGCATAATGTTTGATAATCAGCCGATAGCATTGAACAGACTCTGTATTAGAAGCAAAAGTACGGAAAAAATAACTTTTTACCTCAGAAAATATTTCTTGATTTTAACTTCTTAGTTTTCTAAAAACAAGTTCTTGTAATTTTTTTTTTTAAATTGTAAAAAATAATTTTTTTAATTGCTAAATTTATTTTGTTGATGACATGTTTTTCTAAAGGAAAATAAAATCTAGTGTTGAGTGAAATATTTTTTTCTATGAGAATAACGTGAAAAGCTTTCATTTCACTGAATGCGAAAGTGAAATTGAACATTTGTCAAAGTAAAAGTGAAAATTAAAGAGAGAATAAAATTCTGTGAAAGGAAAGAAATAATTGTTTAATTTTAAAAGGAAAATTTCTTTGAGACAAATAAGTTTGTTTTTATATCAAATACAATTTTTTTATTCAAATAAATTTTCTTTGAATCAAATACAATTTTTTTATTCAAATACATTTTTTTTATTCAAATAAATTTTCTTTGAATCAAAGAAAAATTAATTTTCAATCCAAGAAGGAAGAAAAAACAAATAATATCTTAAAAGCAACGAAAAATTTTTCCTGACGAAAAAATGCGTTACGAATTAAAAAATAATTTTTAAAATATTATGTAAAATTATATACTTTTCTGCAATTTCCGTCGGAGGTGAATGGTGATAATTTATTTTCCCTTGTTTTATATTTGCTTGCGTTTTGAATATTTGGTTGAGAATAATTTATCTGTCGATTACAATGACAACAAAAGAGGAGAGCATTAAATTTAAAAAGCTTTCTATTTTATATGAACATTAAAGACAATTGTTTGCTTTTGCCCTTAACCTTTTTTTCATAATAATCCTTTCCAAGAATGATATATCGCGATTAAAACGTCCCACGCACCATGAAACGTTCGTAGTTTTTCCTCTGGGAAATCTTTGGAAGATATTTAGTGGATCGATAATTTCTGACTTTTATTTTCCTTGAGTCAATTTAGGTATATATATCGTCTTCAAAAAATTTTCCTCATTTCGTTCTCTTGGCAACATGATTTTTTTTTTTTGACTTACATCGAAAAATGTTTTTGTAGATTTTTGAATATTTTTAAATATGGTAATTAGTGTATTTATCTGTTTTTTTCCTTGAATAAATTTTAGTGATAATAATTTTAATAATTTTTAGTTTTTCAAATTGGTGAATGTAAATTTTTATACCCACAGAAAAAAAAATATTTAACTTAAAAACTACTGAATCATTTATTTGTTTTAAACGGATTTTATTTGATTCAAACAAATTTTATTTTGTTCAAGTTAATTTTATTTGGTTTAAATAGATTTTATTTGGTTTAAAGAAATTTTAATTGTTTTAAAGAAATTTTAGTTGGTTCAAGACAATTTTATTTGGTTTAAATAAATTTTAATTGTTTTAAATAAATTTTATTTGGTTCAAGACAATTTTATTTGGTTTAAATAAATTTTATGTGTCAAATAAATTTCATTTGGTTCAAATAAATTTTATTTGGTTCAAATAAATTTTATTTGGTTGAAACGAATTTTATTTGATTGACACAAATTTTATTTGTTTCAAACTAATTTTATTTGGTTCAAAAAAAATTTATTTGGTTCAAATAAATTTTATTTGCTCCAAAAAACGATTATTTGGTTCAAATAGATTTTATTTGCTCCAAAAAACGATTATTTAGTTCAAATAAATTCAACTGAGTCCAAAAACATTTTTTATTTGATTCAAATAAATTTTTTTTGCGTCGAATAAAATTCTTGATAAAAATTGAAACAAATAAATAATTTAGTAGGCTTAGAGATAAAATATACTGTTATCTAATATTTAAATAAATAATATTTAATTTCAATGAAAATTTTCTCTGAGTGTATAACAAGTATAATTTTTTATAATTAACTCTAAAAGTTATCGGGGTTTTAAAAATATATATAATATTTGGATGAACTCCAAAATTTCAATTCTTGCGAGACAAATTGTATCTCGAAAAATTATCATAACATATTTGAGTACTTGAGAAATTATGTAATTTTCTGCAAACCTCCGGAGTAGATTTATTGAATTTTTAACATCAAAAGGTCATCACATTATAAAAATTAAATGGGAAAACAGAAAAAGTTTAGGTATTACCAAAGTTTATTTTGCAAAAATGTATTTTTTAATGAAAAATATTCTATATTTTACTTTTGATTTGATTTTCTAACAATATTAAAAAAATTTTTTTTTTATTTATTTATTTTTTTTATTTAAATTTTTTAAACAATTTTAATACTTTTTAAAATTTTATTTATTAATTTTAATACTTTTTAAAATTTTATTTATTAATTTTAATACTTTCTTAATACTTTCAATACTTTTTAAAGACCGCATTATAAAAACTGAATCAGAAAGTAAACAAAAATTTATTTTGCAAAAATAAATATTTTTTTAATTTTTTTAATACAAATGTTTCTGTTTATTTTAAAGTATTATTCTTCAAAGAATAAGAGTTTGGCAATTTTTTTCTTGTGTGTATATAAATATTCTTTAGTGCAAAAGTAATAAATCAAATTATCCTCACTCGTCTAGAATGAAAACAACGTTTTGTGAAAAATAAAGTTAGCATTAAGTGGAAATAAAAAATACCGATGGTCGATTGGCTTTGAAATCAGATTCAGGATTTAGTTTATCTTTTTTGTACTTTTTTTCTTCTCTACTCGTTTTCTTTTCATTTCTCGTTTTCTTCTTTTTTTCCCCTATTTTTCTCTTATTTACACTTTCTTTCAAATACCAGTGTATAAAACAGTCGATAAAAATTGATTGTAAATTCAATTGAATTTACCAGCTGACTCGGAATTTATATCGTGAATAAATAAAAATAAAAGTATTTTTAATTAATCTTTCTTTCTTTTTGTGATATATCTATATATATATTATATTATAAATGAATAGGAATTTAATTGAAAGATAATTAATCATTTTTCTTTCAATAAAATTCTACGATAAACTGAAAGTGAAAATCTGCATTTTAACGATAATTTGATTCATGGCATTAAAAAAAATTAAAAAAGGAAACTTTTAGTTATTTTATAGGTTCATTTGTAATGCAAATTATTATGCTCTAATAATTTCTCTGAACTTTGTGGTGTTATTAAAATGGTTTTAAAAACGGTCTTACTGCACAATTTTCTTTAAATTCTAATTATAATTGAAATTTGTTTTTTTAAGGAATATTTGGAAATGTGTACATGTTTTATTAGGCATTTGTTTTTAAATTCCTGTTTTAAGTTAAATTTCCTTTTTTTTAAATTAAATCTTCAGTTTTCTGAAAATGATTTGTGGTTAATTTATATAGCAAATATCACCAATATTGTTAAATAATCTAATTAGGATTGGATCAATCTGAGAATAATTTAACTGGTTGTGATGATTAGTTGCAAAATAATTATGATAATCCTAATTAATATTTAATTGATTAGAAAATATTTTTATTAATTGTAGAATTGTAATTGGATTATATTATTGTAATTGGATTGGTTGTAATTTTGAAACAGATTTTGTGTTCATATTGTGTTAATAAATCTGTTTGAGGATAAAAAATTGTTAGGATGCCAAAATTTGTTTGTACTGTATATTAATAATTATATTGTCTAAAGTAATAAATCTTCTCTGTGTATTGATTAGATATGTAATAGCTTTCAAGATATTGAAAATATTTATATTTTTTTAACTCTTTATTTATTTATTTTTTTTTTGCTGTAAAACTAGTGGAATTTACTTTTCATTTACCTTTAATATTCAATTTATCTCTTTAAGCCAATTACTATCTTCCCCTAGTTCTTTTTTCTTGTATCATTCAACTCCTCTTGCCAATTTCGCTATCTTTTCAAACATGTAGCGTCTACTTCATAAAAAAGGGTAAAATATGCTACTGCTGTTTTTTTAGTAAATAAAAGCAAGAGGAATGGCCGAATATTCTTTATTAGCTCATCCAATTTTAGTTGTGTGTGCTTCTATTTTATCTTGTTTTCTGTTTTTTTTTCTTCTGAATTTGAGTAGAATTTTTTTGAGATCTAGGATATATAGTCTTATTATTATAAATAATGAGAGTTTTATAATTGTAGGATTTCGTAAATTTTGTTTAGGGTAAGAAAAAATATTTTAGAAAATTACTATCATTTGCTTAGTTCTTTTAAAAGATATTTGCTTTTTGTTATTTTTTATTTTGACTATTTTTTTTTCTTCAGAAGAAAAAAGAAAATATGTCAACGTCTGAGTTAATTATGATTGAATTGTAGGAAAGTAATAAACGAGTACATTCGGACAATCGGAGTCTATCAAAAATAGTACAATGAACAATAAGTTTATTGTTCGCGTTCAATGCCAACAGGCATAAAATATGTATAATAGATATAAATAATAATTTCATTGTTTTGTTACTGTTCATTATTTATGAATTTTCCTAAGAAATTTTAGCGTACGGAGTTCAGTTTTAATTTTGACATTTCAATTTATACACGTACGTATATTTTATTGTAGTGGTTTTAGTTGAGTTTAAATATATTTAGTGTACACGAATATTTAGATATTTCTTAGATTCTCACAGTAAAAAGTAAATCTTAATTTAAGAGCTGCCTTAAATTCAACACTGTCTGCTATAATGTTAAAGGATACGAAAAACGTGCGTAAATTCAACATTGACTGTCTTAAAAATGTTGCATCTTAATTTAAGGCAGCTTTCGTGCCTTAAAATAAGATTTTCTTTTTACTGTGCTGATTTGTAGTGCTCTCTAAATTTTAATTTGTAAAAATGTTTATTAATTTGAATTGGTGACTGACTTTTTGCTTTTCAATTAGTAAATTTTACTAATAAATAATAATTTCTACTAATCTTAGTAAATTTTAATAAATTTAAGTAAATTTTACTAATAAATAGTAATTTCTACTAATTTATTAGTAAAATTTACTATTTCAAAAGCAAAAAGTGAGTCACTAATTTAAATTATTTTTATTTTTGTATCAAATCATAAATCAAATGTATTTTTGTATTTCTTATTACTTTTGTTTATGCATTATTATTATTTAATGGATATTTCAAAATTAATTGAATTTCAAAAGAGTTATGTTTACAATTTTCATAAATACCAAGATGAATTTCAAAAGGTTTTAATTTTAAATTTTATAAAATTTAAATTTTGAATGAATTTAATTAGAAATTTCAAAGAACGTAGATTTTTGAAAAATTTTAATAATTCAAATTCTTCTGAAATTAGTTCAATTTTTTAATAGATTTTTTATATTAATTATTAAAAATAATGGATTTATAGAAGAATTTTAGTTAAAAACACTTAAAAAATTGAATTTTGGAGAAGTCACAAATAAGTGCAGGAATTCAATTATTTTCAAAAGTAATAAAATTCTTCACAAAAATTCAATTATGTTCAAAATTTTTTTAAAATTCTCGTCATAAATTCAATTATTCTTAGAAATAATTATATTCTTCTCCGAAATTCAATTATTTTAAAAAATTTTCCAGAATTCAATGATCGCAATCATTCAATTATTTTCATAAATAATTAAATTTTTACAAGGATTCAATATTATTTTCGTAAATAATAAAATTTTTTTTAAGAATTCAATTATTTTCATAAATAATACAACTCATCGCAAAATTTCAAATATTTTTAATACAATTTTAATCGAATTCCTCGAAAAATGTAATTATTCTTAAAAACTTGATAATAAATACGTTATAAGAATTATTTTCATAAATAATAAAATTCTCACAAGAATTTTATTATTTTAAAATACAATTTTCATAAAAATGTTCGAAAAAAGTCAATTATTTAAAAATTTTTTTTATAAAATTCATTTGAAAAATTCAATTATTTTGAAAATTTTTTAATAAAATTCGTTGCAAGAATTCAATTATTTTCATAAAACTCATCACAGGATTTTAATTATTTTTAATACAATTTTAAATTGTATTTAAAACATTTTTCAATTATTTAAAAAAAAATTTAATAAAGTTTTTCGTAAGAATTTAATGTTTTTTGAAAATTTTAATAAAATTCGGTTCTAGAATTTAATTATTTTTAAAAATTTCAATAAAATTCTTCATATCAAATCAATTATTTATAAATTTATTGATAAAATTCTTTATGAGAATTCAATTTTAAGAAACATGCAATTATTCAATAAATTGTTTTTTTGTATTTAAATAATTGAATTCTAGTAGAATTTTCCAATAAAAATTAATTTAAAAATGAAGTTTATTTGAAATTTTAGATAACAATATTGAATATTAAAAGCATTATAGCTTGAATTTTTAGAAATAATTTAATTTCGAAAAATTTTTTAATTATATTTCGTCGTCTCGTTCGAATAGATTAATATGTAGTACCATCTTTCTGCCAAATCTGATCACACTTTTAAAGCTTTGAATAAATTTAAAAGGTTACACCGCGCTGCCGCGACTCTTCCGGTGGCGCTCTGTCCCCAAATCTCATTCCTTTTTTTTGTGAAATCTGTGATCACTGAAAAGATTTTTTATAGTGTGATAATTAGTGTTTTTTACTAATTATCAAGTGTTCTTTAACTAAAAAATGGAAGGAAATAGTGATAGTGTCTCCAGGGATAAAAGTGGAGAAAAATCTCGTAGTAAAATTAAAAATACAAGTCGAAAACGATCTTTGTCTCGAGAAGAGGTTATGTCACGGCGTGGTCGTCATTATTACGAGAGGAAAGATTCTAAAAAACCTAGAAATGAGGGACGCCACAGGAGCCGTTCGCCTAGAGATCGTACAAGAAGAGATTTTTCAATATCTAGAAGAAGTTACTCGTCCGATAGTGATTATGCGCTTGATGTTCGCAAACGCCGCCCGAGAGGTGCGTTCGAACATGGCCATTTTTCTGATCGAAGTCCGAGAGACTCGACAGACTCGAGAGAAGTTGATCGTAGCCCGAGAGGCTCGACAGATTCTAGAGATGCTGACCACAGTTCAGCTTATTCGAGAGACGATAATAAAAGCGAGACGTCGTTTGAAGAATTCGACAAACCAGGAGATGTCCAATTAAGTGATGAAGTTCGCGCTATATTAGGTGAAGATTCGAGTAATCGTGACAAGCCGAAGGGTAATATTCATAACGTTGTAATAAAGAATTGGACTACTGTTCTTAAAGAAGGTTTGCCTCAGTTAAGCGAAGATACATTAAAAAAGTACTCTCTACCCGAAAATTTCCCATCGTTAAAGCCGCCTGTAGTAAATTCCGAAATTAAGCGCAATATGACTGATAAAGCTAAAAAGAAAGATAATTTCCAAGTAAAAGCTCAGGAGAAGATAGGAGCTGCGATGCATGCGATTGGACTGGCCCTATCAAACGAGTTAAATCGAGGAAAGAGCATGGATGCAACTGCTGTGGCTTTTATGAGTGATGCAGGTCGAATATTGGCGGATGCTCATTATAATATTTCAATTACAAGGCGTGCTTTTATAACTCCTAATCTTAATAGATTAGTAGAAGATGTTACAGCGGGTCAGCCAATCGAATCTTTACTTTTCGGAGAAAAACTCTCGGAACGACTAAAAGCGGCACGTGAGGTAGAGAAAGACAGCAGATCTGTCATTAAATCATCCTCGAACGGGAGGAATGCCCCTATCAACAAGTTCGCCACTGACAAGCCGTATAGATTCCAACGTTTGCCTCAAACAAGCTCTGGTCAGACCACGTCTTCTAGACAGTTAAACTACAGAGGCCCATCCGGAGCAATAAGGGGGAACTACAGGAGTCGCCAGGATGGGCAGAAATACAGGAACCAGAGAGGTCGAGGTCGCCGGTAAATGTAAGTAAAGTGTCAGGTAGATTATCTCTGTTTTTTGACAAATGGCAAAAAATAACACAGGATAAATTCATTTTAAACACTATTCAGGGGTATAAAATTCCTTTTATTAAAGATGTGGTACAGGAAAATGTGCCGAAAACCCCTTCTCATTCAAAGGAAGAGTTTAAACAATTATCCGATGCAATAAATAAACTAGAATGTAAAGGTGCAGTGACTCGATGTAAACCGTGTAAAAATCAATTCCTTTCCTCATATTTTCTGGTGGATAAATCGAATGGCCAGAAAAGGTTTATTTTAAATGTCAAAAAATTGAATTTATTTATTAACCCACCTCACTTCAAGTTAGAAGATCAAAAAACAGTAACGCGATTATTAACTAAAGATTGTTTCATGGCCTCTATCGATTTAAAGGACGGTTATTTTCATATATTAATAGCAAAGGAACATCGAAAATTTTTGAGATTTGAGTTTAATGGTAATTTGTACGAATTTATTTGTTTACCCTTTGGTCTTTGTACAGCACCCTTTTTATTTACAAAGATTACAAAACCGATTATTGAATGTTTAAGAAGCCAAGGTCTTTTATCAGTCCTATACCTAGACGATTTTCTTTTAATTTCAAAAACTAAGAATCAGTGCCTGCTTAATATTTCTAAAACTATAGAACTTTTAGAATCGCTCGGGTTTATTGTCAATAAAGAGAAATCGTGTCTAACTCCTTCAAAAACTTGCGAATACTTGGGTTTTATATGGAATAGTAATAATTTAACTGTCAAACTTCCCGATAGGAAAAAAGAAAAGATTTTAAAATTGACACAAGACTTTCGTAAAAAATCAAAATGTAGTATTAGAGCTTTTGCGCAATGCATAGGAGTTTTAGTCGCGGCATGCCCAGGTGTTCGATACGGCTGGTTATACACTAAACAAATGGAAAGAGCAAAGTTTCTTGCTTTAGAAATAGCAAACGGAAATTTTGAGGCTTCAGTGCATTTGTCAAGCAAGGTAAAATCGGAAATAGACTGGTGGATAAGTAAAATTTCAGGGTCCTTTAATTTAATTAGAGATTCCAAATTTCAACTAGAAATATTCTCGGATGCGTCGCTAACTGGGTGGGGTGCATGTTGCGGAGCACAAAAAACCCATGGTTGGTGGGACGTAGAAGACCGAAACCAAAGCATAAATTACCTGGAACTAAAAGCTGCTTTCTATTCGCTTAAGAGTCTCGCCTCAGATCATAGTTCTTGTCAAATTTTGATGCGCATTGATAACACTACAGCGATATCCTATATTAATAGAATGGGTGGGGTACAATTTTCTAATCTTCAAGACATCACGAAACAAATTTGGCAATGGTGCGAAAAGAGGGACATTTGGATCTTTGCCTCATACATTAAATCAAAAGATAATGTAGTTGCGGACAAAGAATCTCGAGTTCTCCCTCCAGAAACGGAGTGGGAATTAAACCATAGTGAGTTTAGAAAAATTGTAGATAAATTCGGAGTATTTGAAATTGATTTATTTGCAACCTGTTCTAATAATAAATGTCCTAAATTCGTTTCCTGGTTTCCCGATCCGGAATCAGTAGCTATTGATGCGATGACCATACCCTGGGGAAATACTTATTTTTATGCATTTCCCCCATTTTCTTTAATTTTAAGAGTCATAAAAAAGATTATTGAGGACAGAGCTGAAGGTGTTTTAGTGGTTCCTTTTTGGCCCACACAAGTGTGGTATCCGCTATTTGTAGATTTACTAATTGATAAACCTTTATTTCTAGGCCCTAGTCTAAATCTGCTTGCTTCTCCTTTTAGGAAAATTCACCCGATGGCAGAGAATCTTATCCTGGTGGCCGGGAAATTATGCGGCAAGCATTTTCTAGAAGAGGAATTCCGGAATCAGGATTAGACATTATGCTTGCTTCACTGTCGGAAAACACGATTAAACAATATGAAAAACCATTACGTTTATGGTGGGAGTATTGTTTTAAAAATAAGCTTTCAGTCTTCAATGTAGATTCAAAAGAGGTTTTACAATTTTTCTCAGAAGTCTTTAAAGATGTCGGAAGTTATGGGACTCTTAATTCATATAGGGCTGCTGTTTCCCTAATTTTATCAATAGATATTGGAAAAGATCCATTAATAAAGCGTTTTTTCAAAGGCGTAGCAAACTTGAAGCCACAGCGGGCTAGGTATGACTTTATATGGGACCCTCAGATTGTCATTGATTTTTTGAAAACTCAATTTCCACATGATCAGCTTAAATTAGAAGACTTAACCAAAAAATTGTTAATGTTAATAGCCTTAGTTACCGCACATCGAATGCAAACATTTGCTAAAATCAGTATTGATAATATTATAGTGTCGTCGGAATTCATTCAAATTAAAGTTCCAGAAAGAGTTAAAACTTCAAAGATTAATAAGCTTCAACCGTGTCTTGTATTACCGTTTTTTAAGGAACAACCCGAATTATGTGTTGCGTCGATCTTGCAAATGTATATAAAAAAGACTAAGGATCTCAGGGGCTCAAACAAAAATTTATTTATAACTTGTAGAAAACCGTTTAAACCAGCGACAACGCAAACTCTTGCAAGGTGGATAAGGAGTACTTTGGAAAAAAGTGGAGTAGATGTCTCCATTTTTAAGTCCCACAGTACTAGACACGCATCCACTTCCGCGGCTAATCTAAGGGGAATCGATCTAGAGACTATTCGCAAGACCGCAGGATGGTCAGAAAATTCAAGTGTCTTTGCCACTTTTTACAAGCGACCGATTTCTGATAAAGCGGCATATGCAAGAGCCCTAATTCAATCTTAAACTTAAGTTAAAACTTTTACTAATTTTTTCAATTTAAAAATTCTGTATTGCGTAGATTCACTAAATAAAGTTAAGTTGTGGAATCGCAATTACATATGTCTTTAAACATCTACATATTAATCTATTCGAACGAGACGACGAAATATAATTAACCGATTAAACGAACTTACCTGTAAGTGAAGTTCAATCGGAATTATATGAGTGGTCTCGTTCGAATAGATTACTCCCTCCCTTCCCTGTTTTATTTATTTTCTAAATAAAATAAAACCCATGAAATTGCGATTTATTTGCTTTAAAAATAATGAGATTTGGGGACAGAGCGCCACCGGAAGAGTCGCGGCAGCGCGGTGTAACCTTTTAAATTTATTCAAAGCTTTAAAAGTGTGATCAGATTTGGCAGAAAGATGGTACTACATATTAATCTATTCGAACGAGACCACTCATATAATTCCGATTGAACTTCACTTACAGGTAAGTTCGTTTAATCGGTTAATTAAAATCTTTGAAAATTTGAATTTTTCATACTTTTAACTTCCAATTCTGTATAATTAAATTCTTTTGAAAAAGTTTAATTGAATTATTTTTAAAAATTATTTGAAGTTTTTATTTTCTAATATCTACTTAATTGAAAAAATTTCCGAATAATCGAAGTTTCACGTAACATATTGAATTGTAAACAAATCGATTTGAAAATTCTCAAAGAACTTTTTGAAAAATTATTAAAAATAATTGTTTTAAAGAAGAATTTTAGTAAAAAAATTCTGTGAATTTAGTTGTGAATTTAGAATTTTGTTAAAAAAGTTTTTTAAGAAGTTACAGTAAAAATATTCTTATAATATAAAATAATAATTTTATTACTCGGTCATCTTTAATTATTATAAAACAAGAAGAAATCGAGTCAAAGACTCGGAGTGATCGATTTCTTCTTGTTTTATAATTCCTTAGAAAAAATAATAATTATTTATTTAAAAATGAAGTTATTGATGTTGTCGAATAATTTTACAATTAACGAAATTCCTTTAGAGGGGGCCGGTAAATTTGCACAAATTTTAGTAGTTTTTTTATTAAAAAACTTTATAAATAAGAAGTCGATTCGATAAAAAGATTTGTGAAAATAAACGGTGGCCACTTACACCCTGGCCCTCTGAAGATTAATTCGAGACTGTAATCTAAATCTTTGTATTTAAATTGTAAATATTTGCTTTATTTGGAATAGGTATATATATAGGGAATATTTGGTTGGAGTGTTTTCTCTTTCTTTAAGAAATACATGTTTGGTATTAGCGTTTAACATAATAAATGTTAGAATAAGTTGGAATATTATTTTTGTTTTCCGGTGTGCGCTATTTATCTCTGCAGCCCCTGTGTGTGACACTCTTAAATTACATCTCGTTAGGCAATTACTTTAGCAGAGGCCAATTTTTTCTTCTCATTCCCCTCATATATATATTTTTGCCCATTCGCACAAAAAGCACATGCCTAAAAGCATTCTCCCTGCTCAACTCTCAGCCCGTCTAGTCTCAACTCCCGACACAATCTCATCGGAATCTTGTGGCAAGTGGCTTGTTTTCACCCTCCGCTGTCTCTCTCTCTCTTTTTTTCTCTCTCTCTGTCTTTTTTTCTTTCTCTCTTTTTTTTCTCTCCCTCTCTCTGGGATTTATTTTCTCTCTTAGTCAAAGAAAGAAAGAAAGAAAGAAAGAGGAAAAAAGCCCCCTTGAAGCCAACACAACACGTCTAGCGCCCCATCGTCTTCTGTGAGCCGCTAGTTTTATGAATGTAGCCGTAACACGTAGTTAGGCAACCACAACACAATCCGTGTGGGAGAGAGAGTATATCCCGCTTTGACGGTGAGTGTCGTCGTTGTCGTCGTCGTCGTCGACGACGATGACATCGTCATGGACTTGGTGGGGTTTTTGTAAAAGGGTGACGAAGGTGAGGAGATGGATTCCGGTGAAGGAGAGGTCGGAGTGAGAAAGAAAGAGAGAGAAAGAGAGAAAGGGATGGTTTTACTTGGAGGAAAATAAGTGGGGAGGATTGAGTGTGTAGGGGGATGTGCGCCGTATTAAAATGGTGGTTTATGCCGCGCAGCGTGGGAGTTAGTTCTGGTGAGGGCGCCAGCCGGCTCACTCGCTAAACTAACCCACCGCCCCGAGCCCTCTCCAACACCCCTGTTCCTCACTCACTCTCTCTCTCTCTTTCTCTCTTTTGCCAAAGAAGAAGCAACCTCCATAACACGGTGGTGGTTCTCTTGCCGCCACCTCTCTCCTCTCTCTCTCTCTCTCTGGTTGAATCAGCCGCCGCTCAACTGCTTCTCGGCTCCAGCCCAGCTGCTCAACTCCTAGAAGCTAACCGTCATCCGCAACCGGTAGACGCAAGCCAAAGACAAGAACCACCATCAAACACACTAAATATACTCGATCAGTCGGTTTTGTCGATCAAACGGTCACGCAGTTGTTTTTTATTTATCTCTCTCTCTCTCTCTCCCCCCTTTTGCCCAATCTACACGATTATTTATAATAATGCCATCGCAATAAAAGTGTTTTTTTCAATTTTCTCAGAAAGAAAATAAGTTTTTTTGTACACTCAACAACATCATTATCATCATCATAGTCAGCAAGAGGCGAAAACTACAAGAGACAATGATTTTACTCAATCCGCCCATGGGATTTTTGCTGCAGACATCGCCGACGTTTTTGATGTTTGCCGAAAGGGTGTGAGCACACACAACGTCAGCACAGCACATTTTTGCACGCACACCTTTCTCTCTCCCTCACTTTCCATCTCTGTTCTCTCTCTCTCTCTCTCTCTCTCTCTCTCTCTCTCTCTCTCTCGATTCTTGCCTCTCGTCAAATCATCAGTTTTTGACTATCCGTGTTTATCGCGTGCCAGACAGTTAAAAGAGCCTCCGACAATTTTTTTCTTTCTCTTGTGGGGTTTTTTGCAAAAAGAAAAAAAAAGTGAAAAGTGTGAAGTAGAGAGGAGAGTGTGCCTCGAAAAGGGAGAGAGAGAATTGAACGAGATAGAAAGAGAGGGAGAGAGAGTTTTGTGAAATAAAGAAATTTTTTTACCGAAAAAACAAAGGTTTTGGATGAAAAGTTATTTACAAAAAACTGGTGGATAAAAAGAAGGCTGACAAAAATAAGAGGCAAAGGTGAATAAGACAACGGAGAAGAAACGAAGAAAGTGGAGGTGGAGGAGGCGGAGGTGGACGGATAAATCAGGCATCGCAATTTTCAGAAGCAAGTATTTTCATGGCACTGAGAGAATTGCACCCTTCTACTTCCTCTTCTACTTCTTCTTGTTCTTCATTTAGTAATAATTGTGTCGTGATTTTTATCGAGCTGAAAAACAACTTTTGACGGTGATCGCGCGATACTTGTGTTTTCCTTTTTTTTTTATAAATATAACATCAACATACACGCACATACCTACAAATATTTATATATATATATGTGTATATATATTTGCACCGACTCCCCACATTTTTGCACTAACTGTTAGATTTTTTGTGACTGAATATTTTTTACATACCTTTTGGAGCACCTGTTGATACTCTACTATATACTACGAAGCACTCTCTATAAATAGCGAAGTCACTCGAAAGCACCTGATTTAGGAAGAACATTTGCACGTTTGTTCACAATCCTCTTGTTGTTATCGTTGTCATCGTTGTTCACCAAAACGGAAATTTTTAGTCATATATAATATAAATCTAAAATAAAAAGAACGCGTAAACTAAGGACACTAAAAGACACTAAAATGTTATATTTATTTCCGGAATAAATTAAAAAAAATATATAAAATTCAAACTAGTAAACAAATAAGATATTAAAAGTGTGTAAAATATTAAAAATAATATATTGAATTATTTACGTTACGAATTTAGATTTTAGAAATGAGTTTAGTGATAAATTAGGAGAGACCTTGTGAGTTTGTAAAGACACCCTTTAGTTACTTTACGGAGGGGAAAGAAACTTGTGGATACTTTAAAAACTTGAGACTACGTGAAAAGAATGTTAAAAGATAAAAAATTATGGATGCTGTAGGAAAATAGTTGACTATAACAAAGAGTTGAAAGAAAAGTTACAAAAACAAATTCTTTAAAAACTTAGAGGCGCGAGAAAAATATCTTTAGTATTCGAAAAAGGGTAAAGAAAAAGAAAAGTTAAAAAATTTCTATAAAAAGAGGAGAAAAAGAAATTAGGAGCAAAGAATATTTTAGGAAACTAAAATATGACACTTTGATAAACAATAATAATAACAATTAACATCAACAGTAACACTCTCTAATTAGAGATTTTTAGAGATTCTTTGAGATTTAAGAACATTTGAGAACATACGAAACACTTATAAAAAATTTTTAAGAACACTTAAAAATTTAAGGAATCGTGAACAGTTTGATTTCTGAAAAGTTTAAGAAAACTTGAGAGATTTAAGGTTAAACGAAAACTAAGGACACTTATAATTTTAAGGACGGTTACAAATATCTAAGGACACTTACAAATATCTAAGGACACTTACAAAAAATCTAAGGACACTTACAAGAATCTAAGAAAATTTAACAAAAATATAAGGACGTTTACAAAAATTTAAAAACTCTTGAAAGAATTTAGAGACATTTACAAAAATTTCAAGGACATTCAGAAAAATCTAAGGACACTTACAAGAATCTAGACATTCAACAAAAATATGAGGACGTTTATAAAAATTTAAAAACACTGAAAAAGAATTTAG
The DNA here is from genome assembly GCF_015476425.1 of Leptopilina heterotoma. Lineage (NCBI taxonomy): Eukaryota > Metazoa > Arthropoda > Insecta > Hymenoptera > Figitidae > Leptopilina > Leptopilina heterotoma. The sequence goes on from NW_025110846.1 coordinate 1,410,142, forward strand.
AGACATTTATAAAAAAAGAACACTTACAAAAATCTAAGGACACTTGTAAGAATCTAAGAACACTTGCAAGAATCTAAGGACACTTTACAAGAATCTAAGGACACTTAAAAAAATTTAAAGCCTGTTATACAAAATTTGAGGGTATTTACAAAAGTTGAAGGACACTTAAAAGATTTTAAAAACATTTACAAAATTGAAGGACGCTTAGGAAAATTTAAAGGCAGTTACAAAAATTTAAGGACATTTATAAAAAATTTAAGAACTCTTTAGAGAAAGGCACGTATTTATTTAAAGGCACGTACGAAAATTTACAGACATTTACAAAATTTTAAGGACATTTACAAAAATTTAAGGACATTTACGAAAATTTATGGACACTTACAAAAGTTTAAGAACATTTACAAAAAATTAAAGGACACTGAAGAATTTAAAGACACTTGTGAAAATTTAAGGACACTTACAAAAATTTAAGAACAGTAAAGAATTTAAAAACACTTGTGGAAATTTAAGGACACATACCAACATTTAAGTTCATTTAAAAAATTTAAGGACGCTGAAGAATTTAAAGACACTTGTGAAAATTTAAGGACACTTACAAAAATTTAAGGACAGTAAAGAATTTAAAAACACTTGTGGAAATTTAAGGACACATACCAACATTTAAGTTCATTTAAAAAATTTAAGGACGCTTAAAAAATCTAAAGACACTTAAAAAATCTAAAGACACTTAAAAAATCTAAAGACACTTAAAATAATGTAAAGACGCTTAAAAATCTAAAGACCCTCTAAAAAAATTGAAGAACGCGTAAAAAAACTTTAAAAACTTAAGGACACTCGAAAAGAACTTTTAAAAACTTTAAAGACACTTGAAAACTAAATAAAATTAAAGTTACGTGAAAAGAGCTTAAAGAGAGACTTTTTTTTAAAGAAAATAAAACGGTGTTAAAGAAAGTGATAATTGACATTCCGTATATTTCATTGCACGGTGATGCATGAGTCGTGTTTTAATGAGCACCCTTTTTTTGCACAGTAAGGAAGAAAAATAAAAACAGCCTTAAGCACACAAAGCGCACAGTTTTTATATATCGCACGCTTTTATTAAACGAACAAAATTAAATTTAAACAAAATTCGTAAACTAAAAGAAATAAAATAAAACGTAAATTCGTACAAAGTTACCACATTCCGCCCAATCGAATGCCTATTCCATAGAAAATAAAAAAAGCCTCGCGTATTTTTTGGTAAACGTTTGTTTACGGTAATTGTGTTTTGACAAAGGATTAGAAATAACAATTGTGAAAACTCTCCCCTTGTCTGTATATACATATATTTTTCTCTCTCCCTCTATTGCTCGGTTATCTCCCTCTCTTTGAGGGGGTGAAAAAAAAATGATACGGACGCGAAGAATACGAGTGAGAGGGACAATGCGTGTGAGATGGTACGAGCGAGAGGTGAGAAGTTACATTAGAGAGGACTTTCCTCCTCAGTGATAAATATACATTGTTTAAGTAAAAATATATTTAATTATTTAAATATACGTTGATAAAAATATGTCGATAATATTGAACTTGAAATGAACTTTGGATTTTGAGAAAGTATTTGTGGTACTGATCCAAAAATTAGTGTTATTTTGATTTTTTGTTTTGGTTTTGTTTTTTTACTGCACTGTGCACCACTTTTTTGGTCATTGGCACCTTCGAGCACGAAAAAGCACCTTCGAAGTTCTGTTAAAAGTAAATTGCACAAAACTCACGTTGTAATCGAACCACCTGATTTCAGGACAGCACTCTGCACTTCTACCTCGAAAGAGAAGGACGTGCGTTCTCATTGGGAGGACGCTAAAAGGGCCTAACGCTTCATCAAAAATCGTCTCAATCAAAATTTCAAGAAGCTAGTGATATTCAACGGGAAAAAGTTACTATATAAAACTAACATTTCTGTTCTCCTTTTTCTAAATCTTCCTCTTCCTTCTCCTTTGTTCCTAAAGTTCCTAAAAATCCGAATCCGTCTTCTTTTTTTTAATTTACTGTGAGTGTGGCAAACCAAAAAAAAAAAAAAAAAACTTGGGCCTAACGTGAATTTTTCGACTGACAAACAAACAAGTTTATAAACAATTATATTAAATAATAAAAGAAAAAAAAAGAGAAAGAAGAAATATTTGTATTTCGTAAGATGACGAATCGAATGCTCTGGCTCCTCAGTTACGTGGGACTGGGGCTTGCATTAGCCTTGGGAAATCGGCCGGTAAGCATTGAAAAGGATCAAAAAGGAAATCAAAAGCACGAGAAAATGGTTGATAATATGAATTCTGTCGATGGAAATACACTTCATTTGAGGTCGTATCAACACGATGTACCTCTAAGGAATAACATGTACCTGTACGATGGCCAATCGGAAACAATAAATAATAATAATATAAATAATAATAAAAATCCTTCACATTCCCCAACGAGTGTCTTTAATAATGAAAGGATCATGAAGCCTTTAAATTATAAAAATAAATGGTTGGACAATTTATATTCAACTGTATTGGATATTATGCATCAAAATGATGATGTTGAGGGGAGACATGATAATGATGATAATGGTGTTATACCTTATGAAGAGACGCCATTTTTTTGGCAACAGGAGCAACAGCAACAACAGCAGCAGCAGCAGCAGCTACAACAGCAGCATAATGGAATGAGAAAATTACCAGACATTTGGGAGAGGAGAGGACCTGAAAATGATGTTTATGACTATGTTGAGGGTCCATTTGTGAAGAATCGGTTTAATCGGGACAATCGCATTAGTGATCGTTCTGACGTTGCGAAATCGTCGTCGATGTCGTTTAATAATGAAAGTGAAGATTTACCGGAGGAATCGACTGATTCATCGTTAACGGTTCGTGAACGAGGAGATGAGACGGGGTCAATGAATCTAGAGGATGATAAATCCCCGGGGATGATGAGGAGTAGAATTAGCACGACAAATCGTGAAGCGCGAGGAGTATCAAAACGGCACAAGCAAAATTTACCTTCGCTACCTCCAAATATTGCTTCGCAAGTTATGCTCAGATCGAGTAGAGGGAATAGGCAGTACGACGTTCCACAAATTGGTGAGTTGCATTGATTTTTATGATTATTTTTTTTGTAATTGTAGAATTTTTGAAAAAGAGGAAAGATATGAAATTTATTGTTTTGATATCTCTCTTTATCGTTGAGGTATCTCTTTTTATCGTCAAGATACCTCTCGTTACGTTGGGATATCTCTCTTTATTGATTAGATTTTTTTTTATTTAATCTTTATTGATTGAATTCAATTTTTAAAATTTAATCTCTATTGATTAAATTCATTTTCTTTTTTTATTAAATCTTTCTTTGTTGATTAAATCTCACGTTTAGATTTAATCTCAATTTATTGACTTAAAGCAAAGTGTCAATAAAATTTTAATCTTTAGGGAACACTTTTGTTATTTTTGTTGATTTTGAAAGCGCATGAAATTAGTTTTGAGTTGAAACAACAAGTTTCAATAATTAGAAACAATATATGGTTGAAAATGAGAAAGCAATATTTTTCAATCAAGCATATTGTCATGATGCACAAGTTTTCGAGGTTCGAATAAACGAAATATTTTTCATGAAAGTTTTTTTTAGAAATTACAGACTGGAATAAAAATTGAAAATTTAACATTTATTGTTAGGGAAATCAGGGAAAATCGAGGAATTTTTTTCTATTTTTAAAAGGAATGGGAAAATTTAACAAAATGAATTCTTTTTACAAAAAGTCTCTTTTTAAAGGAACTGTCGAATTCTAGGAAAGAAATTTATTTTAAAGAATACTTGACTTTAGAATTAAATATTCTTTTTAAAGAATTCTTAACTTATTCCTAGGAATTAAATTCTTTTTAAAGATTTCTTGACTTAAAAATTAATTTTTTTTAAGAATTCTTGACTTAAGACTTAAATGTTCTTTTTAAAGAATTCTTGACTTAGGAATTAAATTTTTTCTAAAGAATAATTTACCTAATTTTTATTAAAGAATTCTTAACTCAAAAATTATTTTTTTTAAAATTCTTAACTCAAGAATTTAATTCTTTTTACAAAATACCTTTTTTTAAAGCAACTGTCGCAAAATAATAGAAGGAGAACAATTATTGTAAGAATTCTAGGAATTAAATTGTTTTTAAAGAAATCTTGACTTAGGAATTAAATTTTTTTTAAGAATACTTGACATAGGAATTAAATTCTTTTTAAAGAATTCTTGACTTAAGAATTATTTTTTTTAAAGTTCTTAACTTAAGAATGAAATATTTTTTTGAAAGAATTCTTGACTTAGGAACTTAATTCTTTTTAAAGAATGCTTTAACTAAAGTTTTTAAAGAATTCTTTACTCAAGAATTATTTTTTTTAAGAGTTCTTGACTCACGAATTAAATTTGTTTCAAAGTATTATTTACCTAATTCTTGTTAAATTATTCTTGACTCAAAATTAATTTTTCTTGAAGATTTCTTGACTTGAGAATTAAATATTCTTTTTTACGAATTCTTAACTCAAGAATTAAATTCTTTTTACAAAATACCTTTTTTAAAGCAACTGTCGCAAAATAATAGAACGAGAACAATTATTGTAAGAATTGTAGAAACTAAATTGTTTTTAAAGAATTCTTGACTTAGGAATTAAATTTTTTTTAAGAATACTTGACATAGGAATTAAATTCTTTTTAAAGAATTCTTGACTTAAGAATTATTTTTTTTAAAGTTCTTAACTTAAGAATGAAATATTTTTTTGAAAGAATTCTTGACTTAGGAACTTAATTCTTTTTAAAGAATGCTTTAACTAAAGTTTTTAAAGAATTCTTTACTCAAGAATTATTTTTTTTAAGAGTTCTTGACTCACGAATTAAATTTGTTTCAAAGTATTATTTACCTAATTCTTGTTAAATTATTCTTGACTCAAAATTAATTTTTCTTGAAGATTTCTTGACTTGAGAATTAAATATTCTTTTTTACGAATTCTTAACTCAAGAATTAAATTCTTTTTACAAAATACCTTTTTTAAAGCAACTGTCGCAAAATAATAGAACGAGAACAATTATTGTAAGAACTGTAGGAAAGAAATTAATTTTAAAGAATACTTGACCTACGAATTACATTCTTTTTAAAGAATCAATTTTTTTAAAGAGTTCTTGACTTAAGAATGAAATGTTCTTTTTAAAGAATTCTTGACATAGGAATTAAATTCTTTTTAAAGAATGTTTTACCTGAACTTTGTTAAAGAATTCTTGACTCAAGAATTATTTTTTTTTAAAGTTCTTGACTTAAGAATAAAATATTCTTTTTAAAGAATTCTTGTCTTAAAGTTAAATTCTGTTAAAAGAATACTTTCTATTTAAAGCAATAATTGATTTGAAATAATAGAAATGAAAGTATTTTTGCATTTAACTATTTAATTCTTTTTCAAAAAAATTATTTTTGCAAAGCAACTGTTACAAGAAGAAAAGAGAAGTATATTTCTGAATTAAAATTCTTCTTTTTTTTAGAAAATTAATTTTGTTTCAAAATTATTATTTTTTTTGTATTCTTAACAAATTTTGCAGTTTTTCTAAGGATATCAAATTGAGACAAAAAGCGAATCAAAAATATTATTTTAAAATTAAAACATAATATTCTTTTGGTTGACTATTATTGTGTTTGGATTTATAGAAGAAACTTTTCGCTGAGTGAGAAATGTAATTAGTTAATTTTGCAAATTACAGAAAGTTAGGTAATCAAGTTTCTCTCATATATATAATAGGCGATCTTTTACATTTACAATTTCAATATTAAAGAGAACTTTATATTTTCGTGAAACCATATTATGCAATTTCACTCGCACGCAAACTTCTCGTGAAGTTTTGTTTAAAACTAATAAAGAGACTTTCGTTAATCTTAGATGGATAACATTTCCAAGGAGTTTACTTAATAAAGTATTTTACTACTTAAATAAAACATTGTTTGAACATTAGTTAATGAATGTGTTAATACGATGAATACATTTTTTTCTTTTTTGGAATGGTTTTTTTTTGTGTTTTATTGAGGGGAAAATTTTTGCTTTGTTGAATAGAAAGAAATGTTCTGATTTTAAGAAATAAAATAATAAAATAATAAAAATTTGATTAAAAAATTAAATTATAAATCAATTTAAATTTAATTTAAATATATGTTTAATTAAGGAATTTTTTTAAAGTTTAAAACAATTTTTTTATAAAGAATTCTTTTTGGAAAAAAGTTTATAAAAATTCTTTTTTTTTTGAAGAAAAGTAAGACTCAATAAAAATTTGAGTCAATTATAAATTTCTTATTTTAAAATTTAAACATATTCTTTTGGTTGACTATTTGTGTTTAAATATTTTTTAATTAAAAATTCCTCTTATTATATTATAAATTATATAAATGAATTCATTTATGTATAAAAGATTGAAGAACTTTCGCAAAAGAATAGAGAAATAAAAAAAATGATTTTTCTGTGTATCTTTTTGATATTAAGAATTCATCATCTAAAGTGCATCGGCAACTGACAGTGGAGTTAATTAATATTCAAAATTCATGTATGATTTGAGAGACTTGAGTGCATAATTATTTGGTGATAGACTTATCTACTTTGATGAGAGAACAAGCTTGTTTATAATTGTAACTATATATAAATCCACTATATCAACCTACACATTAACAAACGGTATAAGCCTCCCGTGGAATTCTGACTCAAGTAGATAATTAAATATACACAACACTTTGCTTACCTCTGCATCGAACTTACACTGGCAAACAAAGGCGTATATTATATTATACATATATATGTGCTTTCAGTCTGTTATTCTCCTGTGAATTAAGTTATAAGGGTTAGACAACATTTTCTAGATAAATTATTTTGATTAATATTTGTCCTTTCCTGATGGAAAATATTCTTTCGATTTGAAAATTATATGACGTTAACATGTTCTATCTGATGCAATTTCGAGATCCTTAAATAGTGTTGAAAAATTCGTTTCAATTTTTCTTTTCTTTCTTTATAAAATCAGATCATTAATCTTGACTATTTTATTTCCTCCTTCTTTTTTTTTAAGTGAGTTTTTATGTTTAGTGATTATGAAACTTTTGTTTGTTTCGTATTCGTAATTATGTTTTTTTGTTCGATTTACTTTTTGAGGAAAACTATTTCTAGGAAAACTATTTTCATTCAGGAAAACTATTTCTAGGAAAAATATTTCTAGGAAAACTATTTTCATTCAGGAAAACTATTTCTAAGAAAAACTATTTTCTTTTAGGAAAACTATTTCTTAGAAAACTATTTTTTTACAAGAAAATAGTTTTAAAAATAATTTGAATAAAAATGTGTTTTTAAATAACTTTTAGTAAATAAAGAAAATTTTCTTTGTATTTGTCAGGAAATATTTGCGAAGGAACAGTTTTGTTTGAGGAAAATTTATTTTCTAGACACATTTAATATTTAATAAGAAGACGTCAATTATTAAAGTGTTTCAAATAAAACTTTAATCTTTAGGTAGAGGGAAGGTTTTTAAAATTACAGTGACAATGAGCAGGTGAAAAGTTTCTCTAACTTTAGGCAATTATTTTTCCTTAATTAGTGTTGTGTGAGAAAAATTGTCTAATTAAAATGATTACTTACTTGACTATTTTCCAATTTATTTTATTTGTGACAAATATTTTTCATTTGAATCAAATAAAGTGTAGTTTGAAACTTTGTTTTTGTTTACTAGGAAGAAAAACAATAATTACAAAAGCCAATAAAAAAGAACAAGATTAAATTATAATGCTAAATTTATTAATTATTATTTAATATTAAAATAATTATTATTTAGTATAAATAATAATTCAGTATAAATAATAATTTAGTAAAAATAATAATTTAGTATAAATAATAATTTGGTTAATAAAAATATAAATATTTATTTGTTAATGCAAACAATCGATTATTTGAATCAAATAAATTTTTTTTTAGTGTGAAATTATAAAAGGCGGTTATTTCATTTAAAGAAACGAGTTTGATCGATTTAATGATTGCCGGGTAATTGTTAATAATTTTTGTTTCCATTACCATAAATTGCTTCTCAGAAATAAACCTAGTTTCTTTTTATATACCGAATAAATAAGGATCAAAAGCGACAAAGAATTAAAGTTCATTATAATTCATTTTGCAATTGGTTTCTTTTTTTTATAGTTGAAAATAGAAGGAAAATATACAAAGAACAATTTTCTGAATTTCTGAAAAGAATTTTTCCTTTTTACATTTTCAATTAGAATGTAAATTTCCAATAAAAGAAATTCAAGTAAAATATCAATTTTACAAAATAATAACTATAACAGCTAAAAAATAAATGAATAATAAAATAAATAGAGAGAAATAAAAATATATAAAAGTACAAAAAAAATTTTTCGTATAAAAAGGAAAAATATAAAATAAGAATATAAATAAGAATATAAGAATATAAAAAGAGAATAATGAATAAATAAATTGAAAGAACAATAAACAAATAAAATAGAAGAATAATATGTAAATAAAATAATAGAATAATCAATGAATAAAATAAATAAAAATCAGTGAATAAAATAAAAGAAAAATCAATGAATAAAAAAAAAGAAAAATCAATGAATAAAAGAAAAGAAAAATCAATGAATAAAATAATAATAATAATAATAATAATAATAATAATAATAATAATAATAATAATATTAAATAAAATAAAATGAAATGTTAGATAAATAGAAATTTTTATGAAAGTGAGTAAAATGAGACTAGTTGTTTATTGAGTAAATCATGACATTTTGAAGTAGATATTGCGTATAAAAGATGAGGTTTTATTGGGGCGTCAAAAGCACAATATATTTTTCAACTAACGTCAGAAGCGATAAATGTCAACAGTAGATCAAAATGGGAAGGGACAGAAAAAATAATCGCTTATTGCTGTGAAATGATAGTTGGTTTCGTTGATACAAAACATAAGGTCGTAATTGTAAATAATAGATATCAAACTGTAATTCGCGATATAGACACTTGGTAATTTACTTTAGTCATGAAAATGGAATGATTGCATGCAATCGCTAATTGAAAGCTTCTTCAACATTTCGAATTCAAAAGTTCGCACATATTATATATTCTAAACTAACAATTATTATACACTTTGAAATGACAATTATTGTTCGATTTTAAATTAAAAGCTTTTATTATTTGAATTATATAATAACAAAAAAAATTATAATAATAAAAAAATTATAATAATAAAAAATATTATAATAACAAAAAACAAATTATGATAATAACAAATAATATTATAATAATAATAATAATAATAATAATAATAATAATAATAATAATAATAATAATAATAATAATAATAATAATAATAATAATAATAATAATAATAATAATAATAATAATAATAATAAATTAATTAATCAAGTAAATAAATTTAAACCATTAATAAATAAAGTGAAATAAATAAAATTAATAAAGTCATTAATAAAATAATAATTTATATTTTTTATTTGAAAAGAATGATAATGATTAAAACGTATTTTGATTTAATATTCAATTAATTTATAAAATTGGAAATTTAAATTTTTGTTTTACTCTGACTTTCACTCTGGATTAATTTTTTATTTTCATTTCGTTTTTTGAGACTATACATATTCATGTATATATTATAAAAAAAGGGGGAAATTTGCAATTCCATATTAAAAGAAAATTATGCCTGCGATGAAAATTGGACATTTTTATGGTAGAATTTTCTAACTTTTAAGTTTTAACACATGATAAACGGATGTAAATTAAAATTCTAGGTTACCATATAAAAACCTTGAGCAGAAAAATTATCCTATAAAGCTATTAGTAAAACTCTTGAGTACTTTCACTTCCGGTATTGTGCCAAACTTTTTTCGCAGTATATGTATGGTGAACATAAAAGTTTATAAAAGTTGTCTTCTTAACGGATTATTATATCCAACGGCTTTTGCATTTATTATTATATAAATATACATTTATATAGTGAACTTTTTCCCTTTAGATATTCTACTCGTATCATTTTTTTTCAAAGTTTTTTTTCTCTTTTTTTCTGTTTTTTTTTTTATAAATTATGAAGACATTGATATTAGTTGTTTTTTTATGTATTTTATACTTTACACTTTATTATGTTTTTTATATTTTACAGTTTTTTTATTTTTTTTATATTTTATACTTTTTTTTCTTTTTTTCTACTTTTCTTATTTTTTTATATTTTACAGTTTTTTGTTTTTTACAGTTTACAATTTTTTTAGTTTTTTATATTTTATACGTTTTTATATTATTGATATTTTACAGTTTTTTGTATTGTTTATGTTTTACAGTTTTTTTGTATTGTTTATATTTTACACTTTTTTAAATTCTTTGTATTTTACATTTTTTTATATCATTTAAATTTCACACTTTTTTCATTTTTTCATACTTTATACGTTTTTATATTATTATTTTACAGTATTTTTGTATTCTTTATATTTTACACTTTTTAAAATTCTTTGTATGTTACACTTTTTTAAATTATTAAAATTTTACACTTTTTTATATTAATAATATTTTACAGTTATTTTGTTTTCTTGATATTTAACACTTTTTTATATTCTTTATATTCTTAAATTTTACACTTTTTTATACTCTTTATATTTTATACTTTTTTGTACTTATTCTTTCTATTTTAAACTTTTTTTACATTCTTGGTTATTTTATACACTGGAAAAAGTTTATTCCTATTAAATAAATAATCGATTATTCGACTATTAGTAGAAATAAATATTTACTAGAAACAAATGATTTTTTACTTTAATTCTAGAATTTCTATTCGAGCAAAATATATATACTCTATTTTTAAATAATAATTTCTGTAGTTGAAGCAAATATTTAATGGATTAAAATAAAAATTGTTTGTTTTGGAAATTTATTGCAAGTGATTCGAACATTATAAGACTAATAATTAAAAAGTAATTACACTTATTCATTAGTTTTCAACTTTTGTTTTTCAATTGACTCTTTTGTCTTATTTTAAAAGTCATTAATTTTGTTTTTATTTTTATAAATTTTTTTTAGTTTTTTGATTTTATTTTCGTTTCTTTTCTTACTTTTCCGCAAGCAATTCACAATCAACACATGAGATTTAGAATTCTTTTCTCCTGTGTTTCTTTAAATTCTATCCACTTTATTCTTTTTAGCTTTATCTCTTGTTCACAATTACGGAACTGAAAGAAAATTGGGTCAAATGGTTATTTTCAAAATTTACTTATATTCAGTGGAAAATGTATTTTTATTTTTTTTTATTTTATTCTTTGGTTTATGGTATTTTATATTTTTCGAATTAAAAAGAATTCGTTATAAACGATTTATAAATTTTGCGATTATTTTATTTATTTATTTATACAAAAAGGAAAAAAATATTCAATAGAGTTGAAGATTAAATAACAATTAATATTTTAGAAATAAGATTTATTTTATAATTTATATTATTCATAATTTATATTATAATTTGCAATTTTCATTAAAATTCGCAAGTTTAATTATAATTTTAATTCGTATTAGTGAGAGAATATTTTTAAATATGAGTCTCAGGTTGATAGTTGACAATTTAAATTTTGTATGATTAACAATTAAAACTTGAACTCTAACATTACAACAATGTCAGACTAAGTTCTGAACAATTTGAATTTTGGACTCCATTAAACTTTATAGCGCTACAAGCTTCGACTTTGTTATTAATTTGCAAATGTGATCTTAATAGCTATAGAAGAATATTATTTTGCCCTTTATTTCAGTTTCCTTGACTTTTTATTAAATTATTTTTATTTATTAGATTATTTTAAACACCAAATTTTATTATTCTACAAATATAAATTATATCATTTTCTTTTTTTCAAAGAAATGAAATTAATTAATTTAATTAACTTTTTTTCAATTTATTTACACCCGGAGAAAAATTTTATTCGAATCAATTTTATTTATACAAATTTTTTTTTTTTGAACCAAAATTATTTGATTTAAATAAAAAGTATATTTTTCTCAGAGTCTACTAATTTAATTATTTGTTTTAATAAAAATGTTATTATTTATATAAATTTATATAAAATGTGGAGGAGGCTTTTTGATGGATAATAATTCTTCTATTTATTTATTTGTTTACTTTTTTTTTTTTTTTTTTTTTTGAACAAATACATAATGATGAATATGCATAAAAAAGTTATATTGTATATGTTGATGAATATTTAATTCAGAAATTGTCATTTCCCGGTATATTATCAAGAGTGGGACAAATACTTGATATTTAGTTGAATTATTGTGGTATGTGCTTTATAGTTCTCTCTCGTTTCCTCACAAAGAAACCACCGCAAAGATATGACGTAAAAAATGCGATAGCAACATTTCCCAACTGTGTGGGTTGAAATTAACTTCCGAGGTTGATGGGGTTGTGGCAGTTTCTCGTAAAGTTACATAAGTAACGACATTTTGCTCCAATTTCATAACTAAACTTTAATATTACCCAGAGAGTAAAATACTAATTTTTATCTATATTAAGTGTAAACTTTCATATTTTTTTCAATATATTTTATTTTATTCAAAATTTTTAATAATTATTTTCTTTAATCATTGCATTTATTTTTTATTGAATAATTTCTTTTCAGTCATTTTCAAAAAATCACTTTTGGGAAATTTTTTTTTTATGTGGAGATGTTTTAATATTTTTTTTTTTTATTAAAAATTTTAATAATTACATTTTGTTGTCGTTGCGTTCATTTCTAATTGGATTTTTCTTTCAAAGTGAAAACAAATTTTTAATATTTTTTCATTTTTTATTAAAAATTTTAATGATCACATTTTTTATCGTTGCATTAATTTTTTAAGTGACTAATTTTTATTCGTAAAAAACAAGCTTTTAATATTTTTTCCCAGTGAAAAAAATTTATATATTTTCATAGTGTGGGAAGAAATTTTTAATATTATTTCATAGTGGAAAGAAATTTTTAATTTTTTTTTCCGAGTGAAAAAGCTTTTCATTTTTTTTGTCATGCAGTGAAATAAACTTTTAGTTTCAATCGAAATAATTAATGTTATTGTTGTGTTTGACACTATAATGTAATAGAGGAAATTAATTTTGCATTTTGCATCCATTTTGTAAAATAAAATAAAGAGAATAATAATAATTATGAACCTGGGAGTGAATTTCATTGAAAATAGAAATAAATTTCAAAGTAATTCGTGACATTTTCACAGTTTGAGTTCAGATTTACATATGTATACATTTATACAATATGAATCTATAAATGGCAAGCACGCGCGAATTCGTTTCATGGTTTGATTGTTTTTAATTAATTATTTTGAAATTTGTGAATTTTTTTTTATTTACAGAAATAACTCGATTAAGTTGTAAAAAATTTCTCGTCAGGTTCGTTACATATTTTCTTTATTTATAAAGAATGCAAGAAAAAAAGAGTTTTGTTTTAATGGAAATTGTTTTTTATGCTCTAAATTGTAAAACAAATATTGAAAATTGTTGTATTTTTACTGTCTTGTTTTTGTTATTAGCGCATTTTTTTGAATTTTTGAATTTTCTAAAAGTAGTGTTTTTCAGTGGAAAAAAATTGTTGGTTTTTGCAAATTTACAGTTTTTTTGTCTTAATTTAATATCTGCAGAAAAACTGTGATTGAAAAAAAATTGTTAATATTTTTTTATATTCTCTCTAAATTTGAATTAGTTAGGTATAAATAACTAATTTAATAGTAAAAAGACAGTTATTATTAAAATAACTTTATTAAAACTATTATTAAACCGTTATTAAAAATAAGTGATAAATAATTTATAATTGAATTCTTTCGAAGAATTTACTCAAAATTGTATTAAAAATAATTGAAATCCTGTGAAAAATTTTATTATTTAAGAAAATAATTGAATTCTTGCAACGAATTTTTAATAAATTTTTTTTAAATAATTGAAATTATGTAAAGAATTTTATTATTTATGAAAATAATTGAATTTTTGCAACAAATTTTATTAAATTTTTTTTTAATAATAGAATTCTTTTGAAAAATTTTATTAAACTAGTACGTTTTGTAAATATTTGAATTTCAGCGAAGAATTTCACTATTCTTATAATGTAATTGAATTCTTGCAAAAAAATGTTGAAAATAATTACATTTTTCTAAAAATTTACTTAAAATTATATTATATTAAAAAATTAAAAATAATTGAAATCCAATTAAAAATTCAATTATTTATGAAAATAATTGAATTCTTATACAACAAATTTTATTAATTTTTTTAAATAATTGAATTCTTTTGAAAAATTTTATTGAACTAGTACCTACATTTTGGAAATATTGGAATTTCAGCGAAGAATTTAATTATTCTTGAAATGTAATTGAATTCTTGCAAAAATTTTTTGAAAATAATTACATTTTTCTTAAAATTTACTTAAAATTGTATTATATTGAAAAATTAGAAGATATTGAAATCCAATGTTAAAATTTAATTATTTATGAAAATAATTGAATTCTTACAACGAATTTTATTAAATTTTTTTAAATAATTGAATTCATGTGAGAAATGTTATTACTTGTAAAAATAATTATGTATTCTTGCGAAGAATTTTATTAAAGTTTTGGAAATTATTTAATTTTTTTTTTAATTTTATGAAAATTTAAATGATTAGAAGTTGTTGAATTTCACAAAGATTTGAATTTAAAATTTTTTGAAAATGTTAAATTCTATGGAATAATAATAATAATGATTAAATATTTATTTGAAAATGAAGTTATTGATGCTTTTGAATAGTTTTAAAATATTAAAAAAATGCAATAGAACATTTTTTGAGTGTATAATAATTTTTAGAGTGTATCAGAATATTCTTAGGGTCAGGAAAAAGGTCAAAATTTTGTCTGGTAATCAGGGAAAAAGAAAATTAATTTTTTGTGATGGAAATAATTTTTTATTAATGTTTTTTTGTTTTCTATAAAAAAACGAAAAGAAAAGAATTGTTAATATTTTTTTATATTGAAAAAAAAGTTGCTAATATTTTTTTATAATAATTTTATAATAATTTTTTATATTAGTTATCTAAATAACTAATTTAATAACAAAAACTCAGTCACTGATTTAAACAATAATATGTTTTTACTTATGAAATAGTTATTATAACTCATTATTAGTTAATGACCACATTTTTTTATCGTAGCGTTCACTTTTTAATTGAATAATTTTTTTTCATTAAAAACCAAATTTATGTTTTTTACAGTGGGTAAAAAAATTTGTTGTTGTGGAAACAAGTTTATATTAACGTTTTTTTTTATTTTTTATAAAAAGAGTAGAATTTTTAATATTTGTTTTTATATTGAAAAAAGTTGCTAATATTTTTTTATATTCTCTCTAAATTTGAATTAGTTAAAAACGAATAATTTGATAGTAAAAAGTGAGTCATTGATTGAAATAATATTTTTCTTATAAAATAGTTAATGATAATTAATTATTAGTTAAATTCACTTTTTGGTTATGTAAAACTTAAGTGACTGAGATTTTTGGTAGGTAATTAATTCAATTAGTGAAATATGACCATTTTTAAATAGTTATTTATTTACTAATAATTAGTTATTTTTAACTAATTTAGATTTAGAGAGTAGGAAAAAATTGTTGCTATTTTTTTTATAGTGAAAAGAAATTTATAATATTTTTTTCCATAGTGAAAAAAACACTTTTCGACTTGGTTAAAAATATTTTTTTTTTAATTTTGTAAATAATAAAAAATAATTGTTTTTTTTTTGTGAAAAGAATATTAATTTTAATTTTGCGAAATATTTTTCTGGAACGACTTTCAAGAGGGAAATATTTTCATTTCGCAAAGATAATGTAGATTTGAGTTTCTTTTTCTCTTTCTCTCATCGAGAAGTACTTGTCTCTGAACTTTTTCAATGTGCAGTGACCTTTTTCAAATATGCAATATATATATTTGAAAATACAGTTCTCGCGCACTAATGTATGCTTATTTATATGTTCGATATGTGGGCAGTATTTTTTTTCATGCTTTATTTGAAATAGAAAATGTAAATAATAAATCCATAAATTGTTCGCAATATAATATTTCTGAATGAGAATATATATTTGTGTAAAATAAAGAATAGTGCTCATCGGAAAACTGGCACGAGTATTGTTTTTTGAGTCGTTTCCGTTGACCCTGTTTCAATTCATCTCATTGAAATCCATGCTGGATGAATCGCGGCGTCATTTCTCGATTGGATCCGGCTCTTTTGTATGCGAGGCGATCGTGATTAAACTCGCGCGCCTATATTTGAAAATATTTCTTGGCTAAGAAACTTGTTTGTTGTTGTTGTTTCAATTAATTGTTATTATAGATATTTTTTGCGGTTTTATTTCTTGTTGGAAATATAGAGGCGAAAGCTGGAGGTTGGTTTTTTTTAAGAAGGTCAAAAGTCTACTTGTGAATTTTTTCGGGTGAATTAAATTGTACGTTATTTTTTTTTATGCGGAAGGAATTGAAAATCTACTTGTAAAAAAATTAGAGTTTTTTTCATGAAGGAAAGAAATATAATTGGAAATTTGGAATAATTATTGATTGACTGCTTTTTTATTTTTTGATGACAAATCTTCCTTTCCTCTCTTTGTTTGTCATTTCTCTACTCTCTAAAAATAAATCAGTGAAATTTTTTTCAGCTTTGAGTTAATTTTCGATATTTTGAATTATAATTTTTATTTTTCTTCTACTTTAGTTTATTTTTTTAATATTTAATATTTATAATATTTTTATTAAAGTTTATTTTATTTATTTTATTAGCTCTGTAATTTGATAGTTTCTATAGTTTTCAATAGTTTTTAATAGTTGAACTTTTTAGTTAGATTTTTGTAATAGTTTAAAATAACTAATTTGATAGTAAAATGTCAGTCAGTCAATGACTCAAATAGTATATCTAATATTTTATTAATCAAAGAATAATAGTTAATAATGATTAATAGTTGATTAATAGTAATGATAATAGTTAATTTTCTCTTGGAGAAATTTTATAAGACTAGTTATTTTTTCTCTCTCGTTTTTTTTTTTTAAACAAGCTAGGATCAATTGAAAAAACTAGGCGAATCAGATAACACTAAAGTATTCTGTGCGATGAAAGATAACGAAATACTATCTTTAAACGCCAGAAGTTCGCTTATACCGGAAGGTGCTTGCGACCCAGATTGAAGCGAATCTGGAAAGATTTTTTCTCCCGCGAATAAAAGGCCGATCAATGAAAAGGTTATAAAAATGTAGTGCGACGATATGATAGTTACATGAATAAGAAAGTTATCAGACATGTGTTTTTCAATTTTCAAAGAAGAGAATTTTCTTTGTTAGAAAGAAAGACGAAAAAAAGAATAATAATAGTTCAAAGAAATTGTGAAATAATTAGAAAGTGCGACTAAAATAGAATCTTAGTAAAAATTAAATTATTTAAAAAAATTTTAACAAAAATCAAATAAAAAATTAAATTATATTTTTAAATAGAAAAATTCTTCTCTAAAATTCAATTACTTTCAGAAATTTTAATAAAATTCTTGGCAAAACTTCAATTATTTTCAAAAAATTCCCTCAACTCAATGATTTTCAATATCTACTATTTTAATAAAATTTTTCAAAAGAAGTCATTTAAAAAAAATTTTGATAAAATTCTAAGCAAACATTAAATTATTTTCATAAATAATAATAATTTCAGAGGAATTCAACTATTTACAAATTTTATATAAATTTCTTTATAATAATTTAATTATTTGCATAAATAATAAAAAATTTTCCAGAGATTGAATTATTTTCATGAATAATAAAACTCATCATATAATTTCAATTATTTTTAATACAGTTTTAATCAAATTCCTCAAAAAATGTAATTATTCTCGAAAATTTTATTAAGATTCGTAAAAAAATCAATTATTTAAAAATTTGTTGATAAAATTCTTTAAAGAATTCAATTTTGAGAAACGTTTATTTATTCAATAAGTTATTTATTTTTGTATTTAAATAATTGAATTCTCGTAGAATTTTCTTATAAAAATTAATTTAAAAATGAATTTCAGTTAAAATTTTAGTTAATAATTGAAAATTAAAAGCATCTTAGCATGGATTTTTAAAAATAATTGAATTTTGAAAAGGTTTTATATTAAAATCTTTGAAAATTTGAATTTTTCATACTTTTAACTGACAATTGTGTAAGATTAATTTTTTTGGAAAAGTTTAATTAAATTTTTTTTAAAATTATTTTAAGTTTTTATTTTTTTAATATTTAATTGAAGATTTCCGAATAATCGAAATTTCGTAAAATTGAATGGCAAATAAATGAATTTGAAAATTCTCAAGGAACTTTTGCAAAAATTATTAAAAATAATTGATAATTGAATTCTTTCGAAGAATTTATTTCAAATTGTATTAAAAGTAATTGAAATCCTTTGAAGAATTTTATTATTTAAGAGAATAATATTTAATTCTTACGACGAATTTAATTAATTTTTTTTTTAATAATTGAATTCATGTGAAGAATATTATTATTTATGAAAATAATTGAATTCTTGCAATGAATTTAATTAAATTTTTTTTAAACAAGTGAAATCCTGTAAAGAATTGTATTGTTTATGAAAATAAACGAATTTTATTAAATTTCTTTTTAAATTATAGAATTTTTTTGAGAAATTTTATTAAAACAGTAGATTTTAAAAATATTTGACTTTCAGGGAAGAATTTCATTATTTGTGAAATGTAATTGAATTCTTGCAAAAAATTTTTGATTAAATAATTAAATTTTTTGAAATAATTGTAATCCTGTAAAGAATTGTATTATTTATGAAAATAATTGAATTCTTGCAACGAATTCTATTGAATTTTCTTTTAAATAATAGAATTTTCTTGAGAAATTTTATTAAAATAGTAAATTTTGAAAATATTTGAATTTCAGCGAAGAATTTCATTATTTGTGAAATGTAATTTAATTCTTGCAAAAAATTTTTCATTAAATAATTACATTTTTCGAGGAATTTATTTAAAATTGTATTAAAAATAATTGAAATCCTGTAGAAAATTCAATTATTTATGAAAAAAATTGAATTCTTGCGAAGAATTTTATTATATTTGTTTTTTTTAAATAATTGAAAAAGAATTCCATTATTTATGAAAATAATTGAATTTTTGCAATGAATTTTATTAAATTTTTTTAAATAATTGAATTCTTTTGAGAAATTTTATAAAAATAGTAGATTTTAAAAATATTTGAAGTTCAGCGAAGAATTTCATTATTTGTGAAGTGGAATTGAATTCTTGCAAAAAATGTTTGATTAATTAATTACATTTTTCGAGGAATTTATTTAAAATTGTATTAAAAATAATTAAAATCCTAGGAAAAATTCAATTATTTATAAAAATAATTTAATTCTTACAATTAATTTTTATTATAAATTTTTTAAATAATTGAATCCATGTGAAAAGTTTTATTACTTGTAAAAATAATTGAATATTCTTGCGAAGGATTTTATTAACATTTTTGTAAATAATTGAATTTTTTTTAAAAAATTTTATGGAAATTTGAATTATTATAAAACATGAAGATATCGATCACTCTGAGTCTTCGACTCAGAGTGATTGCTATCTTCATGTTTTCTAATAATATTCTTAGAAGTTATGTTGAATTTCAAAAGGGTTTGAATTTTAAATCTTTTGAAAATTTTCATTCTTGGGAATAGCAATAATGAAAAATATTTATTTGAAAATGAAGTTCTTGATACTTTCGAATAGTTTTAAAATTAAAGAAATGCAGTAGAACTTTTTTTGAGTTGATAATCATTTTTTGAGTGAATCAGAATATTATCTTAGGGTCAGGAAAAATGTGAAAATTTTGTCTGGAAAAAGAAAATTAAATTTACTGACTCAACAATAGAAACAAATTTTTAGTCAATTTCAATTGATTAAATATTTGTTTCTATTATTGAGTCAGTAAATTTTAATTGATTTGAAAGCAAACCATCAGTCATCGATTTAAATCAGTTGAAAAGTGATTCTTCAAAAAGATCTTATTTTCTACTGTTGAATCAGTGAATTACTGAATTTTAACTGATTTATTTATTTAAAGATCCTAAAATTAAATAAATTTATTTAAAGCTCCTATAGGAATGTGAAATTTTAACTGATTCAGATTTAGAATTTTAATTTTAATTTTCGGTGCTTGGGGAGATATTTAGAAAAATGTACTCTTTGAATTAAAATCCACTTTTTTCCCCTCGAGACCATAAGAAAATTGTTTAAAAAAAAAAACTAAATCACCATTTAAAGGAAAATTGTTTGAAAATGAAGATAAACTCTCTAAAGAGAAAGCTTCTCTTCTTTTTCTAAATATTGGTCACATCAAGGTCCGGTTGAATTCCTCTGGGTTTAATTCAAGTACCATCTCTCCGGGTGGGTATAAAATAAAATACTAGAGGCCAAAAATACCTGGCCTATAGCGCATACACACAAACATGAACACAAACACGGGACAGAAGCCCATTGGGTATTAGGGTGTTTCTGAAGAGAAAACGTGGAAATAAAAGAGAGGGATGAAAATAGGAGATAGTATAGGGCAAAGATGTGGATGCATGTGGGGTAAAAGCTGCAAGCTTCCGTCCCGTCCATCGCCTATCTCGTATCGCGCGGGAGCAACGTACGCTTAAGAGCGGCGCCGCTTACACCGGAACCCCAGCCACCGCGACATCCCCTTTTCCACCCTTAACCGCGTTCACACGCGATAGGTGTGTATGCTTCTTGTAACACTATATCTGCGCGCGCGTTTATGTACATATATGTGGCATGTAGTGCGGCCCAACTTATACGAGCTTGCGCGAATATCTGCCGAGGATATTTTTATGTCCCTGCATGCAATCTATCGACCTGCAACAACTAAAACGTTTTAGTAAACAGTTTCGAAAAATTTTGTTTTTCAGGAAACAATTGTGCAAGAATGCAAGAATGCACATCGAAAAACTATGGTCAAAATAGGGAGCGAGCGGTATAATATAGGAAAGCAAAAAAAAAAAAAAAAAACAGTCACACGAGTACAATAACTTTTGGAGAAAAAACAAAGACTCGCGGACAGGTTACAACTTAATGTAAAAATAATTCGCCTGGAAAATATCCAAAATTTATTCTGAAATTAAAAATATATACTCACCCAGCTACTCTCTAAATTTAAATTAGTATAAAAATGTTTACTAGCTTGAATTAGTGATTGACTTTTTGCTTTTTAATTAGTAAATTTTACTAATAAATTGTCATTTTTACTAATTTAAAAGTGACTGACTTTTTGCTTTTGCATTAATAAATTTTACTAACAAATTGTCATTTATATTAATTTATTAGTAAAATTTACTATAATTCAAAAGCAAAAAGTCAGTCACCAATGTAATTTAATAAACATTTTCAGGGTTGACACAGGTCAGGAAAGACAGCAAATTCAGTGAAAAATCAGGGAAAATAGAGTTAGTCAGGGCAATTAGGAAAAAGTCAAAGATTTTTATTAAAAGTACTGGAAAAAATTAAATTTTTAGAATTCATAAGAAAACTCTAAATTTTGGTGTCTCTTTTGTTTGCCTCATAAACTATGAAATTCAAACGAATTCTAATAAGAAACCTTCAATTTTTCCTATTTCTGACAATAATTTCTTTTTAAATAACTTAGTTCTTGAAGAACTATCATAAACTTATTTACTAAGAAATTATTTAATGAATAATTTTACTTAAATATTTCAAAATTTATTGAATTTTAAAAGAGTTGCGTTTACAATTTTTATAAATAGATGAACTTCAAATGGTTTCAATCTGAAATTGTATAAAATCTCAATTTTTAATGGATTTAATAAGAAATTTTAAAGATATTGTCAAATTTTAATAATTCAAATTCTTCTGAAATGAGTTAATTTTTTAAAATAGGTATTTAATTAATTACTAAAAAGAATGGATTTATAGAAAAATTTTAGTTAAAAACACTAAACAAAATTGAATTTTGTAATAAAATTAAGTAAATTACATAATAGTAATAAAATTCTTTGCAAAAATTCAATTATGTTCAAAAATAAAAAAAAAAATTCTCGTCAAAACTTCAATTATCTCTGTATAAATAATAATATTCTTCTCCGAAATTCAATTGTTTTCAAGATTTTTAATAAAATTCTTTGCAAAATTTCAAATATTTTCAAAAATTTTCCACAATTCAATGATTTTCAATATCTACTGTATTTTAATAAAAGTTTCCAAAAAAATTCAATTAACAGGTATTCAATTATTTACAAATTTATTTTTAATTTCCTCGTAATATTTCAATTATTTTAGAAACTTATCCTCGATTCAATGATTTTCAATATCTACTATTTAGAAAAAAATTTCCAAAATAATTCAATTATTTAAAATTTTTTATATCTATATTCTTTTTAAATACCTTAATTCTTAAAGAACTATCATAAAATTATTAGATATTTAGAAATTAATTAATAAATAATTTTACTTAAATATTTCTAAGTTAATTGAATTTCAAAAGAGTTGCGTTTACAATTTTTAATAAATAGTTGAACTTCAAAAAATTTCAATTTTTAATGAATTTTAATTAGAAATTTTAAGAAACTTAGATTTTTAAAAAATTTTAATAATTCAAATTCTTCTCAAATTAGTTACATTTTTAAAATACATTTAATTAAATATTGAAAATAATGGAATTATAGAAGAATTTTAGTTAAAAGCACTAAAAAAAATTGAATTTTGAAGAAGTTACAAATTATCTTTACAAATAATAAAATTCTTCTCCAAAATTCAATTATTTTCAAAAATTTTAATAAAATTATTTTTTGAATTTCAATTATTTTCAAAAACTTTAATAAAAATCGTGTCCAAATTTCAATTATTTAAAAAAAAATTTGATAAATAACTAAAAATTCTGCAGAACTAATTTTTTTTGAAAAAGATTAATTA
This sequence comes from Leptopilina heterotoma, assembly GCF_015476425.1. Classification (NCBI taxonomy): domain Eukaryota; kingdom Metazoa; phylum Arthropoda; class Insecta; order Hymenoptera; family Figitidae; genus Leptopilina; species Leptopilina heterotoma. The sequence continues at coordinate 1,433,148 of NW_025110846.1, forward strand.
AAATTTTTTTGAAATTATTTCAAGTTTAACTGAAAGTTTTATTTATCAAAAAAAAAATTTTAATTGAACCAAATAAAATTCACTTGAAATAAATAAATATCTAATTTTGTAAGTTGTGAATCAATTTTATCTTTTTTCTTGCGTGTGTTTACATAACTTTCACTTTCACTAAAAAATTTTCAGCTTTAATTCTTCTTAAAATTTCTCATTTTCACTTTCAATTTTACCCAAAAACACTGTCACTCAAAGTATTTTCACTTTCACTTAAAAGTTCAAAATTTTTCAAGGAAAAGTGAATAGTAATATTCAAGTGATAGTAAAATTTTTTTGAATATAAAAATAAAAATATTTGAATTAAAGTGAACGTGGAAATTTTGTGAGAGAAAGTAAGAATTTTTTTTAATGAAAGTGAAGATTTGCTGAACGAAAGTGAGAATTTTTTACGGAAAGTAAAATTTTTTGTTTAAAAGTGAAGGTAAGAATTTGTGAAAGTGAGAAATAAATTTTGACTGTAAGTGAACATTTTTTTAATTGTAGTGAAAATTTTTTAAGTGAAAATGAAAATTACGTGAAGGCACAGGCTTCTTCTGTTGCAAAATAATTAATTATTATAATTATAATACTAAACAATTATTAATTATATTAATTATTACATTATTTATATTTTTTAATATACACCCAGAGGGAAATTTTATTTAAACCAACACACAGCGAAAAGATAAATTTGACTCAGAGTCAACTGTAGACTATTCATTTGTTTCAAATAAATTTTATTTGGTTTAAATTTTATTTTATTTAAATTTGATTCAGTTCAAATTAAAGTTTTTTTGTCGAATAAAATTTTTATTTAAAACAAATAAATAACCTAGTTTTCTCTGAGACAAATATACATTTCTTTAACTAAATTAAAATATATATTCGGTTTAAATAAAATTTTCTCTGGGTGAAATATAATTTTTTTGTAGTTAATTTACTTTACTGGAATCAAAAAAAATTTACTTGAAACGAAATAAAAAGTTTAGTTGTCTCTGAGTGAAATCTACCTTTTTTCTGGGTATAATATTATATTAATTATTTATTACAATAATTAAATACTAAATTCTACTAATTAGTATAGTAAAATTAATTTTTCCAAATTATAAAAACGAAAACATGAATTGTCAACATTAATTAGTAAACAACAATTAATTCATCGCGGTTATAATATAAGAAAGAGTGTAATTAAATCTCCATGAAAGGTGATAGGGACAAATTGTGTTTAATAAATATTTCCTGAAGCTTAATTAATTCATTTTAGCTGTGCGATAGTTGTTTGCTTAATTGAGATGGAAATAAATTAATCATGTCAGATTAAGTGTAGAGGTACAATGTGTGCGAGAGTAAACTAAATTTATTCAATTTTGTTATATGTAGAAATTGTGTTGTTCCAACAAAATCTCATTCTACATGCATTGACTAAACAATTTGTGGCGAGCTTGACATTTTGGAATTTCTCGTTGGTATTTGTCATATCTCGTGCAAGTTCTCAGAGAGAGACATAAACGCGTAATGCTAGAGGCTATGAATCTAGTGTAGATAGATCGTATTTACTGAAATCACAATATCACAATGCAATCCCTTTACAAGTTACGAGCTTCACGTGTTTCGTAAAATATCCGATAGAAATAATTACAGAGTAAAATCAGAGTAAATATTAATTAAAAAAAAAAAACTAGTGTTTCAAATTCCTTTCAAAAATTTAGAATGTTCTCTTTTATCAATAAACATGATACAATTATACATAATTATTTATTTCCTTATTATAATAAAAAAAATAGTAAGAATAAAAATAAAAATAATAATAATAACCATATCAAATATATAGAAATATTTCAATTTTGCTTGCTGTTATTTTTATACATAAAGCAAAAAATATTGGAAATAAGATATAAATTCTTTGAGTAAAAACAACTTTTGCTTACAGACACTTTTTTGCCCTAAAAATATTGCCCTTGGGAACATAAATACTTTTATAAGAGATTTTCTGGAAAAAAAACTTTTCCAAAGATAAATGAGATTTGTTACTATAATTTTTATCCTCAGGCATGTTTTCCGTACGTTTTAAATAAAATCATTTTTTTTATTATATACCTCAAAGTTATTTTTAATACATTTTAGAATGTAAAAACGTTTATAAACTGAATTTTCACAAATGTCATTTCATATTGCATATTGCGTGTATATAAAGAAAAACATAAAACTCATATTTTTTATAATATTTCTTTGGAATAGGTACATTTTTATATTTATGTACTGGAGTCCGAGAAAGTGAGTTTATATTTTAGTAACATGGATTTTTTTTAATTCATGTCTTTAAAATTACATTTAAAATTATATTTAAAAATACATTAAAATCACTTTAAAATTACATCGTAATTACACCAAAACTACATTCCTAAAAATTAATTTCTTAAAAAATTTTTTTTTTCTTTGAATTCTAATAATTATTGCAAAATAAATTTTTATTATTTTATTTTATTAATAATCTTAAGTTTGGTTTTAGAATAACGTAAGAAATTAGTTACACTGAGATAAAGTAAATTTAGAATTTACTCTCTAAATTCGAATATATAGTAAAAAGTCATCCACTAATTTATTTCAGTAGAAATTTTCTCTAATTCTTAGTGAAATTTTATTCAGTTTTACAATAATTTTTTACCTCTAATTTAAGGGGAAAATTATACTGAAAATTAGTAAAAGATTTTACTAATTTTAAATCAATTCTAGAGAATAATATGAGAGACTTCATTGCTATATCTCATGTCTGACTAAAATCGGCTATTACTACTTGAAAATATGATCCTCTTTATCGTCAGCTTCTTATTTAAAAATTTATAGCATATTGTAAAAAATAAATTAATTACAGTGGAAAATTTACAAGTTATTAAAGATTGGATAAATATTAGACGTTTTTTGGCAATATTGGCCAATATTAAGCCAGTATTCGCTCAATAATTTTAATTATATTTCGTTTCTTCGTTAAATTGAATTTAAATGTTATTTTAATTAATTTAACTTTTGTTTTAATTAATTTAAATGTTGTTTTAATTAATTGAAATTAATTAAAATTCATGATATTTGATTACTTTTTCGCAGTTATTCTTTCATCGCCTGAATGGTGATTTTAAATTAAAGTCAAAATTTTAATTAATTTTTTTTATAAACCTAAAAAAAATATAACTCATTTTCTTTTAATTTCTATTATTTTTCATTGACATTTTTTACACACTTTTATCATAGCTTTGAAAAATCAAATATAAAATAGTTCTTAAAAAATTCTAACTTTTTCAAAAAAAATGTTTTTTAAACTGAAAAAATGGTAAAATAGTAAAAAATGTATTAGTTTTTTTTTCAAATCGTTATAAGTTTTAAAAATGTGGAAACAAATTTTTAATTTGCAAAAAGAGGTGAATTTTGATTGGTTTAAATTTTATTGTTTTTTGTTTCAATTCAAAATCAATTATGATTAACAAATAAATTTTGTTTATTATATGCTTTTTTCTATAGCAAATTTCGTTTGACTGATCTAAATTATGCAAATTTTTCTCCTTTTTATTTATAAAAAATATGAGAAAATTGTTAATTGTTAAAAAATTATAATATTAAAAAATAGGAAATATACCCATTTTTTATGCATAATTTTTATTTCTCAATGACAATATTGTTCAGAAACTTATTTTTTTCTTTTTGGAAAAGAAACATTACATATTCTATTCTATTTGTCAATTGCAAATTTGAATTGTAAAATTATTCGAAAACATGAATAACTTTTTTTTCAAATAAATATTTAATCAATATTATTTTTCCATAGGAATTAAGAATTTCAAAAATTTCACATTCAAACCTTTTTAAATTAAACAACTTAAAAAAAAAAAAAAAGTTTTATAGTAAATTAAAGATGACCGAGTGATAAAATCATTGTTTTATATTGTAAGAATATTATTAAAGTAACTTTTTTAAAATTATTTTTCATCATTTCAAATCAATTATTATTTTCTACAATTTTTAATTATTTTTTATGAAAATAATTGAATTCCTTAGAAAAAAATTTTATTATCTATAAAAATAATTGAATTCCTTAAAAAAATTATTATTTATAAAAATAATTGAATTATTGCGAAGGTGTTTATAAAAAAATTTGTAAATAATTAAATTCCTGAGAAGTTTTTATTATTTATGAAAATAATTTAATGTTTGTGGACTATTTTTGGAAATTTGAAATTGAATTGAAAATTGAAAATAATTGAACTTTGGGGAAGAATTTTGTTATTTATAAAGATAATTGGGATTTTGACAAGAATTTTTTTTTTAATTTGAAAGTTAATTGAATTTTATGAGAAGAATTTTATAACTTTTGAAAATAATTTAATTTTTGCAATTATTTGTAATTTTTTAAAAATTGTATTTTTTTTATAGTGTTTTCAACGAAAATTTGAATTAAAAATTTTTTAATTTTATTATTTTTAAAATTGATAATTTTTTTCTTAAAAAGTTAGCCGCGCATTTTGGCGCGCGAATTGTTGCTAGTTATTTAATAATTAATTAAATAAATAACTTCTGACTAGTGAATTAATCAAATTAATTGTAAAGCAGATACGATTTAGCTATAGATTAATTAGTTGAATTAATTTATAAAATTAATTATTGACGTTGAGTTAATAAATCGACAATGAATAGTAATATGATTAGAGAATATTGCATGGCAGTAAAAATAACTTGAATTTCGAGAGTTAAAATTCAACTTGTCTGTGATCTGATTGTGAGTCGAGTGGTTTTAAAATGTTCTTTGCTCGTTTCTCGGGGATAATCTTTGTAGACATCCCTTTTTTATAGACGACGTGCACGATACTGTTAAAATGTCTTTTATCTCGATTGCCATCAAAACCTATAGCAAGTGCGCTTGAATTTTATATATTTATATATATTGTCAGGAAAAAAATGTGAATCCTTTTTTTATATTTTCTTCTCATTAAATGAAAAAGTGAGAGAGGCCCTTGGATGATTACTGCGATATTGCCCGGCGCACGTGTTTATTTTTTGATAAAGAAATTGCAAGGTGCTATCCTTGCCCTTTTATATTGTTTACGACTTCTTTACTATAATAGAAGATAATATAAGTTATAAAGTCTATTTTTGTGGTGTGCATTCTATAATAAGGAACAGAGGGCCGTGAAAGTATCGCGTACGATTAATTTTACCGTGACCTTATTTTAACTGACATCCTGTTTTTTTTCATTCACACACCAAACTCTGAGGTGGAATTGAAATTTATTTCGCTTTAGGCAATTTTTTTAATAACAGATTTTTAACAAGGGGAAAAAATTTTTACCTGGAACAATAACTACAAATTTTACAATTTATTGGTGAAATTTTCTTTTCCCAGTTTTTCTAAGGATATCAAATTGAAACAAAAAACGAAACCAAAACGTTGATGCGCAACACTTTTGATATTAGGCTTCGCTAGTATTTTCATAAAATTTCGCAAAAGAATTCAATTATTTAAAAAAAAATTCATCAAATTCATCAAAAATTTAATTATTTTCATAAATAATAAAATTTCCACAGGAATTCAATTAATTTAGAAAAATATTTTCAAAAAAAATTTCGAAAAACTCGATTATTTAACAAAATTGTTATGCAATTCTTAACAATAATTCAATTACTTTCACTAAAAATAACATTTTTCATGGAAATTCAATTAAAAAAAAAAATTCTTGATAAAATTCTAAGCAAGAATTCAATTATTTTCATAAATAATAAAACTCATCGAAGAATTTCAATCATTTGTAATACTATTTTAAATTAATTAATTGAAAAATTTAATTATTCTGATAAATAAAGTTTTCCACAAGAATTTAATTATTAAAAATAAAATTTTCATAATATTTATTATATTTAAAAAAAATTAATTATTTAAAACAATGTTTATAAAATTCTTATGAATAATTCAATTATTTACAAAAATAAGAAAATTTTTCACTGAAATTCAATTGTTTTGAAATATTTTAATAAATTTTTTCGCATATAATTTAATTATTATTTTTATAAATAATAAAATTCTTCTTAGGAATTCAAGTAATTTCATAAATAATAAAATTTATCGCAGGATTTCAATTATTTGTAATACAAATTTAACAGGAATTGATCAAAAAATGTAATTGTTTATAAAAATTTAATTTCAATTCCTCAAAAAATCAATTATTTAAAAAACAATGTCCTTTAATAATTACCTTCGTAAATAACAATGTTCATCACAAGAATTCAATTATTTTTTAAAGTAATAAATTTCTTCTTGGAAATTCAATTATTGTAAAACATTCTAATAAAATCGTTTACAAGAACTAAAGTATTTAAAATAAAATTTTCATAATATTTATTATATTTCGAAAAAAACTAAGTAAAAAATTTAATTTCAATTTCTCGAAAAAATTAATTATTAAAAAAATATTTTTTTTAAATTCTCTGGAAGAATTTAATTATTTACAAAAATATTAGAATTATTCACAGGAGTTTTATTATTTTTAAATATTTTAATAAAATTGTTCGAAAGAAATCAATTATTTTAAATACAATTTTAATTACATTTTTTTGAAATAATTCAATTATTCTGTTAGACTTTATTAAAATTCTTCGCATGAATTTAATTATTTACATAATAATAAATAAATAAATAAATAATTCAAAAGAATTCAATTATTTTTAAAGGTAATAAATTTCTTCTTATAGAAATTCAATTATTTTCAAAAATTATAATAAAATATTTCGCAAAAATTCAATTATTTTCATAAATAATAAAATGCTTTTTAGGAATTCAATTATTGTCAAAAATTTTAAAAGAATCTATTTGAACCAAATATAATTTATTTTAAGCAAATAAAATTTTATTTAAACCAAATATAATTTATTTGAAGCAAATAAAAAGTCTAGTTGCCAAATAAATTTCCATTTTGGTGATATAGCATTTCGTTTGTGAAATGTTCTCTTGTTATTTAGGGGAACAATATATTAAAGTTTTTGGAATTTGTACGAATTTGTAAAATAAAAAAATTTTTTTTTAATATTATTTAAATGCATATTACGTGCTCGTCGCTTTTATACAGGAGTGATGGTTGCGTGCTTGTACAGACATGAATTGCTGATTTAAGCATAAAGGGTGCAGTTATCTGGAGCTAATACTCCACCTGTATTTGACAATTACAATTCCTCAACTTCAACAGTCTTTGAAAGGTGAATTAAAGTCCTTATATTCAGACATCTACAAGGGTTCTTTAATGTTTTCATAATGAAAATCTTCGGCTCTTTTGTTATATTATAATAAAATCATCATCGAATATTCTGTTGTCAATATTAAAACAATATTGAGAAAAGAGGCGATTATTAGGGTATTAGGAAATATTTCCATTCTTTTGTTCTTTTTCTTTTCTTATATTTTCTAGTTTATACAATATTTCTTTTATTATTATTTTTCTATTATAAAAAAAATTCTTTCTTTTTTATCATAAGATGTATTCTTTCTTTCTTTATTATAAAAAGTATTCTTTCTTTTTTATTATACATCCAGAAAAAATTTTAATGAATTGTTAATTGTTAATAATATAGAATGCATTAATTTTATTATCAGCTATTAATTCTGATTTGTTGTGATAAAAATATATCTGTTTAATTAACAAAATACTTTGTAATAAATAAGTCAATCAAATTTTGTTAGTTTCATGTTATTAATAATTCATTTTCTCTTTGTATACTATATTATTATTCTATTATGACAATTTCTATCATTAATATCGAATTTAGTATAATTTTTAAAATTTATATTTTATGTAGGTACTCATATGCATAAAACTCTTGAAGTAATTCTTTACATAACATTCTCGTCTATTGCGTTAAATGAAGATATCTTTCAATTTCTATACATAAATATATTATTCATTTGTGCATAATTTACACTGAAACAAATCGTCACGCGATACGACCATTCAGTCTTTGTTGTGAATCAATATGTATATAAATATATTGAGAGATATGTGAAAGTCAGCTAACAATGATTGTTTACATAGTGCAAGCTTGCTGCAAGCTTACGTGTCAGGGTAAGATAAAAAGAGATTATTTTGTTGATTAGTATTATTATTAATATAATAATAATTATTATTATTATCACATTTTTTCGTTTTTTAAAAAACGTTTCATTTTCTTCTTCTTATTGTTATTATTACTTTTACTATTATTATTATTATTATTCCATTCATTTTATTTTTTATCTCATTATTATTTTACAATAGACAATTATTTTTTGATATGTTCTCGTTAAAAAAATAACCGAGTGCGATTCAGTGGATTTTGGAAAAAAAAATTTAACAATCTTTGTTTTATTTGTTTTTCAATTTAAATTCTGTATAAAAAATATATAAATATTCAGAATTCTGTACTATTTTTTATTTTCCTCATTTGTATTGCAATGTTTATTTTGAAAACTCTTTTTAAATATGCGCGAAACATAAATAACGAAAAATAAATATGTAAAATATTTAGGTAAATAAATAAATATGTAGCAATAGTGAGTAGTAATACTAATATTAATAAAGATAATAATAATAAAAATAAAAAATAATAATAATAATTATGATAATAACAATATTAATACTACACCCAGATAAATTTTTTATTTTAACCAAATATAGTATATTTGAATCCAAATAAAAGTATATAATATATATTTGCCACAGAGCCTAGTAAATTATTTATTTGTGAATAATTGAATCAAATAAATTTTTTTTTATTTGTTTTGCCATTATTAGGCCAAACAAATGAATTTAAATATCTTTTATTTATATAATTTATAAGTTCGAAAAATTTTTAATTACATTTCTTCTATATTAATTAATAAATAATCGATGTATTCTGGTAATCTGTTCGCAGTTTGAAGTTAATTGTTGTTTGCTTTTTTGTTTATTAATTTTTTTAAATAATTTTTCTTTGGAAATATTTTCAATTTTAAAATTAATGTATTGAAAATCATCGAATTGTTGCAAAGAATATTAAAAATTGAATTTTTGCAAAGAATTTTACTATTTATAAATAAAATGGAATTTTTTTTCAAGAATTTATTAAAATTTTAGGAAAAAATTGAATTTTTTCGAAATATTTTATGACAAATTAAAAAAAAATTGAATTCTTTCGTGAAATTTTTGTGGAAATAATTGAATTTTTGCAAAGATTTTATAACGAATTAAGGAAAAAATTGAATTCTTTCCTGAAATTTTTGTGGAAATCATTGAATTTTTTCAAATATTTTACTATTTAAAAAAATGATTTAATTGTTTTGAAGGATTTATTAAAATTTTAGAAAATAATTGAATTTTTTCGAAAAATATTGTTAAAACTTTTTTAAAATAATTGAATTCTTTTATGAAATGTTATTAAAAATGTATTAAAAGTAATTGAATTTTTGCAAAAGAATTTTACAATTTATAAATTAAATTAAATTTTTTCCAAGAATTTATTAAAATTTTAGAAAATAATTGAATTTTTTCGAAAATTTTTTTTAAAATTGAATTTTTTCATGAAATTGTTTTGAATATAATTGAATTTTTGCAAAGAATTTTACTATTTATAAATAAAATTGAATTGTTTTGAAGAATTTATTAAAATTTTAGAAAATAATTGAATTTTTTCGAAATATTTTATGACGAATTAAAAAAAATTAAATTCTTTCGTGAAATTTTTGTGGAAATCATTGAATTTTTACAAAGATTTTATAGAATTAAGGAAAAAATTCAATTCTTTCCTGAAATTTACTTGAAAAGAATTGAATTTTTTCAAAGATTTTACTATTTAAAAAAATAATTGAATTGTTTCCAAGGATTTATTTAAATTTTAGAAAATAATTTAATCAGGGTGTCTACTAACCGGGAATTTCGGGAAAACCGGGAAATAACCGGGAATTTTATTTGACCGGGAAAAACCGGAAATTAGCCGGGAATTTTATACCAAACCGGGAATTTTCTTACCAAAATTAAAAAAGTTTTATTATTTTAATTTGTTTTTAAAAAATCACTGTTTATTTCAATTTTTATAGGTATTTATACTGTTCTCTAAATTTAATTTAGTTAAAAATAATTAATTTGATAGTAAAAAATCAATTCGACTGAAAATATGTAATTAAATTTGTTAAAGAATTTCATTAGAAACTTTTTAACAAATAGAATTTTAAAAGTATATTAATTTAATAATTGATTAATAATTGAATATTATAAAGAGTTAAATTCTAATGTATTCATGTTTCTTACTGCGAAGATTAATAATTAAAATTTTTATTAGTTAATTAAAAAAAATATACATACTTAAAATTGTTTAATAAAATTGAACTTTCGCAAATTTTTTTTTTAATTCTGAAAAATAAGATTGTTGTAATTTTTTAATTCTATTGTTTCAAGATAATTGAATTTTTCTAAACAAATAATTCAAATTTGTTTACATTTTTTGAAAAATAATTGAATTCTTTTAAAGAATTTTATTTAAATTTTTCGAAAATAATCAAGGGAAGTTAGTGACCGTAATTATAATTTAATTTTTAAAATTTAAAGTCCCTCTTACAGTTTTAAATCAATTTTTTGCTTCTAAAAATATTATTAAACTTCTCTTAAATTTTTATAATTTTAAATTTCTGATTAAATGTTTATTACTAATTAAGTAAATAATTAATTATTAATAATTATTATTTTCAAAACTTTTAATAAAATTCTTCACAGGAATTAAATTATTTTCATAAATAATAGCATTCTTTGGAAGGATTCAATTGTTTTTATAAATAGTGAAATTTTTTTGCAGAAATTTAATTATTATCAATATAATTTTAATAAAATTAAAAAATAATCAAATTTTCAATTATAATCGTAAAGAGATAAGATTATTTTTGAAAAATTAAAAAAATTTAAAGATTTATTTATTTTTGAAATCAAATTTAAATTTAAATTTAAATTTAAATTTAAATTTGATGAGAAAAAAAACCGGGAAAAAATTTGGACATAACCGGGAAAATCCGGGAAATAACCGGGAATTTTGTTGAACGAAAATACTAGACACCCTGAATTTAATTTGTTCGTGAAATTGTATTAAAATTTTGTTTAAAAAAAAAATTAATCGGTTATTTGAATTTAATTATAAATTATAATGAATAAAGTTATAAAATTGATTGTTCGCAAAAGCGTATATATATATATGCGTGTCTTGCACGATTATGAAGGGCATATATTTATTGAATGAAATACATAAAGTTTTCCCAAAAGTGAAATTAACTATTTGCGCGTGTAATTTAGAAACTGTGAAAATGTGAAAATCCCTCCTGGTTGAGAATGCATATTTATTTAACTTTGGTTTATTCTCTTGTTGAACGTTATAGGTCATGGGTCATGGCTTGTAATTTGTATGCCATTTGGTTTGAGAATATAATATAGGTTGAATTGCGTTGTTTCGCGAAAGGCGGAAAATATGTACCGCATATCTCTCACTTTCTCTCTCTCTCTCTCTCTTTCTCTCTATACATATACATTTGTATACAGGAGATTCAAAGGACACTTTCATATTGTGAGATCGCAATATACGAAATCGATTTTCAAGTATTATCGTCGCGCACAGTTTGCACTTTGTGTGTGTGCGCATATTTCGTTTGACTCTTCTTCCTTTTTTCCCCACAATAATAAAAAGGCGATTCACACTTTTTTTCTTCTCTCTCTAATAATACAATTTTCCTGTATGAAGAAAAGAAAATAAAAAAAGGAAGAAAAGAAAAAAAGCTCATAGTATGTATGGAAATTTAAAACCAATAACAGAGTTTACATTGTCTTTTTTATTAGACGAAATTGCATTCTATTGGAATGTTATCGAATATTATTGTCTTTTGAGTCTTGTTTGGAGGAAAGTGTAATAATTATGAATTAATTTTGATTTTATGTTTTCTCGAGGAGGGGATTTTGAGATTAGAATAAAAAAAAAGTTGAGGTAGAAAAAGAATATCGTTACCAGTGAATTTTGATATTAAATTCTAGATTGAAAATGTTGGGTTCAATGTAGAGATTTATTTTCTTTTTATCGGATCAAGGTATTCATAATGCAGATTAGATTTTCTAGAATGTTGCATAGATTTTTAAATCATTTGAAATCATTGAAAATAAATTTTTGTTTTTTGAGCTTTTTTGGAATATTTTTTATTGAATTGAATTGATAGTACAAAAGGTGAAGAGAGAGAGCTAAATAAATATTAACTCATTTTTTCCCTTTTCTTCTTACTTTTTTTTACTTTCAATTCGATTCAATTCAATAAAAAATATTATTTTAGAGTTCTTTTTAGAACTTTCTTTTGAATAAATAAATTCGATAAAAAATATTAACTAAAATCTTCTTTGACTTTTTTCACTTTCTTTATACTTTCTATTCAAATTAATTAAAATAAAAATATTTTTAGAATTTCTTTTTAACTTACTTTATACTTTTTTACTTTCAAATCAAATCGACAAGAAACTTTAATTATTTTTTATTAAATTGAATTAACAGTAAAAAAAAATGAAAAAAAGCTTTAATTATTATTTTTTTAACTGTCTCTTTACTTTTTTTACTTTCAATTCAATCGAATAAAAAAATACTATTTCAAATTGTTTTTTATTCTTCTTTTCACTTTTTTTTCTTTTAATTCAAATGACTTCAACAAATTTTTTAACTTACTTTTTATTAATTTTTTTACTTTCAATTCAATGGAAAATGGTAATTATAATTTTTTATTGAATTGAATTGAAAGTAAAAAAAGTGAAAAGAAAATGAATGAAAATGTAATTAATATTTTTTTTACTTTCTCCTTACTCTATTTTTTACTTTAAATTCAATTCAGTAAAAAAAAGTGTTTTTAAAAATATTTTTTTCAATTTTTCTATTTCCAATTCAATGCAATAAAAAAATTAATTAAAACTTTTAATTGAATCCAAATTTAAAGTGAGAAAATTACAAAAGTAATTTTAGAAAATTGTAATTTATATTTTTTATTGAATTTTCTTAAATTGAAACTAAAAAGGTGTGAAAAAAGATTCAAAAAATATAATAATTAATTTTTTTTATTGAATTAAATTTAAATTAAAAAGTGTAGAGGAAATTAAAAAGTAAGTAAATTAAAATTTTTTATTGAATTGAAAATAAAAACAATAAAAAGTAAGATAAAAAAAATGTAATAAATATTTTTTATTGAATTGATTTAATTGAAAGTTAAAAGTTGAAAAAAAAGTTAAAAAAAATATAATTAATTTTTTTATTGAATTAAATTGAAAGTAAAAATAGAGTGAAGAGAAAGTAAAAAAATATTACTTTCATTTTCTTTTCACTGTTTTTACATTCATTTTTTATTTTCAATTCAAATCAATTCAATAAAAATAATAATTAAAAATTTTTTAACTTACTTTTTATTTATTTTTTTATTTCCAATTCAATGCAATAAAAAAATTAATTAAAACTTTTTATTTGATTGAATTTAAAGTAAAAAGCATACAAAAGTAAATAAAAAATTGTTATTAATATTTTTTATTGAATTGATTTAAGTTGAAAGTAAAAAGGTGAAAAGAAAATTAGAAAAAATATTATTCATTTTTGTATTGAATCAAAAGTAAAAAAAAAGTGAAAAGAAAGTTAAAAGCAATTTAAAAAAATCATTGTCTGAATGTCTTCGTTTTTGTTTTATTAATTTTAATGAATATTTTTTATTGAATTGAATTTAAAGTGAAAAAAAGGGAAAAGAAAATTGAATAAGAACTTTAATGAATATTTTTTATTGAATTGAATTAAAAGTAAAAAAAGTGAAAAGAAAATTGAACAAAAACTTTGATTAATATTTTTTATTGAATTGAATTAAAAATAAAAAAAAAACTAAAAAAGTGAAAAGAAAATTGAATAAGAACTTTAATTAATTTTTTTTATTGAATTGAATTAAATTGAAAGTAACAAAAAGTGAGAGAAAAAGTTTTAAAAAAAAATGGTTTGCTTTAAATAATGGACGAGATTTGAAATTTAGAATTTCCAGTTGATTAGTAATACGCACATTTGATAACTAACAATTTTGAAATTGTAAAATTCATTCATAGAGTGAAATATTGTGGCATTGTCAAATGTGAAATGCGAGGATTTGTGTATTATTCGGACACGTAAACCAAGCTTGACTGATTTTCCCGTCAGATCCAAATCGACATCTGACGTCAATGCAATGGTATATAATGTTAAGCAAATTGTTACCATAATTTTCTGGACAGCGTATTCCTATGAATAAAGTAACACGCCATCGTGCTACTTTTTATATTTACACCCATCTAAATTTTCAACTTTGATATTTACAGTTTTTACATTTTTACTTTATTATTGTTTTTTAGTTGATAACAAATTTTTTTTAAATTTTTTTATAAAGGAGATTTTATTGTCGACACAATAATTCTAGGTCTCTCTAACTTTATTTTCCTTAATTTTAAACAATTGTTTTTTGTTATTTATTTTAATTTTAATAAACGAAATTGATTTTAAAAATATATGTTACTTATAATTTTTTAACACTTTTTTCATTTTTTTGAAAACTTATTGTTTTACATATGTAAACAAAATATATTTTAATTTTTATACGTAGATTTACATAATTTATTCTTAAAAATCTCAGCCTGACAGTAAAAATGATAAAAAAAAACTTTAAAAGTTAATCATCAAAAACGAAAAAGATTTGTTATCATTTAATTGCAAAATTATTTTTCGTTAAATTGTTTGTAATTTTATTTTTGTGAAATTATTTTTGTCACTAAAGTTTATAATATCTCGTGTCTCTTATTTTTATTCCATTTCCGGCTGGCGTACATATATAGTGACCATATCAGAGTCTTTATAGTTTTCAGCCTTCTAACCAAGCATTCTTGAGAAAATCCCTCAACAACTCTGATAAATCTTATTCCTGCTGCTTTTCTATTCTTGGTAGTTGTCCAGAGATCTTTTCCTATATATATATGGCCAGTGCTGAAGTTTTATGAACTACGTGTAGTGATCTTTTCCTCGATTTTCAAACTGAAAGTTTTTCACTTGACCTCGTGTACATACCGCATGGATTTCCTTAACTTTTCCCTCAATCGTATATATAGAGATATATTATTCTTAAAAAGCGGATATCCTACTGAATTTCACAATATAATTTCAAAAGCATTCAAAAACTTTTCTTCTGGATTTCGATTTATGTATTTTTCAGTGTTTTAAGGGCGTGTATATGACACTGTATTATTATTTCATTTTACCGCTATCGTTTTTATTATTCTTTCAAGTTTCAATGTTTTTCTTTTATATTTATGGAAAAAATTGAAATATTTATATAGGAATTTATTTTTTCTTATTCTTTATGAATTATTGGGAATTGTATATGAAGTATTTTTGAATTCTTTTTCAATTATTTATGAAGTATTTTTGAATTATTTTTGAATTATTTATGAAATATTTTTGAATTAAATGAATCTTCATTTTCTTTTTATACTTTTTTTTATTTTCTATTCAATAAAAAATATTAATTAAAAGTTTTTTTTAAATTACTTTTCACTTTTTCTTACTGTCAATACAATTCAATCGAATTTAATAAAAAATATTAATGCACATCCTTTTATAGTTCTTTCTTCATTTTTTTTTACTTTCAATACAATAAAAAATTTTAATTAATATTTTTTATTTAACGTTCTTTTCACTTTTTTTTTATTTTCAATTTAATTCTATAGTAATTAGTTTATTTTCTTTTTTTGTTACTTTCAATTTAATTCAATTCAATAAATAATATTAATTAAAGTTCTTATTCAATTTTCTTTTTCCCTATTTACCTTTTTTCAATCAAATTAATTCAATAAAAAGTATGAAATACAATTTTTACATTCTCATCACATGAGAAAGTATTTTAAATTACTTTTGTATTTTTTTACTTTTTTTTACTATTTTTTTAATTTAATTCAATAAAAAGTTTTAATTAATTTTTCTATTGCATTGAATTGGTAGTAAAAACACTGACAGGATATTATAAGAAAAACTTATAATTAACATTTTTTACTGCATTGAATTGAAAATAAAAATAGAGTGAAAAAAAGGTAAAAAAAATATTAATTACATTTTCTTTTCATTTTTTTACATTCAACTCAATTCAATACAAAATTTTCATTAATTTGAAAATACTATTTTTAAAAAAATACTAATTACATTCTCTTTCCACTGTTTTTACTTTCAATTCAATAAAAAATTTTAATTAATATTTTCCATATAAGAGTAAAAAATATTTTTAGAATTTCTTTTTGACTTACTTTTTATTTTTTAACTTTTAATTTAATTCAATAAAAAATATTAATTAAAAGTTTTTTTTTAAATGTTCTTTTTAATTTTTTTCTTTACAAATCAATTTAATAAAAAAATTAATTAAAACTTTTTTTTAACTTTCTTCTTAAGTATTTTATTATTTTCAATTCAATCGAATAAAAAATTTAAATGAAAAGTATTTTTTAGAATATTATTTTCAATTTTTTATTTCAAATTCAATGCAACAGACAAATTAATTAAACCTTTTTATTAAATAGAATTTAAAGGTAAAAAATTAATAAAAAGTAAGATAAAAAAATTTTTATTATTATTTTTATTGAATTTATTTGAATTGAAAATAAAAAAAATAAAAAGAATGTATAAAGAAGTTTTAATTGAATTGTAAAGAAAAAAATTGAAAAGAATATTTTAAAAATAACTTTTAATTAATATTTTTTATTGAATTGAATTGAATTAAAAGTAAAAAAAAGTGAAGAGAAAGTTAAAAAAAATAATTATATTCTCTTTCCACTTTATTTACTTTTAATTAAATTTAATAAAAAATATTAATAAATTCTTTTAACTGTCATTTCACTTTTTTTTACTTTTTTCACATTCAATTTAAATTAATACAATAAAATATATTAATTAACTTCCTTTTTAATTTTCTCTTAATTTTTTTCAATTTCAATTCAATGCAATAAAAAATTTCAATTAATATTCTTCAATATAAACTGAATTGAAAGTACAAAAAAAAAAAAAAAAAAAAAAATAGTAGGTAAAAAAATATTATTTAGCGTTCTTTTCACTTTTTTTTATTTTCAATTCAATTCAAATCAAGTGAATAAAAAATATTAATTACAATTTTTTGTTGAATTGAATTGAATTAAAAGTAAACAAAGTGTAAAGAAATATAAAAAAAAACAATTTGAAATAGTATTTTTTGTTAGATTGAATTGAAAGGAAAAAAAGTGAAGAGACATTGAAAAAAATAGTAATTAAATTTTTTTTAACTTTTTTTACTTTCGATTCAATTTAATAAAAAATAATTAAAATTTCTTGTACATTTTAATTAAAATTAAGAAAAGTAGAAAAAAGTTAAAAAAATTTTAACCAATATCTTTTATTGAATTGAGTTGAATTAAATTAAATTGAATTAAATTAAATTGAATTGAATTGAATTGAATTGAATTGAATTGAATTAAATTGAATTCTATTATTAATAATTATTAAACTATTTTTCTATAAAATATTTTTTTCTTTATAAGAATACTAAGCATTCTTTTTCTAAAAATATTATTTTTGATTACCAAAATTAGAGCATTACGCTATTATTTTTCGTTGATAAAATTAGAGTATTAAGCTATCGTAATTATTTATTTGACAAGCTTTATAAAGAGAATGACGGAATGATGAAGTTGATCTTTAATAAATAAAATTCTTAGGGTTCTTGCCGTCTATTTTTATTATATATATATATTACATATCTCTCTCTCTCTTGGATAAGGACGTCATAAAACTTTTCTTTTTTTTTTCTCTCATCCATGCGCTATCCTTTATTTCCCTTATGATCGACGTCTAATATCACATTCAGGGAAAAAGATACTAATAATATAATCTTTTTTACGGCATTGCGGAATATAAAAAAGCTCTTCTTTTGTGTATATTGTTTTACAAAGGTTAAACTCAACCAAGTCCGAAGAACAAATAGCCCCAAGGTTTCTTTCGAGACCAGTCACTGACTATTATTAATTATTTATAATGTCTATTTCTGTTTATCGAGCCAATGTTCGCAATATATTTTTAAAAGCTTTGCCCGAACCATACTCAATAAAATATATCAAATTTGACCTCACACGTTCACTTTTTTTTTCTCCTTTCGTTCTCTCATTAGAGAAGGAGAAGAAAGGGGAAAATCTTTTTCTATTGGAAAATTTTTAATAGGGGGACATTTTTTTATTTTTATATAAGTTAAAATGTTCTGGGTTCGGTGCGAGACAAAATTATCTTTGTTAATTTTAAAGTGTATATGGAAAATCGATTATAATTTTGTCATTTAATTATCTCTTGGAAATCACGATTTATTTTACATTTTGCACTATTTACGCACTTAAAAGTTTTTGAAACTTCTCGTGTAGTATTAAATTTTCATTCATTAATTTATAATTCAGTTTGTATATAGGAAACTTTATGTAACCAACGATAGGTCAGATTTTTCATTTCATTCATCACTTTTGCGTTATTATTTTAACACAAGTTTTATTAAATTATAGTCAATGGAGAGATCGGAAACTTTAAGTGATTTTACACAATTTTAAAAATGTGCAAACTTTTATTAGTGGTTTTGTTTATTTTTTTTTTTATAAATGAAAATAATTCTGTAAATTTTCTAATACTCCTCTATACAATGAGAAAAAATTTATTTGATTTAAATAACCGATTACTTGGTTATTATTAAATAAATATTTTATTTGAACCAATAATTTCAGTATTTTAAGTAAATACCATTTATAATTGACACAAATAAAAATTATTTGATACAAATTTAATACAAAACTATTTATTTGATAATAGACGCAAGTAAGCGTTTATTCGAATCAAATATATTTTTATTCAGTGTATTTTCTTTTTAAAAAGTATTCCACTGACTTAAATTAGTAGAAATTTTATTTTTACCAATTTTCAATACAATTTTATATTTTTAAAGTTCTGAAAGTTCAAATAGAGGAAATTTATTAATTATTTCTTGTTTCTAAATCAAATTTTTCGTCACGTAACTTAAAAATAAATTATAAAGTAAAATAATAACAATACTCATTGAATTAGGAAAAACTTTTGAAAACAATTGAAATTATGCAAAAAATTTTATTAAAATTTTTGAAGATAATTGAATTTTGGCAAAGAATTTTTGTGATTTATAAAGATAATTGAATTCTATAGGAGATTTTCGATAAATTTTTTGAAAATAATTGAATTTCTGTGAAGAATTTTATTACTTTTGAAAATAATTGAAATTTTGCAAAAAAATTTATTATAATTCCTGAAAATAATTAAATTTTGGCCAAAAATTTTGCTATTTATTAAGATAATTGAATCTTTCATGACATTTTCGTTCAAATTTTTAAAAATAATTAAATTTCTGCGAAGAATGTTATAATTTTTGAAAATAATTGAATTGTTGTAATGAATATTGTTATTTATGAAAGTAATTGAATTTTGCAAAGGATTTTATTAAAATTTTTGAAAATAATTGAATTTTGGCGAAGAATTTTTGTAACTTATAAAGATAATTGAATTCTTTATGAGATTTTCGATAAAATTAAAAAAAAATTTAATTTCTGCGAAGAATTTTATTATTTTTGAAAATAATTGAATTTTGCAAAAAATTTTATTTTAATTCTTGAAAATAATTGAATTTTGGCGAAGATTTTTTGTTATTTATAAAGATAATTGAATTCTTTATGAGATTTTCGTTCAAATTTTTTAAAATAATAATCGAATTTTTTCGAGAAAATTAAATAAAATTGTAGGATTGAAAATAATTGGATTCCTAAGAAGGCTTTTATTAGCTTACATAAAAAATAATTTAATTCTTGAGAAGACTTAAAAAAAAAAATTAAGAATAATTGAATTTTTTCGAGAAAATTAAATAAAATTGTAGGATTGAAAATAATTAAATTCTTGAGAAGAATATTAATAAATTTTTAAGAATAATTGAATTTTTTCGAAAAAATTTATTAAAATTGTATTGAGAATAATTGAATTCTTAACAAGAATTTTATTACTTATAAAAAATAATTGAATTCTTGCGAAAAATGTTATAAAATTTTTAAGAATAATTGAATTTTTTCGACATAATTTAATAAAATTGTATTGAAAATTATTGAATTGTTGCGAAGAATTTTATTAAGTTTTTAAGAATAATTGAATTTTTACGAAAAAATTGATTAACATTGTATTCAAAATAATTGAATTATTTCTAACGTGTATTACTTTTTAAAAAAATTCAATTCTTGCGAAGAATTTTATTAAGTTTTTAAAAATAATTGAATTTTTTCGATAAAATTTATTAAAATTGTACTGAAAATAATAAATTGAATTTGCGAAGAATTTAATTAAAATTTTAGGAAATAATAAATAATAATAAGAATAATAATAAATTTTTATTTATTCTATAAATTAAATAAATTATATTATCAAAATTATTAAGATTGTAAAATTATGTAAATAATAATTTTAATTAATTTATTAATAAATTTATTTATTTTCTTTACATTATTATTTTTTATTAATTTCGTGTAGTTAATTTTTTTCCCACTAAATATTTCCCTTTTCTTAACATCTTATTATATGAAATTTATTTAATGTGTGTCTTTTTATATCATTCTTTTGATATTTTTTATGACTCTTTTGACAAGAATATTTTCGATGAAATAATACAAAACTTGAGGGGGAAAAAGTTATATGATTCATAAGTCATAATCACTCAAATTTTATCGAGCATGAAGGAGTATACAAAGAAGTAGGAAAATTATGTAATTCATGGTAGAATTGTGTTACTTTTTCTCTTCAGTAAAATCGATTTCTTATACAATATTATGTATTGAATATTATAATGTAATTTAGTGTAAATCTTCACAAATGTGAAGTAAGATTATTCATTAGTATTACTTATTTATTTGTTTATTATTAATATTATTTATTAGTACTAGTTACTAATTATTTATTAATACTACTTACTAATTATTTATTAGTATTTACTCAAATAATTATTGAAAACAATTTTTATTTAGAAATCATTGAAATATTTTTTTTTATTATCAAATTTCGCTGTCATTAAATTTCATGAAATTGAACATTATACAATAGTTGTTAACTCATTAATTCGGAATAATAAATTTCCTTTTTTTCTTTTTAAATTTGGAGTTATTCTTTCATTCTTTCGAAAATTGTCAATCATTGGTTCAGGATAATAGTTATTTGTTTAGTCAGCAGAGGAAAAAATAAAAAAGAGAAAACTTTTTTCAGTAAATTTACAGTTATGACAAAGGGTTTTCTATTGATATCCTAAAGATTTGTCGAATTCTCGGTTCTATTTTAAAGGAAATGTAGAAATTTGTCATTAATATATTAGTCGACAAATTTTTGGCAAGATATTTTCGTTCACAATCTGCAGAAGTGGAAGACTATTTATCTCTTTCAACTCTCGGGAATTCGATAAAACTTTCCAAAAGTGATCGTTGAGTGTGTTTATACAAAATTGTAAAAATTCTTTTTCTTATTTTATTTTTTTTTTTTCAAAATTAATCTTTTTAATTTTTCTTGGAAAAATTAAAAAATTTTAATTACTTCGACGTATAATTCATTTTTGTGAAAAAAAAAAAATGTTTCGTTATTTATATTCATGTTTCTCGAATCAGTTGATGAGGTCAATTACTTGTTTACTCCCTTATCTTCTATATTTATTTTCACCTCGACAAAATTAATAATCTCTCACTCAGTGATTCATATACTATAAGTTCAACGATCGTATCTCGATAATGTAATATTATATATTTCGCTATAATTAATTCAACACACTTGTTCTTCATGTGACGCACTTGTGGAATAATTAAAATACAAAAGTATTTTTGGTATTTGGCGAAAAATTACTTTGGCTATAGTAAAAATTATTTGTTGTTGTAAAAAAGCTAAATTTTTTGACATAGGTCAGGGAAGTTGGGAAATTCAGGGAATTTTATTTAAAGTATTGGAAAAAAAATTAAATATTTAGAATTTATTCTGAATTTTGGTGTCTTTTTTGTTTGCTCATAAACTTTGAAATTACCACGAATTTTAATAAAAAAAACTCGAATTGTTCTATTTCTGACAATAATGACTTATTTAATAAAATATTTAATTATTTCAAAAAATTTAACGTAATTCTTCGAAAGATTTTAATTATCTTGATAAATAACAAAATTCTTTCTAAAAATTCAATTATTTTCAGGAATTGTAATAAAATTTTTTGCAAAATTCAAATACTTTCATAAATAACAATATTCATTACAAGAATTCAATTATTTTTAAAAGTAATAAAATTCTTCGCAGAAATTTAAAAAATTATAATAAAATTTTTTGCAAAATTCAATTATCTTAAAAAATAGCAAAATTATTGGCGAAAATTCAATTATTTTCAAAAATATCAATATTCATTACAAGAATTCAATTATTTTCAAAAGTAATAATATTTTTCGCAGAAATTCAATTATTTTTAAAAATTTTAACGATAATCTCATGAAGAATTCAATTATCTTTATAAATAACAAAAATTCTTTGCCAAAATTCAATTATCTTCAAAAATTTTAATAAAATTCTTTGAAAATTCAAATATTTTTATAAATAACAATATATATTCTACAAGAATTTTTTTTCAAAATTCAACTATTTTCATAAATAACAATATTCATTACAAGAATTCAATTATTTTTAAAAGTAATAATATTATTTGCAGAAATTCAATTATTTTTTAATATTTTTGAAAATAATTGAATTTTTCATAATATTTTCGTTAAAATTTTTATAAATAGCAAAAATTCTTTGCCAAACTTCAATTATTTTCAAAAAATTTTATAATATTCTTTGCAAAATTCAATTATTTCCATAAATAACAATATTCATTACAAGAATTCAATTATTTTCAAAAGTAATAATATTCTTCGCAGAAATTCAATTATGTTTTAAAATCATAACAAAAACCTTATGAAAAATTCAATTATCTTTATAAAGTGCAAAATTCTTCGACAATATTCAATTATTTTTCAACATTTTAATAAAATTATTCGCAAAATTTCAATTATTTTCAAAAATTTTCTTTAATTCAATGATTTTCAATATTTATTTTTTAGAAAATTTTTTTAAAAAATTCAGTTATTTAAAAAAAAATTCAAAGAAATACTACGCAAACATTTAATTATTTTCATAACTTTTAAAAATTTCACAGGTAGGTATTCAATTATTTACAATTTTTTTATAAATTTGTTGGCAATATTTCAATTATTTTCGTAAATAATAAACTCATCGCAGAATTTCAATTATTTCTAATACAATTTTAATCGAATTTCTCTACAATTGTAATTATTTTTAAAAATTGAATTGAAACTCGTCGAAAAATTTCAATTAAATTCAATTAAATTTCAATTATTTAAAAATTTGTTGATAAAATTCCTTATGAGAATTCAATTTTGCGAAGAATTTACTTATTCAATAAATATTTATTTTTGTATTTCAATAATTAAATTCTTGTAAAATTCTCTAATAAAAAATTATGTAAAAATGAATTTCAGTTAAAATTTTAAATAATCATAATTGAATTGAAATAATGGAATTAATTTTGAAGAAATTACAGTAGCAATATTCTTAATATAAAATAATGATTTTATCACTCGGTCGTCTTTAAATATTATAATTTCAAAAAGGTTTGAATTTGAATGTTTCGAAATATTTTAATTCCTACGGAAAAATAATAATTAAATATTTATTTAAAAAAGAAGTTATTGATGTTTTCGAATAGTTTTATAATATTAAAGAAATTCGCAAATAAATGTGTTAAGAATATTTTTTTTGAGTATCTAATTATTTTGAGAGTTGAAATTATTAGAAGTTTTTATTTTTTAATATATATGACGGGTTCCACGTTAAGTGACCCAGGTCAAAATTTTAAATGTTTGGGATCGGGTTAAAATTTTGCAGAAACAGTAGTCCTATTAGATACAATTAAAAATACCAAATATTATTAATTTATTTAAACAAATATTAAAACTGGAGGGGGTCAAAGTTTAAATTTTTGGTCTAACATGGAATATTTGAAGAATTTGTAGTTTCTTTAAAACAAAACGAAAATACGTTTTCTATTTTGGGTTTTTCTGATGCTTTTCAACACTTTCTAATGGTGTAAACAAATGTAGAGAAAAAAAATGTTTGACCTTGAAAAATTAAATTAAAAAATAAAATTTCATTTTTTCTTCAAATGGACAGTTTTTATTTTAAAAAAAAAATTTTTATCATAAAGGTGAGGTTTTTTCCTAAAAAAAATGTATAGGTCAAAACGTGGGACAAGAACTTTTAACTGGTCAAAATAAACATTTACTTCTGCAATCCACCACCCCTGCGCGTTGTTGGGCTATATATTGTTTATAACAATTGAAATAAATTATTTTATCCTTTATTAATTATCTGGTGGTCATATTGGATGAATTTAAATTTATTTAGATCATGTGCATCAACGGAATAAGAAAAAAAACCTCCTTTTTTAAAAAAGTGTATTAATTTGTTAACTTTGATTTAAAAAAAATTATAAATAATTAAAATCTCCAAAATCGGCCTCGAAGGATGTCTTAAGAATTTATTCCCCTTTAATTTAAGACAAAGAACACTCAAATCGGTTAAAAATTGTAAGCTATAGACATTTTTTAATAGTAAATTGTAAAAAAAATTCCACTGTGGGACGGTGCACGGCAGAAGTAAATGCTTAATTTGACCAGTTAAAAGTTCTTGTCCCACGTTTTGACCTATACATTTTTTTTAGGAAAAAACCTCACCTTTATGATAAAATTTTTTTTAAAAAAATAAAAACTGCCCATTTGATAAAAAAATGAAATTTTATTTTTTAATTTAATTTTTCAAGGTCAAACAATTTTTTTTCTCTACATTTGTTCACACTATTAGAAAGTGTTGAAAAACAGCAGCAAAACCCAAAATAGAAAACGTATTTTCGTTTTGTTTTACAGAAACTACAAATTTTTCAAATATTCCATGTAAATTTTTGACCTGGGTCACTTGACGTGGAACCCGTCATATTTAATTGAAACAATTCAATTATTTTCAATACAATTTCAATTCAATTCCTCAAAAGAATTTTATTATTTTCAATGAATTTAATATAATTCTTTAAGACAATTCAATTACTTTCATAATTTTTTAATAATATTCTTTGAAAGCAGTAAATTATTTTCATAAATAATAAAATTTTTTACATGAATTCAATTATTTAAAAAAATGTTATAAAATTCGTTGTAAGAATTCAATGATTTTCATAAATAATAAAAATTTCACAGGAATTCAATTATTTACAAATTTCTTTTTCTAAATTTCTTCGCAATAATTCAATTATGTTCAGGAATTCAATTATTTACAAATTTCTTTTTCTAAATTTCTTCGCAATAATTCAATTATTTTCAGGAATTCAATTATTTTCGTAAATAATATAATTCTTTTTAGGAATTCAATTGTTTTCATAAATAATAAAACTCATCGCAGAATTTCAATGTAATTCAATGTAATTATTCTTAAAAATTTTATTAAATTTTTTCGAAAGAATTCAATTATTTAAAAATTTAGTTGTTAAAATTCATTATGAGAATTTAGTTTTTAAAAAAATCTTATTATTCAACAAAATATTTATTTTTGTTTTGAAATAATTGAATTTTCGTAGAATTTTCTAATTAAAATTGATTTAAAAATTAATTTCAGTTAAAATTAATTTAAAGGAAGAAATTGATTATTCCGAGTCGAAGACTCGGAGTAATTCATTTCTTCATGTTTTATAATAATATTCTTAGAAGTTGTTGAATTTCAGAAAGGTATGAATTTGAATGTTTTGAAAAATTTTAATTCCTATGCGGAAAAATAATAATTAAATATTTATTGAGAAATTAAGTTATTGATGTTTTCGAATAATTTTACAATTAAAGAAGTTCACAAATAAATGTGTTAAGAATTTTTTTTCTTTAGATATCTAATCATTTTGAGAGTAAATCGAAGAATATTTTTTAGTTTCAGGAAAAAGGTCAAAGTTCTCTCTAGAAATCAGGGAAGAGATTAATTTTTTTTTTTTGCAATCCTGATTCGGAAATTATTTTCCCGCAACATTTCAATTAAATACAAGAAAAATTATTATTAAAAAAAATTAAAATTATTATTAAAAATTAAATACAAGAAAAGCAGAGTAAATTAGTTTTTGAGATAAAAACAAGGGAAATTATTTTTTCTCCATTTCTCGAGTTTGGACTGTAAATAGGAAGAAGAGAGGAAAAAAAAATGGAAGAAAAGGAATAAATTTATATATATATATATATATATATATATATATATATATATATATATATATATATATATATATATATATATATATAAGAGCAGGATTCAATTTGATTAGGTTTGTTCCTTGCATATAGTGGAAAGAAAATGAATGTAGAGCTAAATATAGAGCCTATCGACCGTTCTGGCTCACCTACCTGTAGCATGTATAATTTACATGTTGAGCGTCTCTTATATTTCCAAATATAGGCAAAGTTTTAGTGAACGCATGCTAGTACAAAAAAAAACAGTATATACACATTTTGTATATATGTATATATAAATATCTCATCGGTGAATGAATGGACATTTCTTTGGATCGATATATTTATTTGATGCAACCAACTTTATTCTCAAGATGCTAGTAAAAAATAAGCTCCTCGTACATATATTGCATCCTGTTGAAAGATTTCGTGTTACGTCAAACTAGTATTCAGCAAAAAACCTTTTCCACATTCCCAACACGTTTATGCATTTGACGTCCGGAAATCGATGAATTCTATCCATTCTATCGAAGAAATCTACATTTCTAAATGCTTTTCAATTTATTCCCACATATATACATGTATAGAAGGGGGGGGGAATGTTATATATACTCTCGATATCGTTTTTTTCCAACACTTCATAGTTGATATCTTTTCACTATTTTTCTTTTTTATCCAACTCTTATCGTTATATTTTTAAAAGGCAAAGTTATTATTTTTTCAAAACTCTGTATACGACGAGACGTGCTAGAAATTTCCTTCGTGTTCTAATCATTTTTAAATAATTAATTGCAGGGCTATTTTTATTCGTGACTTTATGCTCGGAGAATTACTTCATTTCACGCAATAATGTTTGTACAATTTTTTTTTTCATAGAGATGTATAGAGAGAAAGACGTGGTTAACAATGAAAGTTGAAGGAAAATTTTTTTTATATAAAAATTAGAATTATTTTCCAAAAAAAGGAAATATTTTTTTTCCTGTAATTTCATTGAGTGCTAGTGTGTATATCAGGTGGGAGTATCTTGAATTTTTTTTTTATTTTTTGTATTAAGGGTATTGAATCGATAAATATATGGTTAATGTTGCTGTAATTAATTATAGTAAATAAATTAATAAAAAAGAAAGGAACGATAGAAAATTGTAAATAGAGGGAAAAAGCTTCTTTCACGAGGAAGAAAAAGTATATTTGTAATCGAGAAAAATACAATTAAAGTTGACTTTAAAAAAAAATAAAAAGAATGGTTAAAAAAATTCCTTTTCTTTTGTATTTGATTTTCTATTTAATTGGATAATTCCAAGTGATAATGTTTAATAAGAGTTAAAATCAACTGCTATAACAAAGTAATCGATTTTCTTCTCTCTCGTATTGAAGCTAAAGTGGAGAGTTCACGACACCTCCTGTAATGACATCCTACAATTTCCTTATTTCATAATGCAGCATGTCACATCGTTCATGGTTTCGATTAAATGGAAAGATATTACAAGCAATTAATAAAATTTTTTTTAAAGGTTAACATTATGTAAAACAACAATTATAAAATTTTTTTTTTTAATTCTACACAAACTTTTTAATTATTTTTAAAAAATAATAAAAATTTCACAGGAATTTCATTATTTACAAATTATTTTTATAAATTTCTTCGCAATCATTTAATTATTTTCATAAATAGGAAAATTTTTACGGGGATTCAATTATTTTCGTAAATAATAAAATTCTTTTTAGGAATTCAATTATTTTCATAAATAATAAAACTCATTGCAGAATTTCAATTATTTTTAATACAATTTTAATTGAATTCCTCGAAAAAATTCTTACAAATTTTATTTAAATTCGTCAAGAATTTAGTTATTTAAAAATTTACAGATAACATTCTTCATGAGAATTCAATTTTAAGAAATATGCAATTATTCAATAAATTGTTATTTTTGTATAATTAAATAATTGAATTCTAGTAGAATTTTCTCATAAACATTGATTTAAACATGGATTTCAGTTAAAATTTTAGATTATAATTAAATTTCAAAAGCATTAGAGCGTAAATTTTTAGAAATAATTGAATTTTGAAAAGGTTTGAGATTATCTGTGAAAATTTGAATTTTTCATATTTTTAACTAACAATTCTGGAGAAAAATTAATTTTTTTGAAAAAGTTTATTTCAATTTTACTTAAAATTATTTCCTTGTAGTTTTTATTTTCCAATATATATTTAATTGAAGAATTTACGAAAAATTGAAATTTTGTAAAATTGAATTATAAACAAATAAATTTGAAAATTCTTACAGAACTTTTTCGAAAAGTATTATTAAAAGTAATGAATTTTTAAAAGATGTTCAGTTAAAAAAACTAAAAAAAGAATTCAATTTTGTAAAAGTTACAAATTATTGCAAAAATTCAATTATTTTCAAGAGTATTAATTTTCTTCGTAAAAATTAAATTTTGTTAACAAATAATAAACTTCTTCTTCGGGATTTAATAATTTTCATAAATAATAAAACTTATTATAGAATTTCAATTATTTTTAATGCAATGTTAATCAAATTCCTTGAAAAATGTAATTATTCTACAAAATTTTATCAAAATCCCTTTAAAGAATTCAATTATTTAAGAATTTTTTGATAAAATTCTTTATGAAAATTCAATTATTTTTACAAATGTAAAATTTATCAGAATAATTCATTTATTTTACACTATTGTAATAAAATTCTTCGCAAGAATTCAATTATTTTCATAAATAATAAAATGCTTCTTAGGAATTTCAATTATTTTTACAATAGAAGAAAATTCTTCTCAGAAATTTAATTATTTTTAAGAATTTAAATAAAATTTTTAATAAACATTTTTTAATAAATTCATCGAATAATGCAATTATTCTTAAAATTTTTTGTTTAAATTCTGCGCTAGAATTCAATTATTTTTATAAATATTAAAATTCTTGTCAGGATCTCACATCAGTTATTTGTATAATTAATAAAATTCATCGCATTTTATTAAAATTCGTCGAAAGAATTCAATTATTTGAAAATTTGTTGATAACGATTCTTTATGGGAATTGAATTTTAATAAACATTCAATTCTTCAAAAAATTATTTATTTTTATTTTATTTTTATTTAAATAATTGAATTCTAGTAGAATTTTCTAATAAAAATTTATTTTCATTGCATAAAAATGAATTTCAGTTAAAATTTTAGATAATAATTGAATATTAAAAGCAATTCAGCGTGTATTTTTAAAAATAATTGAATTTTGAAATTAATTTTTTTGAAAAAATTTAATTGGAGTTTTTTAATATTATTTTAAGTTTTTATTTTCTAATATTTATTTAATTGAAGAATTTACGAATATTTGAAATTTCGTAAAATTGAATATTGTAAAGAAATGGATTTGTAAATTGTCAAAGAACTTTTTCGAAAATTATTAAAAATTAATATAGATAATCAATTTAAAGAAGAATTTTAGTTAAAAATTCTTGTAAATAATAATTGAATTGTAAATTATTTTATCGCTCGGTCATCTTTAATTATTATAAAACATGAAGAAATCGATCACTCCGAGTCGAAGACTCGGAGTTATCTATATCTTCATGTTTTATAGTAATGAATAAATTTAATTTCTAGTTTTAAGTAAAATGTTTTTTTATTTGACTCGGACAAATTTTATTTAGAAGAAATATATTTTTTGCGGAAATAATATATTTATAAGTATAACTATAAATATATTTTTAAAATAATATTTTTTATAAAAAAAACTATCAGTAGGTGATTGTTATAACGACTTTCCTAATTTGTTAAATAGTCCTCTTACTGAATTTTTACAATTTATATCCCATTTGTTGTAATTATTGTGACACTAAGTGAACCTTGAGTTCCAGAGGAACATTCAGTTCTGCATGATGAGGGAAATCCTTTGACCTTTCTGGCCTTTCATTTCCCTAAGCTGTCGTTAACTGACACCTTTAGTGTGCTCGAGTTATAACATCCATTATCATATTTTATTATAAGTATATATATTACCGAAACTAATTTTGTAATGGATATATATATATATATATATATATATATATATATATATATATATATATATATATATATATATATGTATATGTAAAATATTATACCTTACATATAGTGAAAAAGTGTATACTATCAAAAAGTACTTTTCGAAAAAAATTCACCCTTATATAATGTCAAAAGTGAAAAAAAGAAAACTCAAAATTTCCAGTTTAGAGAAAAGGGCAAAATGTCACGACCTTCAGAGTTCGAATTTTTAAAGATATATATACGTATAGGTATGCAAAATGGTTTGGGAAATTTTCTCATAGAAAATCTTTTAAAAACTATAAATTTCTAAAATATGATTTTCTAAGGATAATAATTTTTAGAAAAATGTTTTCTAAAATAAAATTTTCTAAAAAATATTCATTTCTAAAGGATAAAAAGCATCAATTTCTAAAATAACATTTTCTGAAGATAATAATTTTTCGAAATATGTTTACTATAATATAATATTTTCTAAAAAACATTTACTTACTGCTTCTGAAGTAAAAAAGCAAAATAGAAAACGTTTCTAAAAACGTTTTATTCTAAAAATCAATCGAATTATAGAAATTACATATACAAATAAAGTGAATAACAAATTTAAAAATGACTATATTAGTAAAAAAAAACAAAATAATTTAAAATTGAATGTCAATCTAGAAAATAAATTTAAGAAATTAAAATTCTTAGAAATAGAAAAATTAGAAAATATTCTTTAGACAAATTGTAATAAATTTATATCAAAATTTATTTATTTTTTGCTTGAATTAGATTCAAAGTTCATAATCAACGATTTTGAGAAACAAAAAATATTTTTCTACTCAAATTTTTTCATAAAATTTCAAATTCAAATTTTTTTTAAATTCAACAACTTATAAGAATATTATTACAAAACATGAAACATATTATAATACTTTAATTTATCATAACATTTTTCAAAAAAAAAATTAAATTATTTACAAAAATTTTACTAATATCCTTGGCAAGAATTCAATTATTTTTACAAGTAATAAAAATTCTCAAAAGAATTCAATAATTTAAAAAAAAGGAATAAAATTTTTTTCAAGAATTCAATTATTTTCATAAATAATAAAATTTTTTAGAGGATTTCAATAATTGTAAAAAAAATTAATAAAATTCGTTACAAGAATTTAATTATTTTCATAAAAAATATAATTCTTTACAGGTTTTCTTCTTTAAATTTTTTATAAGGTTCTTCGAGAATTTTCAATACATTTTTTACAATTCAATTATTTAGGAAATTTCCATTATTCGGAAATTCTTTAATTAAATATATATTAGACAATTATACTTCAAATAATTTCAATAAAATTAAATTAAACTTTTTCAAAAATGTTAATTTTACAGAATTGTTAGTTAAAAGTATTAAAAATCTTAATTTTCATAAATTTTAATTTGAAACTTTTTCAAAATTCAATTATTTCTAAAAATTTACGCTCTAATGCTTTTAATATTCAATTATTATCTAAAATTTTAACTGAAATTCATTTTTAAATTAATTTTTATTAAAAAATTCTACGAGAATTCAATTATTTAAATACAAAAATAATTATGTTATATTGAATAATTGAATGTTTCTCAAAATTGAATTCTCATAAAGAATTTTACCCACAAATTTTTAAAATAATTTGATTCATACCATAACGCTTCTAATATTTAATTATTATTTCAAATTTTAAATTGAAACTCATTTTTAAGTGAATTTTTATTAGAAAATTTTACTAGAAATTAATCAAATACAAACAAAAATAAATAATTTATTGAATAATTGACTGTTTTTAAAAATTGAATTCTTGTGAAGAATTTTATTAAAATTTTTAAAATAATTTGATTCGAGTGGAATATTTTATTATTTGCGATAATAATTGAATTTCTGCGAAGAATTGCATAAAATTTTGTTTAAATAATTGATTATATTCTAAAGTTGTATGCAAATTTAATTTTAAATAATTGAATTCGTGTGAAATTTTTATTATTTCTATAAATAATTGAATGTTTGTGTAGAATTTTATAAACAAAATTTTTCAATAATTCAATTCTTCTGGGAAATTTTGTAAAATAGATATTGAAAATCATTGATTTGCTAAAAACTTTTGAAAGCAATTGAAATTTTTGTGAAGAATTTTATTAAAAATTTAAAATGTTTGAAAATAATTGCATTTTGTCGAGAAATTTTGCTATTTAAAAGGATAATTGAATTTTTCATGAGATTTTTATTAAAATTTCTAAAAATAATTGAATTTTTGCGAACAATTTTCTTACTTTTGAAAATAATTGAATTCTTGAAATAAATATTGTTATTTATGAAAATAATTGAATTTTGCAAAGAATTTTATTGTATTTCCTGAAAATAATTGAATTTTTAGGAAGAATTTTGTTATAATTGAATTCTTTTGAAAAATTTTATTAATTTTAAATTTTTTTGAAAATAATTGAATGTCGGAGAAGAATTTAATTATCTATAATGATAATTGACATTTTGACAAGACTTTTTTTTAATTTTTGAACATAATTGAATTTCTGTGAAGAATTTTATGAAAATATTTGAAAATAATTGAATTTTGTCGAGAAATTTTGCTATTTAAAAAGATAATGGGATTTTTCATGAGATTTTTATTAAAATTTTTAAAAATAATTGAATTTTTGCGAATAATTTTATGATTTTTGAAAATAACTGAATTTTGCAAAGAATTACAATTCCTGAAAATCATTTTGTTTTTGGGAAGAATTTTGTTATAATTGAATTCTTTTGAAGAATTTTATTAATTTAAAAATTTTTTGAAAATAATTGAATGTTGGAGAAGAATTTTATTGTTTATAAAGATAGTTGACATTTTGACAAGACTTTTTTTTTAATTTTTGAACATAATTGAATTTCCTCGAAGAATTTTATTAATTTTGAAAATAATTATCAAAGTTCTTTAAAATTACTAAATAAATTGATTTAAAATTGTTATATTTTATAAAATTTTAAATTAAAACCTTTAGAATTTCATATTTTATTTATGAAAACTGTAAACGCACCTCTTTTGAAATTTAATTAAGTTTGAAATATTTAATTAAAATTATTCATTAAGTAATTTATCAGTAATAATTTTATGCGAATTTTTTGAGAATTCTTTCAGAATTAAATTTTTTTTTAAAAAGAAATTATTGTTACAAATAGAACAATAGGAAGGTTTTGTATTAGATTATTCGTTCGTGGTAATTTCATAGTTTATGAGGTAAACAAAAAGAAAGACAAAAATTCAGAATTTTCTTATGAATTCTAAAAATTTAATTTTTTCCATTACTTTTAATAAATTTTTCTAACTTTTTTCTGTTTTCTCTGACCAATTCTACTTTCTCTGACTTCACTGACCTGTGTCAACCCTGAATAAGTAGTTTAAGTTGAAAATATATTTTTTTTAAGTTTAAATTTTCAGTCCTTATGTATTTAACTGTCGTAAAATAAAATTAAAAAATAAATGTTATTTTAAATAAAAAAAAAAAAAAATTCAAATAGTAGCAAATTGTAAAAAAGCAGTAAAAATGTAACTTTTTATAATATAGATGACTGTGCAAACTCTGTACATAAAAAAATAATCTATTTATAAAATTACTCCCTCACTTTTCAACCCTAATTCAGATTTAAAGACTAAATATAGCACAAAACTCTTAAAAAACAGCGTGATACTTTACATAAACTTTTTTTTCTCTCATTTCTATTCATTGAATAATGTTCAAGAGTCTAAGTAGAATAGAATTTCAAATGAATATCCTAAAGTTTGAAAATAATGCCACGAGAGAATGATGAAAGAATAATTGAAGGATGTTAAAGTGAATTTTAGATGAATAGTGTGAGAGAGTGTTGTTGGATAATTGAGATTAAGCTTTGAATTCAAGTTGAATGAAGACTCTTTAAGAATTCAAGTTCGATCGAATATGTAGAGAGCAGAGGTGTATATGTCGAAGAGAGAATAAAGCATCGTCGTCGTTGTCGTTGTCGTTGTCGTTGTCGTTGTCGTCGTCGATTGATGGGAATCGGGTCTCGTATTCCCAAGATAAATGCAAACTACTCTTAAAGTGACGTAGTTTGCAATTAGAAAAAGAAAAGAAGGTTGAGAAACATCGATTGTTGGATGTACTTGCTTTATGACGTCATATATAGGCTGTATAGGCCACACATTTCTCTTTATGTTGTATTTTACGAATTCTAAAGAGCGTCAGAATGACGCAAGTCATACGAAGTCAGTGCTGGATTGACATAAGTAGTTAGAGTTTAATGAGACGTTTACCAAGAAACATTCAAGTGTGCCTGGAATTTAGTTCACATTGTAATAAAATAAGCCTTTACCCGCATTACATTTAAAAATAATCCATAATATTGATGTGAATTTGACACATTTTTTTTTTCACTCATCCTCTTTTTTATTTATTTACCGATTTCATCTAATTCTTATTTTCAATCAAATATTATTAATCAATGTTATTGAATTTTAAATGTGCAAGATTGTGTACAACTTAATTTTGTTGTGTCATAACATTTCATTATGTGTGAAAAACGAATTGTGTGAGTAAAAATAAAAAAGAAAATACCAAATGACAATAGATTGAGAAAATACCTTTGAGTCATGACTAAGAAGTACATTAGACAAATTAGATAATTCACTATTTTTTATTGTTTGCGTTTGAAAACAAATTTTCTACGCTCTAATATTCTTTTTCCCTTTCATTTTTATTTTTAGAATATATCATTAAAATATGTAGGGAAATATATATTATATTCTGTCTGCAATTCAGAAAAAATTCCCGCTCACTACTTTGTAACAACGTAAAATTTAAATATTTCTAAACGTTCCAAACGTTCCTCCAATCGAAAATTAAATTTTTTTTAATTAACATTCTTAACTGAAATATTTTTCAGTTTTTTTTTCCATTCGCACCCAATTGGAAAATTTAAAAAATTTCATTATCATTGCAATGAACATTTTTCAATAAAATTCCATTGTAAAATGATTTTCTCTAATTCATTAATTGAGTAAGCTGATAAAAGTGGATTAGTCAATTTTTTACTATTTCGAAAAATTCGAAAAATTCAAAAAAATGCAATTTGACACGTAAACAAAATTTTAAAAATAGAAAAAATATATATTGAATTATTTATATCAAAATATTTTCTTTGACTTAGAAGTCTCATTATTAATTAAAGTTAATTAATTATAATTAATTTTATAATTTTTAGCATTTCTTTAGTTAAAAAAAAAATAAAAATTTTAAATCTTGTTGGTTAAGTACAAATATTTTTAAATTAATATAATTCTTTATTAACAATCTTTTTTCTTAATGTAACAGTGATTGTTGGGAAATTGAATTAATTATTATTTTCGGAAAATGCAAAGTAAAAGTTTTTTAAAAAATGGACTTTCATTCATTCTGTCCGCAGTTTGAAGTTAGTAATTTAAATTTCGTTTGACTGATCTAAATTATGCAAAATTTTCTCCTTTTTATATAATATATAAAAAATAGAAAATTGTTAAAAAATTATAATTAAGAAAGAGGAAATAAATACCCATTTTATGCATAATTTTTATTTATCAATAACAATATTGTTCACAAACTCATTCTTTTATTTTGTAAAAAAAACGAAAATTTTCAATTTTCATAAGGAAATAATATATTTACATCATTTCTATTTCTTAATTGCAATTGTTTCAATAAAATTCAAAGTTTTTTAAAAATAAATGAAAAAATGTTTATAAATTCTATTTGTCAATTACAAATTTTAATTGAAAATGAAAATTTTTGAAGTTTTAGAAAATAAAGGAAAAAATTTTACTCAAAATAATGTTATTTACGAATTTCTTTAATTGCAAA
This sequence comes from Leptopilina heterotoma, assembly GCF_015476425.1. NCBI lineage: Eukaryota > Metazoa > Arthropoda > Insecta > Hymenoptera > Figitidae > Leptopilina > Leptopilina heterotoma. Next base: position 1,469,528 of record NW_025110846.1, read on the forward strand.
ATTATTCAAAAACATAAAACATGAATATAATAATATGAACATGATTATATAAATATAATAATTTATAATAATTAAAAGTTTATGAAAATAATCGAATTCTTTCAAAGAAATTTATAAAAAAAAGAAAATGGTAAATAATTGAATTTCTGTTGAATTTTTATTATTTTTGAAAATAATTGAATTTTTTACACCGAATTTTAATAAAGTTTTTAAAATAATTGCATTCTTGAGAAGGATTTAAAAAAAATCTTTTTAAAAAAATTATTCAATTATTCAATTTTTGTAAAAAATTTCATTAAATTTTTTTTAAATAATTGAATTCCTTTAAAGAATTTTATTAAAATTTCTAAGAATAATTGAATTTTTTGCTCAATTCATTTAAAATTGTATAAAAAATAATTGAAATTCAGCGATAAGTTTTATTATTTATAAAAATAATTGAATCCCTGTAAAATTTTTTGATTTATGAAAATAATTGAATCTGTGTAAAATTTTCTATTATTTATGAAAATAATGGAATTAATGCGAAGCGATTTCTAAAAAAAAATTGTAAATAATTGAATTTTTGGAAACTTTTTATTTTTTATGAAAATTTTAAATTTTTGCGTAGAATTTTATCAAATTTTTTTATTAAATAATTGAATTCTTCTGGAGAATTTGATTAAAATTGTAAATATGAAAAATCATTGAATTGAGGATGATTTTTTATAATAATTAAAATTTTGCCAAGAATTTTATTAAAATTTTTGAAAATAATTGACGTTTTTATAATTTTTCTTCTATTTTATGAAAATATTGGAAAATAATTGATTTTTTTTGAGAAATGTTGCTATTTAAAAAGATAATTGAATTTTTCATGAGATTTTTATTAAAATTTTTAAAAATAATTGAATTCCTGAGAAGAATTTTATTATTTATAAAAAATAATTGAATTTTTGCGAAGAATTTTATAAAAATCTATTTAAATAGTTGATTTTTTTCGAAAAATATTAGGAAAATTCTGTTTTAAATAATTGAATTCCTGTGGAATTTTTATTATTTTTGAAAATAATTAAATGCGTTTTTTTTTAAATTTTGAACATAATTGAATTTTATGAGAAGAATTTTATTAGTTTTGAAAATAATTGAATTTTTGTAATTATTTGTAATTTCTCCAAAATTGAATTTTTTTTGTGTTTTCAACAAAAATTTGAATTAAAAATTTGTTAATTCTATTATTTTTAAAATTGCTACTTTTATTTTAAAGAAGGAAGGAAAAAAGTTAGCCGCGCACTTTAGCGCGCGAATTTATGCTAGTTGATTTAATTAATCATTAATTTATTAATTAATATACAGAAAATTAATTAGTTAAAATAAATCAATTAATAAATAAATTATTAATGTGAAAGAAGTTAATTAGTTGGTTAATATAAAATAAATTAATTAGTTAAAAAATGAGTAAATTAATTATTATGAAATAAATTTATTTAATTAATTAATTATAAGTAAGCTAAAATAAATTTTTGAATAAATTTTCCAGAATGTATTTCTGTTTCTCTCTCGCAGAGACAATTTAAGAAACTGCAGAAGATACTTTTTTGTAAACTCGAGAGAAATGTAAATTTACTAAAATGTTTAAAGTACATTTGCGTGCCATTTAGCAATACGAGTGTGTTAGATATATACAGAGAGGTGTGAAAAAGAAGTTTGCTGAAACACTTTTCTATATAAATAGCGTATCAACTCATGGGAGGGTGGGGGTTCTTTAAAAGCAAAACCAATTTTCATGAAATTTTGCGTGCAGGCAATAGTCCCAGACATGTGGCATGCAAAGCAAATCGAAAATTCCAATTTGGGTCAAATATTGTCGATATACTTCATAACGCAATCGAATCATTTTTTTCCCTCAGCTAAAATGTATATATTTTTTTTTTTATCAAAATTTCACTCAATTTTTCTGTGACTGTCTTCCTAAATTTTATTATAACCTTTTTTCTTTTAAATTCCAATTTTTTTTTTTGTTGGTAATTTTTTTATTGTTTCTTCTTTTAAAAAAAAATGATTTAATTATTCAATTATTGTAAAGAATTTCATTGAAATTTTTTAAAAATACCTAATTTAATTCCTTCAAAGAATTTTATAAAAATTTTTAAGAATAGTTGCATTTTTCGCGTAATTCATTTAAAATTGTATTAAAAATAATTGAAATCCTGCAATGAAGTTTAATATTTATAAAAATAATTGAATTCTTGAAACGATTATTCTTAAAATTTTTGAAATTCAATTCCTCAGAAGAATTTTATTATATTTATAAAAAATAATTGAATTCTTGCGAAGAATTTTATAAAAATCTATTTAAATAATTGTTTTTTTTTTTAAAAATATTTGGAAAATTCTATTTTAAATAATTGAATTCCTGTGAAAATTTTTTTTTTTTGTTTATGAAAATAATTGAATGTTTGCGAAGAATTTTACTAAACATTTTTTTCAAATTATTCAATTCTTTTGGGGAATTTTTTTTTTATTAAAATAGTAGATATTAAAAATCATTGTATTACGAAAAATTTGTGAAAATAATTGAATCGTTTGAAAGAATTCTATCAAAATTTTTTGACTTTTTTACAATAACTTTGTTAAAATTTTTTTAAATAATTTTTTTATTTCAACTGTTAATAAATTGAAAGTAGTGTAAATTCTCAAAAATGGTGTTTAGTGTAACAAATAAAAAAAAAAAAATATCCAAATAGTAGCAAATCGTAAAAAAAGTAGTAAATATTAATTTTTTTATTTAGATAATTTACTAATTATTTTTTGTATAAAAAAGACTAATAGATTTTTTTTAATAATAAAATAATTTTTTTTAATTTAAAAAAAATTAAAATAAATGAAAAAGTAAATAAAAATTAAGAAAACAAATAAATAAAAGGAAAAAGTATGAAATTCTTTAAAGTTGGTGAATTTGTATAGAATGGGCTTTCATCGAATGTGGCACATTTTTTCCCCGCACTCGGAAATAAAAGGGGGATTCTTTAATAGTAGGTGAAGTTGATTCGCCAAACTGGATAATGCAATATCCTCTCGAGACAGACGTAGGGCTTCCGAATAAATAGTCACATATGTAAAGTTAACGTGATACAGTGGGTAACAGGAAGTGGGTGTAGTATTCTAATATAGTACTCTATGTACATATATATAAATATAAAGGTGCTCAACTCTATGAAAAAAAAAAACCCTCTAAGCCCTTCCTATCCAATTACACATGCACGTATTTTACACTATACTTGAGTCAAGCGCTTCATTTTCAACAACTTATTACAACCCCAAACAACTTTTTTTTTTCTTGTAAATATTTTATAATAAATTCTTCTTTTTAAATCTCAATTATAATAATAATTATTTTTTATTATTCTTATCATTATTATTACTATTATTATTAATTAATATTAGTTTTAATTATTTTATTAATTTTATTAATTAATTATTAACTATTATTAATTAATTAATTTACTTATTATTAGGTGATTATTACCTATTTTAATTTAAAAAGTTACATTAAGATTCAATTTTAAATTTATTATTTATTAGCAAATGTTATACGCGCATATTATTACGAAGAAAATTATAAAAAATTTGTAAATAATTGAATTTCTATGAAATTTTTATTATTTATGAAAATATTTAAATAAATATTTACGCAAATGCGTAGAATTTTATTAGAATTTGTTTTAAATAATTGAATTCATTAGGAATATTTTATTAAAATAGTTTTTTAATAAAAGTCATTGAATTGAGGATTTTTTTTTTGAAAATAATTGATTTTTGGAAGAATTGTTGAATAATTTGAGATTCAAACTTTTAAAAAATTAACTAATTTACCAATTAATCATTCTTGTTTATTAATTTCAAAAATTTTGATAAAATTCTTCGCGAAAATTTAATTATTTTGATAAATCATAACATTTTTCGTAAAAATTTAACTATTTTTATGAATAGTAAATTTTTTTCGAAAAATTCGCTTGTTTTGTTTATGTTTAAACAAAGTTTTAATAAAATTTTTTACGAACGAATACAATTATTTTCTAAATATTTTAATAAATCCTTCGAAACAATTCAATTATTTTTTTAAATAGTAAAATTAATAGAAAAAAATTTAATTATTTTCAAAAAAAAATTTCACGAAAGAATTCATTTATAATTGAAATTTTGAAATAATTGAAATTTCAGGGAATTATGTACAATAAATAAATATTTGTTTATACGATTTTAGAGAATTTTATTAAAGTTTTGAAAATTTGAAGTCAGTCACAGGAGTTAATTTTATTTTTAAAACCTTTTGTTAATAGATTATTTCAACGTCTGACAAATAGAGATTTATTACAAAATTGATAAGTTACTGAATAAATATATCCCTATTATACTTTTTTTTCATCATCTTTTTTTCATAGGGATTTCGGATATTTAGGGTCAATGTCCTTTAGGAAGTTGTATTTCTAAATTTACTCTAATCTTTTTATCTTATTTTTATTACTAAATTCTTTCAAAATGTCAACGTTCTTTTTTTGTTGGATATTTTTTTTTCTTATTGAATATTTCAATTTCAACATTGTTTTTGACATACAACAACAATTTTTTCCTGATTATTTTTTCAGAGGAAAAAAAATTACTTTAATAATTTTTCGGAAAGAACAATTTGTATTCTACGCATAAGATTATCATATTTTTTTTTTTCTTGAGTTACTGTATTCTTTACCAGTATAAACATGGAGAGGATGTGCTATCATTAATAACTCTTGATGTTTTAACGTCAAATTTTACTTTGTTTTAGTGAAAATAAATATTACATTATTTCGTGGAGAAAAAATATTTTATTTAAATAAATATTTGTTTGAAGTAAATAAATCTTTTAAATAAATAAATAATTAGAGAAATAAATTTTTGAAGTTAATAAAATTGTGGAAATAAATAAATTGTAAAAATAACTTTTCAAAGTACTACGTTTTTATTTCTATTTTTTTGTAAGACATTTATTTTTCAAGTTTTTTATTATTTTTAATTCTAAATTCATTGTAGTTTAGTTTTTATTCTTAATTTCCAGTAAGGCAATAATAATAATAATTAATTGATAATTTTTTAAATAATAATTAATAAAAAAGGCAGGAAGAAAAATTATTATATGGGACAAAATAATAATTAAATAATAACAAAAAATATTTTACAGTGAATTATATTTTCTGCACAATATAATGGTGGTATACAGAAATATTAGAGGAAAATGATAAATTAAGGAAACAAAGGGTATTATAAAATGAATTTTAGAAACACCGTTTAACTCCCTCGTTCTATATTATGAAAGAGGTAGGTACACTTTGGGGGCAATAGGATTATTGTACTTAGCTCAATTTTGCACTGAGCTCTTTAATTATAATATGGTATTTAGGAAATTCATTGTGGTCTGGGCAAATCCTAAGATGAGCAAGGGCGTGGCTCGTGGCAAGAACTCTCTCTGTGTGGGTGAGACAGTTCAAGGACTGAATTTGACCTATAATCTCACTGCTCTTTTATACTGTTATTAACTACCCTTTTGTCAGAACCTTCATATATTATTATATTTATATATCTGTCACATTAAATTCACATGTTTTGGGAGGCACCAAATTTTTTTTTTCCTTTATTTTTTGGTAAATTTTAAGAAATTATGTTTGTATGTGAATTTTTTTTATTATTTTTCACTAAAAAGGGGATTTTGGTTAATTCAAATAAACGATTACTTGTCTGTTGGAAAATAAATAGTTACTTGAATCAAATTTTTATTGAAATCAGATGCTTACATTCATTTTCAGTCAAAACATTTTTACTTTCAGTTTCGCTTAGAAAATTCTTATTTTCACTTAATAAATTTTCACCTTCACTGACTAACTTTTCACTTCCACTTTCACTCAAATATTTTCATTTTCTCTCAAAATATTCTCACTATCACTCAAAAAATATTTACTTTAACTAAAATTATTTTCATTTTTACTTGAAAAATTATGAATTTCGAACTAAAAGTTAATTTTTTTTTTTTGAGTGACAGTGAGAATTTTTGAGTGAAATTGAAAATGAAAATATTTTGTGTGAATGTGAGAAATTTTAAGAAAAATTGAAAATGAATTTTTTATTATTTTTCACTAAAATGAAATGATTTTTATTGAAATCAGATTCTTACATTAATTTTCAGTCAAAAACTTCTTACTTTCACTTAGAAAATTTTCACTTTCCCTAAAGAATTCTCTTTTTCACCTTCACTGACAAATTTTTCACTTTCACCCAAATATTTTCATTTTCTCTCAAAAAATTCCCACTATCACTCAAAGAATATTTACTTTAACTAAAATTTTATTCATTTTCACTGGAAAAATTTTTAATTTTGAACTGAAAGTTAATTTTTTTTTGAGTGACAGTGAGAATTTTTGAGTGGAATTGAAAATATTTTGAGTGAAGGTGAGAAATTTTAAGGAAAATTAAAAGTGAACATTTTTGAGTGAAGTAAAAATATTTTGACTAAAAGTGAAAGTGACAAATTTTAATGAAAATTAGAAGTGAAATTTTTTTAGTGTAATTGAAAATATTTTGAGTGAAAATAAAAGTGAAAATTTTTGAGTGAAACTAAAAGTGAAAATATTTTGAACAAAAGTTAAAGTGAGAAATTTTAAGGAAAATTAGAAGTGAAATTTTTTTAGTGAAATTGAAAATATTTTCAGAGGAAATGAGAGTGAGAAATTTGAAGGAAAATTGAAAGTGAAAATTTTTGAGTGAAAATATTTTAAGTGAAAACGAAAATTATGCGTATATGTAGAAATTCTATTGAATTATTTTTGTGAAATTCTATATAAAATTTTCACTAGATTTTATATAGAATCATTTAATTAAATATAATTCTAGTGAAATTCCATAGAGTATTTTTGCCTGATAAAATAAAAATTCTTTCGATACAAATAAATATTTATTTTAACAAAAATTTAAACGAAAAGTAATCAACTAATCGTTTATTTCAATAAAATTGTTTCTTTCAGAAGAAATTGAACAAAACTCCAAAAAATAGTATTTTAGAATCAAAAAGTAAAAAACTGTTTGGATTTTTTATCTCGACGATAGTTTGAATTTCATAAAAAATTAATTTTCGTCTGTCTGTTAGTGATTTTATGCATAAAGATTTTATGGTCTCAGTAGAACAAGAAATGTTGAATGTATACTTCGCTATTACTGAAATTAATTGCGTGTCTATTAGGAGCGAGTGTTGTTTATAAACCGGTTCGTTCTATAGTGAATAATTAAATTTATACCACAATAGAATTCGTCATCATTAAAACTCATTAAATTAAATTCAACGTTTATTTGAAGGCCAATAGGGTGGGGAAAAAAATGGGGTTAGTATTTTAAAAGAGAATAACAATTCTTCTTAAGTGCTGGAGAAACTAATATTTACTTGAAATGAAAAATTCTCTCAATCCATATGTTCCTTATTCTAAAGAATTTTTATTATCGCCTGTGGCGTGTTTTTATGAAAGGAGTTTTTTTTATCTACTCTTCTTTAAATTTTTCCTCTTTCATCCTTTTTAAAGAATTAAGCATTCGGTTTCAAAATATAATTCTATTGTTTTCGAGTTTTTTTTATTATATTTTATATAACTAATGTTTAGATAGAATTAAAATAAATTAATTACTTAATTGAAGTTAAAATACAGAATTATTTTTATTATTTATTAAAACTTATTACGGGGAAAATTTAAGTGCAAGTAGTCATGGTCAATATATGGTCAGACGTACGTTTTTCAACTACTATTTTTATTTGTTTTTCTTAATATTTTTTTATTTTATTTTACTATTTTCTTGACCAATATATATATATATATATCGTTTTTCAGTAGTAGAAATAATATTGAGTCAGACATATTTCCATATTTTTTTCAAGATTTTTCTAAGTAGTTAAGGTCAATTTGAGTCAGACAAAACAAACAACGATTTTTTTTAAATTTCGTTTCAGTAGTAATAGTCAGTTTCAGTCAGACTGAATACTTTAAAAATAGTTAAATTTTTTATGTACTTTAATTTTCGATAATTTTGCTCCAAGTAGTAGAAATAATATTGAGTCAGACGTAAATTTTAGATTTTTTTTCGCAATTTTGTATCTAAGTAGTAAATGTCAATATATGAATCAGACAAAATATTTTAAATAGTTTTTATTCGTATTCTAAGTTTCCAAACTTTTCTCCTAGTAGTATAAATAATATTGAGTCAGACGTACATTTAAAATTTTTTTGCAACTTCGAGTCTAAGTAGTCAAGGTCAATATTCAGTCAGACGTACGATTTTCGACTTCAAACGATTTTTTTTACTTCGAAGTAGTAAAAGATTCTTATAGTAAGACAAACTATTAATTTTCTTCTAATTAGAAAGTCAGTAGTAACGGTGCGTTTTAGTCAGACTTGTATATAATTAGTTAAAGTTACTTAACAGTAGTATTGTCCATTTTTAGTCAGCCGTATTTTCTCAATTGCTGTTAATCTTTGCAGTTCAAACAAATTTATTTATTCAAAAATCGTATTTTAATTGCAAAAATAAATATTTAGAAAAAAATTTTAAAGGGAAAATTTAAAGAAATAAGGGCTGAATAAGGAATAAAGAAGATAATAAAAAATAAATACGAAATAAAGAATAAAGAAGATAATAAAAAATAAATACGAAATAAGGAGTAAATAAGATATTAAGAAATAAAGAAAAAATAAGGTATAAATAAGCGGTAAATAAGGATTAAAAAAGGATAAGTATAGTTAAAGAATATTTTCTATAAAATAAGTACGTCAAAAATGAACAGAAATTTTTCTTTTTTCATTAAAAAATAAATCAATTTTGCCATTAAACGTTTGATTCCTGCGTTTATATTGACACTGGAAAGTGTATACCTACATATAAAGTTTATGTATTGAAAAAATAAATATAACCGTGTCCGTAAAATATTTATGCACTTCATGAGTTACCCTTGACATTATATATGACTTTACGGTTCAATTTTGAGTTTTATTAAAGTTCCTCTTTTTTTAAGGATGTATTATTATCTCGCGCAAAAATAAAACAAAATTAATTTTACCTCACTCTTTATATCTTGATTAAATTCCCTTGTTTTGTTGCCTTTGTAATTAAATACACATTTGTATGAATCCATTTTTTAATAAAACATTTTTTTCACTTGTTTGCGCTTAGTTTGAGAAAAAGGAAATAATTTTTTTTTAAAAAAGATGCACGAGTTCCAAATTAAAGTTATTAAAAATTAATAAAATAGGTTTTTAATTAAAAAAGTAAAAATTTAATAATAATAATAATAATAATGAAATGAATAAAAAATGAAAAATGTTTTTAAGAAAATTATTTTAAAAAAACTTAAAATTCAAATGTAGACTTTTAACTGTTTAATAATTTTTCCAATAACATTTTTCATAGAGATGAGGTCTTTAAAGTAATTCAGTTATAATATAAATTATAAAATCTTATAGAATACTTATTAAAGTTTTTATAAAACATTTTATACATTCACTTGTACTCTTCTTTCTACGTTTGATTTAAGTTTTTAACTTTTTATAAATTTTAGTTTACCGTTCATATATAAATACTGTTTGTTTAGAAGTATATTTTTTTTTAAATTTTATAAGTACTTTTATAATCGCATTAGATGATGGTGAAAACAAAAAACGAGAAACGTTGTTTGAAAGTGTAAATTTATTTCCAGGAATTTTCCAAGAATCGTACAGTGTGTCGAAGAAAATTGAACTGTGAGTTTTAAATTGACTTTCATTGCGAACAAACTCACATAAACTATATAGGCAACTATAAAGTTCATTGAATCAAGACAATCCATTTAGTTTATTGCCACTAGTTCAGGGAAGCTAATTTTCCACAAATTATTCCGTTGGATTTCTTTTTATAATGCTCTATATCATTTGGAATTTTTTTTTTTAATTTTCCTATGAGAAATAAGGGAAATAATTTTTTTTTATATTATAATCGTAGAGTCAGACATACACTTTCATCTATTTTTGTATTTATTTTTAATTTTATTTTACTATTTCTAAATCAATCCTTTTTTTCAGTAGTAGAAGTAATTTTTAGTCAGACATACTCTCCCATTTATTTTTTTACTACTTTTTGAATTATATTTTACTATTTTGAATTATTTTAAAAATTATCAATTACCTGTTCGTAAAAAATTCAATTAAAAAAAAATATATATATAATTGAAATTTGTTAAAAAAAACTAATTTTTTAGAATGTTACAGAAAACTTTCCCGAAACTTCAATTTTTTTTACAAAATTTTAAATTTAAATCTTTCTAAAATAGGACAATTAATAAAAATTTTAATTCTCTTATTCGGCATTAATTGTATATATAACAAATTTAATTACTCTTAATTTAATTTCACAAAATTTCCATGAATTTAATTCTTTAATAAAAATTTTTTTTTATCGAAATTCAAGTATTGAAAAAATTAAATTAAAATTTCACAAATAAACTATTTTTTCAGAATTTCAAACAAAATTATTAAAAATAAATTTAATTATTTAAGAAATAAGAAAAAGTCAAAGAAATTGTTGTTTTATTGACATTTAAAACTTGTAAGATAAGAAAAAATTCAAAAAGAATTAAAGTTTTTAAATTAATAAAAAATTAAGTTTTTATTTATCAAAAAATGTTTTTGGAAACCAAAAAGCAGAAAAACCTAATTTTTCAGAATTTTAAATAAAACTTTTCGAAAAAAATTAATATCGAAATTATACAATTTTTTAAATTATAAAATTAAATATTAATTCCATTTTTCAAGTTTTCTTGAAATTATTTTTTATTCAAAATAATAAAGATTAATAATGAATAATAATTAATAGTAATTTCTGACTGTAATTGACTAAATTACTACTGAAACGAAATTTTAGGAAAATCTTTGTTTGATTTGTCTGACTCAAATTGACCTTAACTACTTAGAAAAGTCTTAGAAATAATATGGAAATATGTCTGACTTAATATTACTTCTATACTACTGAAAAACAATGTTGGTGAAGAAAATAGTAAAATAAAATAAAAAAAAATATTAAGAAAAACAAATAAAAATATTCGTAGTTGAAAAATGTACGTCTGACCGTATATTGACCTTGACTACTTGCACTTAAATTTGAAAATAATCGGATATGTATGTCTGACTCAATATTATTTCTACTATTTGGAGAAAATTTGTCTAAAATTAAAGTGACATTTTTACTAATTCAAATTTAGAGAGTATACATTTTTTCTAAGAATGGCAAATTGGGACAAAAAACGAATCAAAAGTGTTCGCAAAATGTTGCTTCGCAACACTTCTTGATTCGTTTTTTGTCTCAATTTGATATCTTTGGAAAAATTGTGAGTTTATGAATAAAATACATAGAAAATATTTTATTACATAGGAGCCAAGATTATATTCATTTTTTTTTTTTTTACTATTTCTTAATCAATCCCTCTTTTCAGTAGTAGAAGTATTTTTGAGTCAGACGTACACTATTATTTTTTTTTACTACTTTTTGAATTATATTTTACTATTTACTTGACAAAATACTATTTTTCAGTAGTAGAAGTAATATTGAGTCAGACATACACTTGCATTCATTTTTGTATTTATTTTTAAATTTTATTTTACAATTTTTTAATCAATCCTTTTTTCCAGTAGTAGAAGTAATTTTTAGTCAGACGTGCACTCCAATTTATTTTTTTTACTACTTTTTGGATTATATTTTATTATTTCCTTGACCAATACTATTTTTCAGTAGTAGAAGTAATATTTAGTCAGACATACACTTTGAAATTTTTGCAAATTGTCTCAGTCTAAGTATTAAAGATCAATATATGAGTCAGACAAACGTTCTTCGACTTTGAGTTAATTAATATTTTTTCCAACTAAGAAATATTCTCTTGATAGAAGCACTCAAAGTCGAAAAACGTTCGTCTGACTCCTGTAATTGATCTTTACTACTTACACACAAAATGTTGCAAAAAATCGAAATTGTCTGACTCAATATTATTTCTACTACTGAAAGGAAAATTTGCCGAGATTTAACGGCTGACTGCAATTGAACTTTACTACTGTGATTAAAATTTGGAGAATTAGAGGCAAGTCTGCCTAAAATGCTTCATTACTACTCATTTTATTAGTAGAAAAAAAGTCTGACCAAAATAATCTGTTACTACTCAGAGAAATATTTCAAGTCAAAGAACGTTTGTCTGACTCATATATTGATCTTTACTATACTTAGACAGAGAATTTGCCAAACGTTGAAAGTGTATGTCTGACTCAATATTATTTCTACTACTGAAAAATAGTATTGGTCAAGAAAATGGTAAAATAAAATAAAAAATATTAAGAAAAACAAATAAAAATAGTAGTTGAAAAACGTTCGTCTGACCGTATATTGACCTCGACTACTTGCACTATTATAATAATAATATAATAAAAAACTACTTGCACTCAAATACATGGGAAATATACTTAAGTACACTCACAAAAATTATCTATTCAACATAAAACTAATTTCCTTTTAAATTATGTCCTTTAATCGTTAGCAGAAATAGTTTTATTGTAAGACAAATTTTTTAAATATAAAAAGGTTAGAAGTTTATTGGAAAAAAGAAAAACGTTTTAATATTAACTGATTTCTTTTGATTTTCAAAAGAAATTCTTTTATGTCAAAAGGATAGTTTCACGTGATTTGACGTTTGTAAACAAATCAAAATATTAAAATAAAAAATTTTATTTACATTTTATATAATGCAAAGGTAATGTGCACAAATAAATTTAATGATTAATAATAATAATAATAATAATAATTAAATTATTATTTTAATAAAATATACAAAATACAAAATTTAAATAAAATATTGTCAATTTTGGATAATTATAATAATTATTTATGTATTCGAAAACTGTAATTTAATTAATTAAAAAATGTAGTATCTAATTCATACCATTTCAAAATTTTTTAAATTGATAAAAGCGCAGGTTATATAATATGGAAATTATGATAAAAGAAATTTAGTTCTTATTTTTATATATTTTATTTGCCTGTCAATTTATTATTTGCTGGTTTATGCTATTATTATTTTATTTGAAATTTAATTTAATTTCAAATATTTCATAAATTTGAGTCCCAAATAAAAAAAATTATTATTACAATTAAATAAATAATTTAATGAATCACAGATAATAAGAATAAATGAAACTGCTGATAAAATGATTTTTTTTAATAGTAAACAAAAATCATTTAATAATTAAAGGATATAATTTAAAGGAATTTCCTTTTAATAGAAAAGGAATTCCTCTTAGACAAATATTAAAAGGAAAATCCGCTTATAGTAAAAAGATTCCTTTTTATTTAAATAGACTGTTTTATGAGTGTAGTACTTAAGTAGTACTTAAGTAGGAGCCAGGATTATATTCTTAAATTTAGAATATTGTTTTTTTTTATTGTAAGTCTCTTGATTAATACTTTCCTCTCAGTAGTAAAAGTAATATTGAGTTAGACATACGGTTTTTATGATCGCAGAACGTTGGACTTTGATCTTTTTTGAAAAATTGACTTTTATCGTTTTTCAAACAAAAAAAAAACACGAGTGATATGCTGTAAATGTCAATTTCAATTAAAAGGTGTTAAAAAGTATGTGTTTCGTGTCCACAGGAGAAGAAAAGGGTAAATAACAATTACAGTTTAGAATACACACGTGACTTAATATATGTATATAGCAAAGTAGTGACGCGTTTCGAGTTTAAAATGTAAAACCGAGAGTTTTGGGAGTGGTTGGGTGGCAGAGAGAGAAAGAGAGAAAGGGGGAGGGGGGAGAAAAGGACAGAGAGGGAGATATTTTAACGAGTCTTGTGTTGTATTTGAAACACCTGAAAAGGTATACATATATATATATGAGTGAGGGAAGAGTAGAAATGGAAAAGTGGATGTCTGTGTGGAGGAGTCTGGGGCTCCGGTTATATCGACCGTCGTTGATACCGACTTGCGAAGCCCCCATCCTTGAACATGCCTGGGCAAGGGCAAACCACTCCTGCAACCCCACCCCCTCCTCCATATCTTTTAACAAGGCAACCTGTGGCTCCGGTTGGTCTACTGTGTCTCCCCATTTTCTCTCTCTCCATACAATGGACACACACGTGGGATCAAGAGAGGTGCTCCTGGAAGTTTATATCTTTCTTTCTTTCCTTCTTTTTCTTCTTCCTCTATGACATCTAGAATCGTTTTATCTGCTCTTGGGAATTGGTATTGTCGACTCTATTTTTGGAAGCAATGGCAAACATTTTGTATATATAATTAACTTCGAACGAAATAAAAAACTACTTTTCATTTTTAATTGATTTTTTCATTCTCAAATCTCGGCGTCGCATCGAGGAAAAAGATTGGAAAATTAATTAGTGCATTGAGAAAAATAATTAAATTATACTGAAGTGAAAAAAGTTTCTTTGATTTTTGTAAATGATTATTATTACTTGCTTATTGTTTATTTATTTGAACATAAACGGGTTTCAAATAAACTCTTTAGTACAAAAGTACTTAATAATTATAATACCAGAGTCTCTACTAACCGGGAAATAGCCGAGAATTTAATTTGACTAGGAAAAACCAGGAATTTTTTCACCAAATTAAAAAAAAAGTTTTATTATTTTAATTTGTTTTAAAAAAATTCGCTTTTTATTTCAATTTTTATAGATATTTATCCTGTTCTGTAAATTTGAATTAGTTAAAAATAATTAATTTAATAGTAAAAAATCAGTAACTGATTCAAATATCCTATAAATAATAAATTCAAATATATTATAAATAAATTAATTAAAAAAAAATTATTGAATTAATAGAAATTTTGTGAAATTCAACTAAAAATAATTAAATTTGTTAAAGAATTTCATTAAAAACTTTTTAACAAATCGAATTTTCAAAGTATTTTAATTTAATAATTGAGAAATAATTGAATTTTATAAAGAGTCACATTCTAATGTAGGGTTTCTTAGTGCGAAGATTAATTATTAAAATTTTTATTACTTAATTTAAAAAAAGATACTGAAAATTTTTTAATAAAATTGAATTTTCGCAAAGTTTTTTTGAAAATTCTAAAAAATAAGATTTTTAAAATTTTTCAATTCTATTGTTTCAAGATAATTGAATTTTTTATAAACAAATTATTGAAAATTTTTGAAATAATTGAAATTTCTTTACGTTCTATTAAAAATAATTTTATTCTTCTAAAGAATTTTATTTGAATTTTTTGAAAATAATCAAGGGAAGTTAGTCAGTGTAATTATAATTTTATTTTTTAAAATTTCTTTGCTTAAATTTTTTTCTTAAATAGTAAAACTCATTGCAGAATTTAAATTATTTTTTATACAATTTCAATTGAGTTCCTCGAAAAATGTAATTATTCTTAAAATTTTTATTAAAATTTGTCGAAAGAATTCAATTATTTCTAGAAACTGGAAAAAAATTCTTCTCGAGAATTCAATTATTTCCATAAATAACAAAATTCTTTAGATTTACTAAATTCTTTTGAATATTATTTTTTAAAAAAATTCTTTACAAGAATTCAATTATTTTCATAAATTTCCATAAAATTCTTCACAGAAATTCAATTATGTTGAAAAAATTTTTTAAATTCTCCTCAAAATTTTTATTACCTTTATAAATAATTGAATTGTTCTCCACAATTCAATTATTTTCAAAAATTTTAATAAAATTCTACGCAAACATTTAATTATTTTCATAAATAATAACATTTTTTTGAAGGATTCAATTACTTTTATAAATAGTAAAAACTCTGTATAAATTCAATATTAGTTTCAAATTTTCAATACATTTTAATACAATTGAATTAATCAAATTTTCAATTATAATTATGAACAGACAAGATTATTTTAAGAAATTGAAAAAATTCTTTGTTTAATTCAATTATTTTACAAATTTTTAATTAAAATTATCAAAAAAACATTATTTTCAAAAAAATTTAAAGAATTTTGTAAAAATAATTTACTTATTCATAAAAACTCTAATAAAAATGTTTGAAGCCATTTGTAGATTTATTTATATTTAAAATCAAATAAATTTAAATATAATGAGAAAAATTTTTATTTAAAACAAACAAGATTTATTGTTATTTATTTATTGTTTGCTTATTTTTTTTCAAGTAAATTTTACTCATTTCAAATATAAATTATATTTGTGCCGAATTGCAGTTGAAATTTACGTAAAAAAAATGTTTAAGTCCATTTTTGAATTAATTATTTTAATGACTAAAAAGTCTCTCGAAATCAAAACCAAATCATTCGGAAAGATTTTGAAAAATTAATCCTTCGATGGATTACTGTAATCCTTAATGCGGATTATAAAGCATTGAAGATTATTTTTAATCCATTTTGGTGTTAAAATAATACCCCATAATTTTGTGTGACATTATTATTATTATTATTTATTTATTTATTTATTCTTTACTTACTTTGTTTCGAAAAAATTTCATTTGATGCAGATAAAAATTTTAGATATAAAATTTTATTAATTCGGAATAAAATTTTTATTTCAAACGTAAATATTAAATATTTATTCGTATAGTGAAAAATTATTTGATAATATTTATTTTCTCTTCTAAATTTTCGTATCAGTTAAAAATACCTGGATTTGAAAGGAAAAAAAATCAGTCACTGATTTGAAAGAGAGAATAAGTCAATTAAATTATATTTGCTACAAAAGAGCAGAAACTATTGATTTGAACACAATTTATTTGTTCTAAATAAAAATTATTTATTCCGACTTTATTACTGAAAATTGGTAATTAAAATCGATTATTTTAATTCAAATCAATTTTTTTAACAAATAATTCTTATTTGCCTGGATTTTATTGAAAAAAATATATTTGTAATTTGAAACAAAAAGCATTTTTTTATTTCAAGAAAAATACATTTTTTCTTATTGTAAACAAAAACATTTTTCTGCATTAAAACAATTACATTTTTTTGGTTAAATTAAAAATTTAATTTTTGTTCAATAAAAAATTTAATAAAAAATGCACTTAAATTTAAATTTTGTATTATAAATTAAAGGAACTTAAGACTTCTGTATTAAATAATAAACAACGCGTCGTCTCACCTCGCTGACGTCTTGGATAATTAAAATCATCTGAATATAATCTCGGGGGCAATCAATCCATCAAGACACTTCCACCAGAGTGAAAGTGAACATTAGTTGGACATTAATGAGGAATTTCTTTCTTTTCTCGTCGCTTTTAATGAAACGTTCAATACTCATAGAAAAACAATTAAATCTCTTCTGTTTGCTGTCGAATCAGAACTTATTTATTTCTCGTTCAATTTAAAAACGTAATAAAATGAAACTTTAGATTTTTTTATTTAGTATTTTTTAATTTCTTTTTCAGTTTTATTTATTATTTTATTTTAATTGAAATAAAAATAAAAATTATAAATAAATTAACCAATTTTCTGATTAAATTATTAAATTCTTTAATTTAAATTTTTAATTTAAAATTTTTTTTTTTAATAAAGTTGAACTAAATTTAAATTTTTTAATTAATATTTTGTTTTTGCATTTTTCTTTTCTTTGGAATTAATTTTCTATTATAAATTAGAAGTGTTAAATTTTATTAATTTTATATATTTTATAATTTTTATAATTTTTATAATTTTTAGAATTTTATAATTTTTTTTTTACAAGTACATGAGTTCAATACTCAGATTTTGTTATTTCAAAAATTCTCTCTGATTTCGATGGAAAAGAATTATTTCTTTGATATAGACATTCTGCTTGAATTATTATCAAAGAGATTTTCTTTCTGTCTGATTAAATTAGAGAAATTTTTTGCTTAAATCAATAGAATTATTGTATCGGTGAAATAAAATATTTTCTCTCAATCAAATCCAAGTTTTCTTTGACTTCAACAAGTTGTCGATTCATGGATTTTTAAAATAATTCTTTTGAAATTAAACGAATCAATTAAACAATTCCTGTGAGAAAAGATTTTTTTAGAATTGACAGAAAGATATTTTCTCTCGGCTTTATACAAAATCAAGAGGCGTGAAAATTTCTTTTTATTTTCAAATGAAACAATTTTTTTTTAAATTTAATTTCATTTCATTTCATTAATTTAAGTTCATTAATTTCATTTCATTAATTTAAGCTCATTAATTTAATTCAATTAATTTAAGTTCATTAATTTAATTTCATTTTCTAATTTAATTCTTAATGAATAAAAAATTAGTTAGCAACAAAAAAAGTTTTTCTAAATGTGGGTAAAATTGTAAAAAGTGTGGAAAAATAAAATTATGGTTAAAAAAAAGTTTGAACAATTGTAGAAATAAGTTGATTCAGTTTTATGACTTTACATTTATATAATGCGAGCGCTTCCGTGGAAATGTCGATGTTAAAAAGTTACTAAAAGGTTATTTCTGAAAGTATTATGACCCATATATAAGGAACGAGAGAGCGAGTGAGCGAGTGAGCGAGGCTCAAGCGGGTGATGTGCTTTCGAACTGAAAACACTTTTTAACCGTGTACCATAAGGAAGCTCGAGAAAACGGTACATAAGTAAAGTTAAAATCAACCTGGGAAAAGAAGGAGAGCTTTTTTTTTCAAGGTTCATCTAGGTCAGTTTATCCGTCGTAAGCACCTTTTTCTCCTTTTTTTCCCTACATTTTAAAAACATCATTTTTTTCTCCCAGAGTTGTAGAGAGCAGCGTGTACTTTTGAAAAGAATACGAAAATTACTCTTCACTTTTGTTTTTAAAATTGTCATGAAAAAGTAATATTACTATTTAGATTATTATTTTAGTTTGTGAAGAATATTTTTCAGTGAATTGTTTTGTTTGGAAAAATTAAAAAATTGGTATTTCCTGATTCTCAGATGGAATTTTGATTTGTTAACTAAACATTAAGAATAGTGAGATTTTTTTCTTTTAAAAATTATTACCAAACAAAAATGATTACTATTTTTTGCAGTAGGAAATTTTTTTTTGGTTTTTTAATTTTTGAAAATGATCAATTGTACCTAAAAATAATTCAAAATGCTTACTATCTTTGCAATAGCGAATTTATTTTTTGTTTTCTATTTGCAAAAGTGGACAAATTGTAAAATTCAGAAACTCATTATTTTAAAAACGAAATATTTAATCACTATTATTTTTTCAAGTAAAGGAAAATTTTCAAAAATTCTAATTTAAAACCTTTTGAAATTCAAGTACCTACTTTTTTTAAAAATTGGTTTTTTAAGTCAGTATTAAAACAATAGGAAAATTTTCAAAAAATATATTTTATTAAAATAATTGTTATAAAATTTAATTTCTTCAATTAAGTTTTTTTAAACATTAAGTTTAATACCGTTGTACTATTTAATAGAGATTTTTTACACTTGGAAGAAAATGAAATTTTTTTGTTTTACAATTTCTTTTTCGTTATTTTACATTTTAAGAACAAAATATTTAATCACTTTTATTATTTTTTCAAGGGAATTAAAATTTTTAAACATTTCAATTATACAAGAAGGAGAATAAACGAAAATATTCAGACAATTAATTTTTTTTAAATTACTTTACTCCAACGTTTCTCGGACGCAAAAGATTGATTGATAACAAAAGATTTCGTTTAAAACTTTTTGACATTCAATTATTTATAAAAATTGACAACTGGAACTCTTCTAAAATTCATTTGCTTTAAAAATATTTTTATGGAAAGTTATTCGTCAAATTATTTAGAAATAATAATTTTAAAAGAGTTCTTCGAGAATTAAATAATTTAGAAGAAATTGAATATTCTGTAAAATGGAAATTATTATTGTTATTATAGAAATAGAAGAAAAATTGAAGACCTTGTTTTAAAATTCGTGTTGATTTAAAAGTTTTTAAGGTGAAGCAAAGAAAGTTTTAGAGCGAAAAGACAGTTGCAGTCAGACCGAATATTTTAAATAGTTAATTTTTTTTGCATTTGAAACCTTGGCATTTTTCCTCTCGCTAGTAGAAGTATAATATTGAGTCAGACGTACATTTTTTATTAATGTAGAATGTCGAGTTTGATGTATCTTTTATAATGTTAAGCTTCGTTTGAAAAATTAAAATTAAATTATATTAAATTAAGTTATAAAAATTATAATAAATTAAATTACAATATTGAATTAATTAATTCAAACAACACAGTTTTTTTAAGGATATCAAATTGAGACAGAAAACCTATCAGATCGTTTCGTTGTAATAATTTTGATGCGTTTTTTGGTCTCAATTCGATATCCTTAGAATAACTGTTAAATTGTTATAATATTAAATCAAATTTTTTTTTTTTAAATTCATGTATTAAAAAATAGAGATTAAGTTAGAAAAATAAAAAATTAGTAAGCAGTAGTACAAGCAAGTTTATGTCAGACATCTTTCAATATTTTTATACAAGATTTTTCTAAGTAGTAAAAGGTCAACCTGTCTCAGACAAGATAATTTACGATTTCATTGAAATTTCGTTTTAGTTATAAAAAAAAACTGTTTTATGTCAGACAAAACTATGTAAATTCTAGTAAAATTTATATTTTTTTTTAACAATTTAGAATTTTTTCAGTAGTACAAGTTATTTTGAATTAGTCATAATTTTCGACCTGTTTATAATTTATTTTTGCTAGTAACACTTCGTCTTGATGAATTTATCGTTAATTTCGTTGATTTTTCGTTTTAGTAGTAAAGGAAATTTCTAGTCAGACAGATTATTTAAAGCAGTTTCAATTTTTGTAGTTTAAATCTGTATGCAATATTTTAAATTCAGTAGTTCTGGAAAGTATGAGTCAGACGTTAGTTTTCTGACTTATGAGAATTTGTGTTTAAGTAGTTACAGTCAGTATTGGTCAGACAAAATATGATATGTGTCATGTATATATGACAAATATCATATATTTGTTTATGAACGTTAGCAGTAGTAATATAACTTTATAGTCAGACTTTTTTAATTCTTGTTACCACGATTGTCAGTAGTAAAAGACAGTTACAGTCAGACAGAATATTTTTACTTTAATTTTAGGTATTTTTTCTGCAAGTAGTAGAAACAATACTAAGTCAGACATACATTTTTGATTTTTTTTTTTAAATTTGAGTGCAAGTAGTTTTTTATTATATTATTATTATAATAGTGCAAGTAGTCGAGGTCAATATACGGTCAGACGTACGTTTTTCAACTACTATTTTTATTTGTTTTTCTTAATATTTTTTATTTTATTTTACCATTTTCTTGACCAATACTATTTTTCAGTAGTAGAAATAATATTGAGTCAGACATATACTTTCAACGTTTTGCCAATTCTCTGTCTAAGTATAGTAAAGATCAATATATGAGTCAGACAAACGTTCTTTGACTTGAAATATTTCTCTGAGTAGTAACAGATTATTTTAGTCAGACTTTTTTTCTACTAATAAAATGAGTAGTAATGAAGCATTTTAGTCAGACTTGCCTCTAATTCTCCAAATTTTAATCACAGTAGTAAAGGTCAATTACAGTCAGTCGTTAAATCTCGGCAAATGTTCCTTTCAGTAGTAGAAATAATATTGAGTCAGACAATTTCGATTTTTTGCAACAATTTTGTGTGTAAGTAGTAAAGATCAATTATAAGAGTCAGACGAACGTTTTTCGACTTTGAGTGCTTCTATCAAGAGAATATTTCTTAGTTGGAAAAAATATTAATTAACTCAAAGTCGAAGAACGTTTGTCTGACTCATATATTGATCTTTACTACTTAGACAGAGACAATTTGCAAAAATCTCGAAGTGTATGTCTGACTAAATATTACTTCTACTACTGAAAAATAGTATTGGTCAAGGAAATAATAAAATATAATTCAAAAAGGAGTAAAAAAATAAATGAGAATGTACAGTCTGACTCAAAAATACTTCTACTACTGGAAAAAAGAATTGATTAAGAAATAGTAAATTAAAAAAATTAATCTAATCTTGGCGCCTATTTAATAAAATATTTCCTATGTATTTTATTCTTAAAGTCGCAGTTTTTTTCTAAGGATGTCAAATTGAGACAAAAAACGAATCAAAAGTGTTGCGAACAATTTTGATTTGATATCTCAATTTGATATCCTTAGAAAAACTGTGATAAAATTAATTGAATCTAAAAAAAAATTGGTTTCGAGTGAAAAATTTCAATTTTTAGAAAGGGAGAGAGAAAAGGAAGCAAAAGGGAGAAAGAGAGAGAAAAAGAGAGAAAGGTTTGAATTAAAATCTTGATGGAATAATAAAAAGACCCTTTTAGATCTTTTTTTCTGGATACGATTGTAAGAATGTTCTCCGACCCTTTTTTTTTGCCTAAAGCAAGGTCAACTTGTTGCGGTGATGATATTATTATTATTTTTTTTCTCTTTTTGTTTGAAACTAAATGTCTGTTTAACTTTAAAAATTTGTAACATATATAGATGGCTTTATAACTGAAACATAAAATCCTTTTATACCACCTGTTGATTATATAAACGCAATACATTAAATAGGTGTATTGGTTGTACAGATTCTCCTTCACTCTATTTACACATCATTCGTTGTAATTGGATTCTATAAAGTTCAACTTGCCCATCAACCAAAAATTAAACCTTGATATTGCTGGGAAATATTCTGCAATTAGTGCATGTTTGTTGAATTCGCGTTGCGGATGAACTTGTTTGTCGAAATCGATACTATTCATATTTAGTAACAAGTGCATAAAATCAAGTGAATTTTTTTTTTTGGAAATATGCAAATTGCTTCAATTTTTCCATTTCTATTTTTCTCTTTTGTTCATTAAAAATTAGCGCCATTATTGCGTATTTATTTTTGGAAAAAAAAAATTGTAAATATAAATTTCATGTTAAAAAAACTTGTTTATATTTTCGTTTTATATTCTTTGAAATTTTGTTTATTATTTGAAAATAATTCTTTTGTTGGCTTAATTAATTTTTATATTAATAGAAAGTAGGAACTGTAGCGAAAAATATGCGTTTTACATAATAATCAGTTTTTTCAAAATTGTTCCATTTATTACATTTTTAGAAACGTGGCTTCTTTTTTGTTTGGAAAAAATTCTTTTGTTTGTTATTTAAATTATAGTTAATTAGAGTAAAACAACGAACGTGAATTTTACAATAATGCTTTTTTCAAATTTGCTTCATTTTGATAATTATATTTTTTCAAAATTTGTTTATTTGTTAATTAAGTTTTATATCCACACGCTAATAATTAAATAAAAATTAATAACAAGTATTTTAAGTTGAGTGTAAAAAATAATAAAATTATAAACAATTATTTGAATTGAAAGGAGAAAATATTTGGACTAAATTGTATAAAAAAAATGTTCGTCTAAATAAAAAAAAACGGTTTTTTGCAGTGATTTTTTAAGAATTAATTTTTTTTTTTACAAAACAATAATTTTAGAGTAAAAGTAATATTCTTAGTTAATTTATTTAATTTATTTAATTTATCTAATTTTTTCTTAGTTAATTTTCTACAGCAAGTTTCTGTTGTGTCAATTAGAAAATGTTTGCACTTTAATAAACATATTTGATTTATTAAGCAATGAAAGCTTTCATTAATTACCGGTTTTAGTAAATGGAAATATAATTACCTTCTCATTTTGGTGGAAAGGTTAAACAATTATTTGCGAGTCAAAAAGGTATATACATAGTTTGAAATTGAAAGAGAAAAAGAAACGTCTTTTTTTTCCCCCAAGGGGAAATAAATAGCTATGCGCTGAAAAATATGTACTTGTTCTTTCCGTTGATTTCAAGAGAAAAATATTTTACAATTATTTCAAAATTTCAAAAGAATTTATAAAAAAAAGGTATTTTTATTCTCTTTTGTGTTTTTTTTAAAAATAATAATAATAATAAAAAAGAAGATTGTAAAAAAGATGATTTTAAGTAAAATACTGGAAAAGATTTTGTTTTTTTTTCTTTTTCTTTCTTGATTTTTACATTCGCAGTTTAAAGAAGGGAGAGGCAATTTTTTTTGTTCCTTTTGAGCGACCCATCGTCATTCTTTTTTCTGTTTTACGGTTCCACTTTTGCTTTTAAGGTGAGTGCTGAAATAAAACGCTCGACGACGAATTTAATTAGCGCGACTCAACCTTGTTTGCTTTATAATCCGCCTGAGGTTATTAATTTAAAAGAATAGAATTATTACACCATTACCTTTTGACATTACTTATAACGAAGCGCAAAAGTTCATCATCATTATCTTTAAACTATTTCGAATTAAATTGTTTCCAATGCTTTTTATTTATTATTAAGTAAATAAAATCCCGTTTATAAATAAATTAATTAATTAATAAATAAATAAATTCATAAATAAATAAAGTAATTTTGTATTATTTTATAATATTTGTATTATTACTTAAATATTTTTTTTATTTGTATTATAAAATATGGTAGTTTTGTTGAGGGAACAAAAAATTTCTTTAAGGGATTGGGGTCAGTCATAGCGGCAAGAAAAAATGAACATTTTAAATGAGTTTTTCTTTAGAAAATTACTTGAAATTTCCAGGGAATATTTTTTATATATACCACTTTCAGAAAATATAAGAAAATTAATTAATTAATTAAAAAAATTAATTTCAAAATCCTGAGAGCTGAGACTGACTCAAAGTCCTTAAATCGAGTAGAAAATATTTTTTTGTAAAAAACTTGTTTTTTTTATTTGAGGCCAAAATCGAATTTTTTTTATTTAACTAAAATTAACCAATGAAAGTATTTTATTAACAAGGCAGTTTAATTTTTCTCTTTGTTTCTTACAATAAGAGATCCGAATTTTCAAAGACGAAAATTTGCAAAAAAAAAAAAGAAAGAAAATAAAGGAAGAAAATTGTCATTTCACTGATTAAAAGGTAAATCTGATTTTTAAGAATTAAATAATAATTGTAAAAGAAAAAAATCACAATATTGTGATTTTAAATTTTTCTTACATTTCGTAATTGGTGGTATAATTGGTAAAATTAAATTAAAAAACGAAATCGAAGAAGAAATTAAAAAAAAAAATTTTTTACTCTCTAAATATTTGAATATTAAAAATGTTTAAAATAAATGTTTAAAGTAAATTTTAATAAATCTACTAACAAATAAATAATAATTTTTTTACTAATTCAAACTTAGAGAGTAAAAACATTTTAAATGTACAAATTTTTAAAAATTAAAAAATTTTTTTTAATAAAAAAATGTTTTAAAATACATTTTAAATATTTTTATCATGAAATAAAAATTGATTCACGCATGAATTTTATTATAATTTTAGAATGTCCAGCATCTGAGGACGGAATGGAGCGATTCGCGTGTCCAACGCCAGATCGAATGGGAAGATATCGATGTATCGATGATCATGTACTTTGTGACGGTTTCATAGACTGTCCAACGGGAGAGGACGAGGACAGACAAGCTTGTATGTTCTACAAAACCGTAAGTTTCAGAAAATTAATATTTTCTTTTTTGAAATTGGATGAAATGAAAAAAATTTTTTTTTTTCTATTTTATCCTCTTCATTCAGTATCTATATTGATTTTATTATATTGCTTTCACATATAGAGGAAGTATTTTTATTTCTCCATTCATAAAATAACTTTCGAAACAACTTTTAAAATCACCTTTGACCTAAAGTGGAATGTTATTTTCCCCCTCTTGACCTGATTTTTGAAGTTATGCTCTCTTTTTGACAGGAATTTATTAAAAATAAAAAAATTACTTAGTTTTGCTTTTTAGTGGAATAAATTTTTGACATTTAGACTTTTTGACCTTAATTTTAAGGTCGTGTTTGATTTTTGACCTGTGGTTTCGATTTTCCTCTCAATTCGAAAGTTAGGATCGAATATTTTTTTATTGAACTAGGGGTCGATTAGATAATTTTATTTTTATACTCTGACTTTCATTTTAACTTTCTCTTTCATTTTTACTTTCTCTTTTACTTTCACTCTCACTTTTATTTTTTACTTTCTTGCTTTTTTGCTCTCACTTTCATTTTTACTTTTCCCTTATTTTCACTATCACTTTTATTTTAATTAAATTAATTTAAATTAAATTTGGCAAAGTGAAAACGAAAATGAAAGTGAAAACGAAAATCTATCGAAGTTTATTTGAATTAAATTTGTCAAAGTGAAAACGAAAGTCTATCAAAGTTTATTTTAATTAAATTAATTTGAATTAAATTGGGCAAAGTGAAAACGAAAATGAAAGTAAAAACGAAAATCTATCAAAGTGAAAGTATAAATAAAAATGAAACTAAAAATAAATAATTTATAAAAATTAATTTTGTAAAGATAAAAATCTGGAAAAATGAAAGTAAAAAGTAATTAAAGTCAGTTTACAATCGTATTATATAAAAAATATTTACTGCTTTAATGTGAAAATATTATTTGCTTGAAATAATACATTTAATTCAAAGATACATTCTGTTTTCGTTTAATTTAATTTTCCTAAAGTTCGGAACTCAAATAAAGAAAATTTTCCTTCTGCTTAAATATTTTCAAAATTAACTCTGTCAAAAAAATGGAAAATAATTAAAATTTAATATTTAATTAGTTGAGAATTAATTTTTTTTTTAAAATTATTTCTGAACAAAAAAGTAAAAATTAAAAGAAGTAAAAAAATATTTGAACGTTCAAAACATGAAGAAAATTTAAACTGAAAGAGACGTTGAAAAATTTCACGTTTGTTTCGAATTTAAAAGTGAATTTCTTATGATTTAAAATCAACGATTAATTTATAATTGAATTAAATAAATTCTTTTTTAAATAATAAACATTAAAAAATTCTTTTTTAAATAATAAATTTTATAAAATTCTTTTTAAATAAAATAATTTTTATTTCTACTATCTTTACTTATTTTATATTTTACATTTATCATATTTCCTAAAATATTTCGAGTATAAATATTTTTGTGAAATATTTCAAGTCTAAATATGAATGTACATATCTTTCAAATGGTCTAATTGAAACTCTCTGATATAATTATTTTTTTTTTGACATTTTTTTTTCCTCATTTCATTTAGAAAGTCGACACGAATTTCAATTATTTTCTTGTCAACAACTAGAGCTTTCATTTTTTTTTCTTTTTTTTTCGTTCCTTTATTCTTTCATGTTTCATTCCATATTGCGTTATTTTTTCTTTTTTTTTTGTTTCTGCTAGAAATATTTTTTTGTGAAAATGTGTGAAAAATTTTTCTTGCCAGGAATTTTTATAAAGTATTTTTATAAAACGAAGAAGAATAGTCTTCTGCTAATTATATAGAAAAATATATTGTCTCTTTTATAATTAAAATTCTTGAAATAAGTGAAATTTCGTAAATGTGGTAAAAAATTTTTCCTGATATAATTAATTAACTTTTATGAGTAAAATAAATGAGAAGTAGAGAGGAAATTCATAAAAATTATTTATCATTTTTTATTATTAAATTGTTGTATATTATATTTGTATATTATATTAGGTACCGTAAGTGAGGCTAAATTCGCTCATGTAGGGTAAATTCGCTCATCCGATGTCTATTTTTTAAAATTCGATTAACATACTTTTTAGACAGAAATATTTAAGATTTACAATTGTTTTGGTTAATATAAATGGTAAACTTTAATTTAAAATTTATTTGCAGCAAATTCATTGGTAACTTTCAGTAGAAATTATATTTAAAACACAAGTGAATAATTTTCATATTGAACAAGTAGTATGAAAAAGTAGGAAATAAAGCTTTACTTCAAAATTTTTAAGTTGAATACTTCTGAACATTACATTTCCTGTATCTCCAACATGATATTCATAAAGCACAAAAATTAAAGCAATAAACAGATTCTGCAAAAAATCAATTAAAAAAAAAAAATTCAAATTTGTTGTGTAAATTCGCTCAGGAAATAAGTCTACAAAAAAGATGTTTGGGCCTGGATATTTTAAGTATGTTAATTACTTTAATTTATAATTCGATTTTTTGAAATAATAGTACTCTTATAACTGAAAATTAAACGATTTAAAACGGTTTAAGCACTAAACTGTCAAACTTAACCTTGTTTTTTTATGGTTATGAGTACGTTTGATTGAATGATTGAATCTAATTACTTATTGATAAAACAATATTAAATATTTATTCCAATAACTTTGAATATTGTTCTTAATTTTTTTCTTTATTGATTCTAAAGAATATTTAGTTTCATTTTTGCAGATTATAATATATT
The DNA here is from genome assembly GCF_015476425.1 of Leptopilina heterotoma. Classification (NCBI taxonomy): domain Eukaryota; kingdom Metazoa; phylum Arthropoda; class Insecta; order Hymenoptera; family Figitidae; genus Leptopilina; species Leptopilina heterotoma. Next base: position 1,497,759 of record NW_025110846.1, read on the forward strand.
TTGCCAGAATAATAATGGTGAGCGAATTTACCCATCATTTAAAAGTAAATTCGCTCACAAAAAAACGGCTTATAAATAATTTTCTGCAACATATTTCAATTTCTTTATGCAGTAATAGGAAAGATAAAGGGTTAAAGATTATATATTTTCAGTGCCAATGTTTATTTTCATCGTTTCCCGAAGTTATTTAAAAAAGAATTGAAAAATTGAGCGAATTTAGCCTCACTTACGGTATTATTATTATTATTATTATTATTAATATTTTTATTATTATTATTATTATTTTTTATGTTATTTTATTATTTCATTATTATTATTTTTTTTTACTTTGATGAATTAAATTTTGCTCGAGTGTCGATATAAATATTTTTTGTTTCGTTAACAAGAATTTGTTTGGCATTTTTTTTTGTCGGTTTTGTTTTCGCTCGATGAAAAATGGTTGTTGATTTCGCAAAGTTAAATTCGATCCGCGAGGGAAGTAGATGAGAAAGGAAAACGAAGTTTTAATTTGTTTACCGGAACTCACGCGTCAGTAGTATCTGTATTGAAATGTGAAAGGGTAGACAAGACACAAAGTAGTTTCTTTTCTTTTTTTTACAAAGTTTTTTTTTATTTTTTTGCTTCATTTAAAATTTTTCCTTTAAACTTTAGTGAGAAAAATTGTACTAATTAATTTAGTAATTATTTTTGGAAATTCTGCCCCCCTGAAAGCGTTACGTATTTTTTGAATTGCCCCATAAATAAATAAAATAAATAAAATGAATAAAATAAAAATAAAATTGAATTGAATTAAATTAAATTAAATTATTTATTGAAGTGTTATTTATTATTAAAATAAATTCATATAATTAGTCGACGCAACTTTTTGTCTATAAATTTTATTACTGCTAAAGTCTGTCAGGAGTGAAAGTTGAATGTAAAAAAAATCCCTCGGTTTATTATAAATTCATCAAGGTCGGAAATTATATTTTATATTTCTCTTTTTATATTTATATTCATTCATGTCTCTATTCTTTATTTAGAATATTTTTTTTTATTTATATCTTTATTTCTATTATTCTTTATGTACATACGAAAATAATTATTGCACTATAAACATATCAATATTCAAGTCCCTTTTTTTTATTTTAAAAAAATATAGATTTATATTTATAATATAAATATATAATTTAATATACTACATAGTAATGTTTTAGTCGCAGGAAATAAATAAAGAAGTGTTAATTAAAAAAAGATTTGTTTCTTAAATTAAAAAATAAACTGAAATAAACTAAAAAAATAATAAGTGATATGTATTTATTTATGATTTAGTAATTTCTCTCGATCTCTATTTAAAAGAAAATAAAGATAAAACACCTAGAAATAAAAAATTTGTGAAACTGAGTAAGTTGACGTGTATAATATAATTTTTTAATAAAATTCATGTAGGTTTGGTTTTAAAAAATTAAATAAAGTGTTGAGGGAAGAGAATAATAAATTTTAATGTATATTTCTTAGAGAACGATCCAAAAAGAAGGAAGCTAAGAAAATAAAATATTAATGAATATGAGACTTGATGTGCGTGCGGAATTTAGTAAATTTTTATATTACCGTGCCCTCTGGACGAAAAACGAGGCATGGTATGGAATAACAAATGTTATTGTCCGGAGTTCATTAATATTTTTCGAAAAATCTTTATTAAAATTTTATTCCTATACTTATTTATTTATCTTTATTTATTAAAATTTTATTTCTCTCCAACATTTTATTTTCAATTATTTTGTTTTTACTTTTTAATTAATTTTTTATTTCTTTTCTTTTTTCTTTCTATTCTTTTAATTGTTTAAAATTTTAAGTATAAATTTTTTTTAAGTGGATTATTATTTTTTTATCGTAGAATTTCAATTATTTTTAATACAATTTTAATCGAATTCCTCAAAAAATTTAATTCTTGAAAAATTTATTAAAATTCGTCAAAAAAATTCAATTATTTAAAAATTTGTTGATAAAATTCTTTATATGAAAATTCAATTTTAAGAAAACATTTAATTAGTTTTTTTGAAAAAGTTTTATTGAATTTTTTTTGAAATTATTTCAAGTTTTTATTTTTTAAATATTTAATTGAAGAATTTCCGAATAATCAATGAAATTTCGTAAAATTGAATTGTTCACAAATGAATTTGAAAATTCTCAAAGATCTTTTTCAAAAATTATAATTGATTTAAAGAAGAATTTTAGTTCAAAATTCTAGAAAATAATAATTGAATTGAAATGATAAAAATGATCCTGTGAAGAATATTATTATTTATGAAAATAATTGAATTCTTGTGAAGGATTTTAATAATATTTTTTTAAATAATTGAAATCCTCTAAAGAATTTTATTGTTTATGAAAATAATTGAATTCTTGAAGCGAATTTTATTACATATTTTTTTTAAATAATTGAATTCTTTTGAGAAATTTTACTAAAATAGTACATTTTGAAAATGCTTTGAATTTCACCGAAGAATTTCATTATTTGTGGAATGTAATTGGATTCTTGCAAAAAATTTTCGAAAATAATTACAATTTTTGGGGAATTCATTTAAAATTGTATTAAAAATAATTGAAAACCTTTGGAAAAATGTATTATTTATGAAAATAATTGAATTCTTACAACGAATTTTATTATGCATTTTTTAAAATAATTAAATTCGCAATTATTTAATTATTTTCATAAATAATAAAATTTTTACGGGGATTCAATTATTTTCGTAAACAATAAAACTCATTGCAGAATTTCAATTATTTTTAATACAATTTTAATCGAATTCCTCGAAAAAATTCTTAAAAATTTTATTAAAATTCGTCAAAAGAATTCAGTTATTAAAAAATTTATAAATAAAATTGTTTATGAGAATTCAATTTCAAGAAACGTTTTGGTATTTAAAAAATTAAATTACAGTAGAATTTGCTCATAATAAACATTGATTTAAAAATGGATTTCAGTTAAAATTTTAGATTATAATTGAATTTTAAAAGCATTAGAGCGTAAAATTTTAGGAATAATTGAATTTTGAGAAAGTTTCAGATTAAAATCTTTGAAAATTTGAATTTTTTATATTTTTGACTAACAATTCTATGGAATTAATTTTTTTTTTTGAGAAACTTTAATTGCGGATTTTTTTGAAATTATTTAAATTTTTTATTTTCTAATGTATATTTAATTGAAGAATTTACGAATAATTGAAATTTTGTAAAATTGCATTGTAAACAAATGAATTTGAAAATACTTGAAGAACTTTTTGAAAAATTATTAAAAATAATGGATCTATAGAAGATGTTTAGTTAAAAACACGAAAAAAAATTCAATTTTGTAAAAGTTACAAATTATTTTACGGTTCGAGCCCTAAAATAAGGGAAAATCAAAAATAATTTTTTTGTGACAACCTTGTTATCAAGGATAATTGGAGAAACAATTTTATCAATTTGAAAAATAATATGAAATAAAGTAAATAAATTTATAAATTTAGATAACATATACTATGTCAGAAATATGCATTTGTTTTATACATCGAAAGTTTTTTATTAGTTTCGATTTATATTGAAGATATAGAAATAATAATGGGAAGGTGAAGTGAATAGTACCGGATGTGAGGAAAAGGGTGAAGGGGGGAGGAGGGTGGGGTATAAAACGATAACGAAGTCGACATCACTATATATATATATATATACTGATGATAGTGCGCTTTCATATGTTGATGAAGCTTCTGAATAGTGTAATTTTCAACAGTAAAGTCTAGTGATTGCGCGAACACTGTATATATAGAGATCCACACTAGACTCCAGAGAAATCAAGTTCATCGAGTGGGCTAACCTTCGAACTATATGAAACTTGATTACAATGCCATGAACAAGTTTTAGAATGTTCCGTAAAGATTTATGTATTACATTCACCCTTTTACTGTATATGTATGTATGTATGTATGTATGTATGCGCGAACAAGAAAATTGTCTATTACGAGCGAGGGAATATTGCACGTTTACGACATGGGAGTTTTTAGAAAAGTGTTATACCAATATAAAATCAAAATGAAGGCTGTTAGAATAAACAATCTTTTCTTTATTACCTATAGTAGCTACTGCATTTACTTTAGGAAAATATTTTCATTTTATAAAACTTTTTAAATTGTCCCATAAAAAATTATAATATTGTTATGGCAATTTTGTTTTTTATTTCTTTAGTTTTTTTTTTTTTTTTTTTTTTATTTGTATCTTTTAGAGAGAAAGCTTTCGTTTATTTTTGCAAATACAAAAAGCACTTGAGAATAATTTAAAAACAGTGGAAATTATTTTTAGGGGGGCTAATTTTAACTGTTATATCTTTCATCATCACACATCTATAAATGATTTAAGACGCTTTATTTTCGCTGTGGAAATTTTCTTATTTTACACACAGTGTGCACGCGATTTTATTCTTTTTTTAAAATAGAAAGCAGGGTATTTTTAAGTTTGGATTATTATTTTTTTATATTTTCATTGAGAATGTCTGTTACGTTTGTGAATAATTTCATTTTATTCTCTTTATTTTTTTATTTATTATTTATATAATATAATAAATTAATAAATTATAATTAATTAATTAATTAGTTAATGATTAAATATTTATCTAAAAAAGCTATTTCTTAACTTTTAGTCGACTATTAGATCCGGTATTTTGAATTTTGAAAATCCGATACCAGATTCGTAATCAGTGACCCCAAAAACCCCCGAGTAACAAGTTTCAAGTAAATTCGTCAATTTTTGAAAAATTCGCCCGCCATGTTGGATCCGCCATTTTGAATTTCTTAATTCTGACTAAGTACGCTTTAAAAACTTCAAATGACAATATCTCAGAGCCAAATAAAGTTTTTTTTAAGTTTCAAAAGATTTTTTAAAGGGGAAGAATAGTACTTTCAGATGACACTAGGAATTTTTAGACAAGAAATTTTTCACTTATGTAAATTAATATATTTTTTTATATAAATAAACAATTTAAAAATAAAATTAAAGAAAGAAGTAATAATAAATAAAAGTAAATTCTTACTTCTAATGGAATCTGAATGACTTATTTGCGTATTCGACAATTACATTCTCCGCAGATCACGAATGCGTAATTATTTCATTAGCGTCGACTAGCCTCACAGGACGTGTTAACACCATTAATTTACTGATCCCACCGGCTTGCTCCTATCATTCCTGTTCGCATAATGTCCCAGGGTCACGTAATTAGAACAATTCACGTTCAACTAATTATTAATGTACACTTTTTTAATAGAGTTTTTTTACATTCTTTTTTCTTTTTATTGTTTTTTTCTTTCTTTTTCTATTTATTTCTGTTCTTTCTTTCTTTTTCTTTCCTTTCTTTTTCTTTCTATTGCTTACCTTTCATTTTCCTTCTATTTTTTATGATCTTTTTTTATTTACTTTCTTTATTTCTATTTCTTCTCTTTCTTTTTATTTCTTTCCCTTCTTTTTATTTCCTTTCTTTCTTCTTCTTTCTTTTCTTTCTTTTTCTTTTATTTTATTTCTATTTATTTCTGTTCTTCTTTTGTTTCCTTTCTTTCTTTTTCTTTCTTTTTCTTTATTTCTATTTCTTTTCTTTCTTTTTCTTTCCTTTCATTTTCTTTCTATTTATTTATGTTTTTTTCTTCCATTTTATTTCTTTTCTTTCTTTTTCTTTCTATTTCTTTCCTTTCATTTTATTTCTATTTTTTTATTTCCTCTCTTTCTTTCTATTTCTTCTCTTTCTTTTTATTTCTTTTCCTTCTTTTTGTTTCTATTTATTTCTGTTCTTTCTTTTTATTTATTTCCTTTCTTTCTTTCTTTCTTTCTTTCTATTTCCTCTTTTTCTGTTTATTTATTTTCCTTCTTTTTATTTCTATTTATTTCTGTTCTTTTTTTTATTTCCTTCCTTTCTTTTTCTTTCAATTTCTTTTATTTTATTTCTATTTATTTCTGTTCTTCTTTTATTTATTTTCTTTTTTCTTTTCTTGTTCACTTTCTTTCGATTCCATTTGATCATTTTATTTTTCGTTTCCCCTTTTTTAACTTTTTAATTTGTAAATTAAAAAAATTTGAAATTTTTTAATGTTTAATTTTTTAAACATTTTTTTGCTTTGTTGAAATAAATGACAATAAAAGTTCTTTCAAAGTACATTTATTTACAAAATACATATTTCTATATGAAAATTTCAAAGGCAAAGAGAGAAATTCACGATAGAGAATTATTGTGTCGTGTGTGTGCCATATTTAGCTCTATTAAAATATACTTTAATTATGTAGGTATAATTAAACACGTTTAAATTACGGCAATTTAATTCGACCATACACGTTCAGAGTGTGTGAGAGAGACATGAATTATTTTGAAAATGAACGAAGCGACAGTTTATTTGATTTGAACTGAATTTCACTGCAAGTGAATTAATCGTTTATTTTCTGAATGCTCACATGACGAACTATAATAAGTATAGAAATTCGAAATTCTCTCTCTAAAATAAATTAACGAAAATTTCTCTTTATAGAATTTAGTTGAAAATAATTTTCAGTAAAATTACGACTGATTATTAGCAAAAAAAAAGGCTAATTTTCAGGTGGAAGATTTTTTTTCGATAAATATTTTTTTGAATAAAAATGAATAAATAAATGAAATAAATTTAGAGAGATTGAAATTATATTTTCAAATTTATTGCCAAATTATAATATTTAATTTCACATTTAATTTAAACTCTTATTTTTATATTTAGCAATAAATAATTGAACACATTTCACACATCTAAATAAAAAAAACTCAACATGCTTTTTACATTTAAATAAATAAATAATTCAACCCACTTCAAAAATTTAAATAAATAATTTTACTTTTTTACTTGAAAAATTAAATTATCTTGAAAGTTAAAAATTTTAGAAATATTATTTAATTTTCCGCCCTTTTTTTTAATAAGACTTTTTTTTATATTGACTTCTTAACTCGCATTTAATGTTATTAACTGCGATAAAAAGTCCAAAGATCAAAAGTTTAGATAAGAAAGTTGTAAAAGAAAAAAAAAGAAAAAGAAAAAAATTTTTTTTCCTTCTCACCTCTTCTCTGATATGTCCACATGTAGGTCAATTCCGTTATCTGATGTTTCCTGCACTTTTCCCCATACAATCTTTATCCGTGGGAGAGAGAACTTTAATCAACCTTTGAAAATCAAAAAAAGGAACAAAAAAAATACTTCCAATAAAGCATTTTCTTCTATATTTTTTTCTTTTTTCTTCAACTGATTCGAATTTAAATTGAGATCATGATTTGAATTTTTGAGAGTTAAATAATGAAATATAAAAATTTTATAATTATCAGATTATAAAATTTGTTTTAAGTTTATACACGGATGTGGTGATAATTTTGGATTTATTAAAAATAAATGAGAGGAAAATAAATAAAGTGAAAGTAAAGTTCAAATAGCGTAGAAATAAAAAAAATTAATATAATAAAAATAAGAAAAATAAATAAAATAAAAATAAATATAAATAAAATAAAAGTAAAATAAATATAAAATAAATATAAAATAAATACAAAATAAAAATTAAATTAAATTAAATAAAAATAAAATAAAAATAGGTAATAATAAAGAAAAGATGAATTGAAAATAAAATAAGAGTAATAAAAAAGGAAAAATAAAATAATAATAATGAAGAAACAATAAATAAAATAAAAATAGAACAAAAATAATAATAAAGAAAAATGAATTAAGTAATTTAACATTTTTTTATTTTCAAACTTTTTAAAAAATTAATTTAAATATTTTTTCAATAATTTTGAAGCGAATAAATAAATAAACAATAAAACAAATAGTTTTAGATTAAATTTGTAAAATTTCTGTTTAAACAATAGAATACATTTTTTTTCTCTTGAGAGAATTGCGAACAAGATATATAGTGTACACAATCTTTGAAAAAGAAGATATAAAGAGTCTTTATTATGTTGGTTCACTCATATTTTCGCAGAGAAAATTTCTTTTTTACCCCCTCGTAGATCGACTCTATACTAGCACTTTTACTAAGCAGGTTTTACAGTCAAGATGAATTTTTAAATTGCCTCTTACCTCTCACTAAAAAGCATTGTCTGATACGATATCTATAAACTTAGTTAACTGAAGATATAGAAGGATTCAAAGAAACTCTTCGGAAAATTACATTGTTTGAAGTTTTACTGCCTCACGACTTTTTATTGCTGCAATAATTCAGTGTATTTTTACGTCTTTGTGTGTGTGTGTGTGTGTGTGCGTATTTATTTTTTTCGTAAAATTTTACTTCGTCAGGTTGTTTTAAAACTTTTCTCTCACATATGAAAAAAGAAAATTTTTTTTCCATACAATTTGAAAATATTTTTTTATTTTTCATTTAAAAAAAAAAATAATGATAACAAATATAGTGATTATTAAAAATTATTATTTACATTAATTAATAATTGTTATTATTTATTTATTTTGTAGTAAAGGGCGTAAAAATAATAAAAAAAAACCGAAGTTCTTACTGTTTGGCCTGATAAATAGAAAAAATTTAAGTAAATTTAATTTTTACTTTATTTATTTAATAAACAGACAGAATTTATCTTTTATTTAAAGAAATTACAAGGCTCTATAAATTATGTCATTAATAAATAATAAAGTGAAATGTAAATAGTTTTAGGAAAAAAAAAGTGAAAAAGTTTTTATAATGTACTAAATAAATAAATAGAGAAAAAAACTTTTTTTTAGATTTAAAGGCTTTTTTCTGTTTGATAAATAAATAAAAAAATAATATAAGAAAGTTTTGTAATTAAAGGCCTATTTAAAAAATAAATCAATAAATAAAAAAGAAATGACAAAAATTTTTCATTAGGTTTTATGAAATATTTTGAAAAAAATCAATTTCAATGGAATTTTTTGTATTAAAGATGCCAAAAATATTTTTACAAAATCTGTTTCAATTTTTTTGTTAAAAAATACTTTGCAGAGTAAATTTTTCAAAAATATGTTTGCTTATTAAATATGTCAAATATTTTTTTTTCAAATTCAATTTCAATTTTTTGTAAAAAAATCCTTTGCAGAGTAAAGTTCAGAAAAATATTTTGGTGAAAAATATTTTTTTAAAAATCTATTTCAATATTTTTGGAAAAAAAACTTTACAGAGTAAATTTTGCGGAATTAATTTTACAAATTCTAATTTCAATTGATTTTTGCTTTTTTGTAAAAAATACTTTGCATGGTAAATTTTTGCAAAAATTGTTTTTGCATAAATTATTATGCAAAATTTTTTTCGCTGGGGACTTAAATTTTTCTTTTCTGCTTTCCATTGAAAATTTAAATAATTGTTTTTAAGTTTCTAACGAGAATTGATAATGCAATTTCCACAAAAGATAGGGAAATTTGCATATCTGAAATTAATGCGCGATGCATAAATTCTAGTTAAGCAGATATCGAATTTCATGGCCTGGCCATCTCAAAATATATGTATGAGTGTACACACAAATTTTAGTGTTTAAAATTTAAATTTTCTAAAAATGCTGAATCTACTGTTTATTAAACATTTATTTTGAATTTTGGATTTTTTTTTATAAAATAAAACTTATATCTTGGTAGTTAATTTTTAACAGAAGATATTAAATGCTAAAATGTTCCCATAACGGCAAATGATATATTTTATATACATGAATTTTTATTATAAATATTTAAATAATATAGTGAAAATTCTGTTTCTTATTTTTATTTTCTCGACTAATTTAAAATGTAAAGAAAAATTGTAACAAAATTTAGTAAAAAATAAAGTAAAAAAATAGTAAAAAAATACAGTAAAGAAATATAATAATTAAAATGTAGTAAAAAATGTCGTAAAAAATACAGTAAAATAATATAGTGAAAAATTAAATAAAGTAAAATAATTAAATATGTTATCTAAATATTTTTTTTCGTATATTTTTTTAAATAATTTAATTCAATTTAATCAGTTCTATTATTAATTAATTTAATCGTTAAATAAATAATTGAATATTTAATTGAATTGATTGTAAACAAAAAAAAAGTTTTCTTAATTTAATGAGAAGATTCATTTTAACAATAAATTTTTCATATGTGACTACGTGAAATATATGAACTTTAAACCGGACATTTGGGATTATATACAATTAAACTTGCGTTCGCACGATCGTTGGATATCCAATCCAATGAATTTCACGTGTTTTGTCTCTCTCCGCGCATAATTTCATTTATAAATATCCAGGGAACAATTTTCTCTCGTTATATTGTCATCAAAGTTTCATCGGTTTTTATAATCAAAAATTCTGAATTTTATTTACAATTCTCTAGTTGAAAAACGGAAATAAATTTTTTTCTAAAGAAAATTCTAAATTTTCTAAATTCTAAATTAAATGTAAAAAAATAGTAAATAAAACATTTTTAGAAAATTTATTTTTAAAAAATAAAAAAAATATAAAAATAAGTATTTTATCTTAAAAAAAAGAAAATAAATTAAAAAAGTCAAAAAAACGTTAGGTACTTAATTTATGAACCTAAAATATTATTATTATTTTCAATAAAGCGAAGAACCATTGAAATCGATTTCTATACAAAACTTGAAAAATACATTTTTAATAGATGCGAATTTTTTTCTACTTAAAAATCTCATATTGAATAATTACTCCGTCTGACTAAACTTATTGTATTCTACTTAAAAGTCAGAAGGTATAGAGGGTCTGACGAAATTAAAATCGAATCACTTGCATAGAAAAGAATAAATTCGTATTTTCTGTCTGACCATACTTATTCTTATCTACTGATTTATATATTCTATGCTTTTTCAAAAATTCTTGGAATTCTCGTTTAATTTCCGAAATTGTAACTTTCGTAATCGTTTTTAGTTTTCACAAAGTTTAAAAGAAAAAAGTTAGAATTTTTAAGTTTAAAACTACTCTTTTCTGAGATAAAAACTAAAATCATGTGTTTTTCTTTCCTCTGAAAAATCTGCAAAGTGTTTTTACTTTTTACAATTTCACATTAGATTTGAATTTAATTTTCTCGCTTTTAATAATAACATTTTTCAACACTAATGGAAATTAAATTTTCGTCTCTGTTTGATAAAGTTCTATTGTCTCACCAAACACACACTGTATTCTCTTGTTTTTTTATGTAGCTGAATATTATTCCTATTATAGTTTTTTCTAATTTTTCTTTTCTAATTTTTTATTCTCTAATTTTTTTTTTCTATTTTTTCCTTCTCTGCTTTTTTTCTCACTTTTCTAATGTTTCTTTTGTAATATTTTTTGTTCTTTTCTATTTTTAAAATATAGATTTTTTTAAAACTTGCAAAAAAATAACTTTTGGAAATAATAATATTAACGTGAAATATTTTAATGTCTGGCTAATCTCAGCTTGTTCTACTGAATTGTAAGAGGATTATTTAGATACCGAATAATTGGCGATGGTGAACTAAATTCGCTTTAACTACTAAAAATTATAAATAAACAATGTTTGAGTTTAAATATCAATTTGAAATTTAAGTAGGTTTATTGTTCTTTTTTTTAATTTAGATACTATTTTTTTTATATTTATGTATATTATTTTATTTATTTATATTATTTTATTTATTTTTATTTATTTATATTATTTATTTATTTTTTACAACATTTATAATTGAATGAAAAATTTCTTGTCTGACAATATCGGTTTTTTCTACTTGAAATCTAAACAAAAAAACTACAACTTTTGTCTGACTAATCCCATGACGTTCTACTGAAAAGACAAAACAATTTTTCACTGAATGAAATATAAATCGCCATGAGCTGTTAAATCATCCCTTTGTTGTCCGTGACTATTTTCGTTTCTTTTTTCTTTCCTAATCTCAAGATAGTAACTATACTGTCATTTTTCACTACTGTCTGACCAAATACAATTTTTACCACTAGGAATTTAGGAAAGTGTCAATTGTTGAAATACTTTTGATAAATTAATTTTTTCTTATAAATTTTAGAATAATAATTAAAAAGTTTATTTTTTAAATTTTCTTTCATTTATGAATTTATTATTTTATTTGTAAATATATTTTATTTATTTAATTTATTATTTATTTTATTTAGTTTCTTTATTACAATTTTATTATTATTTATTTTTATTATTATTATAATTATAATTATTATTTTTATTTAACTCATTTGAGATTATTTATTTTATTTATTTTCCTTGTTACAATTTTATTTTTGTTAGAAATGCTTTTGATTTATTAAATTTTCTAATTTTATTTTCTTTATATATTTTATAACAAATTAATATTTTGTTTATTAATCAATTTGCTATTTTATTTGTAAATTTATTGTATTTTTTATTATAATTTTCATTTTTTACTGGAAATTTTTTTTAGTAGGTATATTCAATTTTTTCTCTGTTTCATAATAAGTTTTTAATTTATTTTATTAGCTAAATTTAATTTCGTTAAAAAAATTAAAGACTAGCTATTTTTATATGTTCTTTTATTTTATTTTTTTTATTATAATATAATTTTTTTTTTTATTTAATAAAACATTGAATTTAAATATTTACTGACTCGGAATGATCGTTAAATTTAATGTTTTATTAAATATTTAAAACAACCGAGTGATAAAATCATAATTTTTTATTTTTTTATCTTCACTTTAATTAAAAATTGAAGATTTAAATTTTTAAATTTTATTATCAATTTATCAAAAAATAAATAGAGAGGGAAAAATATATAGAAAATTAAATATATTCGTATTTGTCTGACTATTTTCTGCTTGTTCTACTGAAATAGAGAAAATTTAAGAAAATTAAAGATATTCGTAGTTGTCTGGCTATTTTCTGCTTATTCTACTGAAATACAAGAGAGTAACGTTTCGTCTGACCAAAAATATTTTTTCTACTGAAAAAATTGAAGAAAATTGAAGAAAATTCGTATATTAATTAATATCTTATTGTTTTCCAAATTTTTCAATTCTTCTCCAAAAGAAAATATATTTTTCAATATTTTTAAAGTTAATAAATAACATGTCTGACCATTCGCAGTTTTTTATACTTATTTTTAGAGTGAAATACGACAGAATTTAAATAAAAACTCTAATTAAAATTTTGAGACTTTTGTATCGCGGTTTGAATTTGTACAGTCGAAGTAAAAAAAGATTTTAGAAAAGTAATGGAAAATTATTCGAGAATATTTATTCTCGAATAATTTTAATATTCTCGAATAATTTTTTATTACTTTTCTAAACCATTTTTTTTTACAAATAAATTTTTTTAAAAGTTGTTTTATTCAAATTCCTGTAAGTATATAAATAAATAACTAAACAAATAAAATCAAAGACAAAAAAAATTTAGTTTTTACATTAGTCTTAGATTTTCCCCCAAAAAAGTAAATTTCCATTCCTATTTTCAAAAAGTGGAAAATTTTTCCATTTGTCTGACTTAATTTCGTGTTATTCCACTTGAAATGCTTTTGAAAACCAAAACGCATGCGTTAAGATTAAAAATATTTCTATATCAGAGCATATTATAACAGTGTTTGTGTGTGGGTGTGTGTCTAACTCCGATTATCCTTATCTACTGATTTGTTTTTATTTGCTTCCCCCGGGTGGATTCTCCTCGGCAAAAGTTTTTGAGCTCGTATATTTTACCGATTGGGTCATGAGACTGATACTTCATCATAAGTCGTTGAACTCGATTCGATCTGTGTGTCCTACAATCCCCAAAATATATATATAAGAGAGAGAGAGTCGCGCATACAAGAGAGGAAGCACATTTTAAAAACTGGAATTTTATTACTTTCCAAATAAACCACTATATTATATCACTTTCCGCTATTTTATTTCAACATTTTTCACAAGCTCTTTCAACAAAATTTTTGCGCCAGTTTTCGAAAAATAGTAGTTTATAAAATGTCGAGTCAAAAATTTCTCGCCATATCTTTTACTTAAAAAATATATATATATAATTTATATATATATATATAACTGTGTTTATATTTTGAAAATCGTAAAATTTCCATCATAACAGGGAAAAAATATTTTTTTTCTTATTTGACTTCTAAAAAGTAGATTTTTTACTTTATTTACAATTTTTTTAATTTTAGACAAAACTTAAAACGAGATTTTTTTATTTTAGGGTCGTTCACAAATTAATTTTCACCCCCTCCCACCTCTTTTGTCTAATTTTTTCCCAAATTAATAAAATCTTTTCCATTACTCTTCAAGCACAGAATAAATTCTCCCCCCCCCCTGCTCTCCACCTTTAAATGTTTATACGATTTTTAATTCTTTTCAATCGTACAAAATTATTTTCAAACTTGTTTATTATCAGTTTTTTTTTCTGATTAAAAATTAAATATTAACTTAAATGTAATTAATGACATAATTAGAAATTGATTGTTAAATGAAATAAATAAAAATTCAATGCTGAATTAAATATAATTGAAAATTGGATGATCAATGAAATAATTAGAAATTGAACATTAAATTAAATATTATCAATTTAACTACTTAGAAATTGAATATTAAACGAAATAATTAATTAAATAATACAAAATTGAATATTAAATTAAAATTGTTATTAATTATTGATAAATTCGGTTAAATTGTAGAAAAATGATTATTTTTTAATTACAATGAACTTATAATTGCAGTTGAAAATTTAAAAAATTAATAGACATTGACGTTAATTATTTAAAAATAATAATTCAATATTGTGATAATGAAACGGAGTTTTAATTAAAAATTTTCTAAAACGTTTTCTCTCAACTTTAATTAAAAACAAGCTTTTAATTAAAATTAATGAATTGAAAAAGATTTCTTGTATAAAAGACAAACAATTTTGATTTAACGAAAAAATTATTTCCTATCGCAAAGGATTTTGAATAAAATTGTAAAAAAAACAGTTTAAAAAACTTAAAAAACTTAAAAAAAAATACAATATTCTTTAAGTTTTGAACTTTCAAATGAAGGACAATATTTTTTTTAGTTTTTTTAATTTGTATTTTGTTATTAAAAAATTATTTTGTTTGTATATTAAAAATTAATACTTGACTAAGTAGATGTTTAATTTTAATTATTATTCTTTCTTTATCTGCATATATAGTAGTTTTATAAAATATTTAAACAACAAAAATTTCTTCATGTGAACGTTCAAAACTTGAGAAAAATAAAATACCTACAAAAAAAATTAGAAAAAGAACAAAATTAATTTCGCAAAGTTTTTTTGAAAATTCTGAAAAATAAGATTTTCGAAATTTTTCAATTCTATTGTTTCAAGATATTTGAATTTTTATAAACAAATAATTGGAAATTTTTGAAATAATTGAAATTTCTTTACATATTCTATTAAAAATAATTTAATTCTTTTAAAGAATTTTATTTAAATTTTTCGAAAATAATCAAGGAAAGTTAGCCACCGTAAATATAAATTTATGTTAAAAAACTTCTTCGCGATATATTCAATTATTTTCATAAATAGTAAAACTCATTGTAGAATTTCAATTATTTTTAATACAATTTTAATTCAATTCCTCGAAAAATGTAATTATTCTTAAAAATTTTATTAAAAATCGTCGAAAGAATTTAATTATTTCTAGAAACTGTAAAAAAAATTCCTCTCAAGAATTCAATTATTTCCATAAATTTCCATAAAATTCTTCGCAGAAATTCATTTGTGTTTAAAATTTTTTTTAAATTCTTCTCAAAACTTCAATTATCTTTATAAATAATTGAATTGTTCTCCACAATTTAATTATTTTCAAAAATTATAATAAAATTCTACGCAAACAAATACAAATAATTTTTTAAATATTTCAATAAATCCTTCGAAACAATTAAATTATTTTTTTAAATAGTAAAATTAATTGGAAAAATTGAATTACGTTCAAGAAAATTTCACGAAAGAATTCAATTTTTTTAT
This sequence comes from Leptopilina heterotoma, assembly GCF_015476425.1. Lineage (NCBI taxonomy): Eukaryota > Metazoa > Arthropoda > Insecta > Hymenoptera > Figitidae > Leptopilina > Leptopilina heterotoma. The sequence goes on from NW_025110846.1 coordinate 1,513,667, forward strand.
GAATTCGTTATAAAACTTTTCAAAAGAATTCAATTATTTTTAATAGGGGAACATAGTCTAGGTCGGCCACCTTTTTGACTTTTGTTTATAACTTTTTTTTAAAAATAAATTTGGACAATTGAAGTATATGGTTGGAAAGTCCTGTTTAATAGGAACATTTTTTCTGTACAAAGTAAATTGACAGGTTTAAAAATGAAAAAGTTATAAAGATTTAAAAAAAAAAAAATTTGTAGTCCAGGTTGGCCATTACAGTCAAGGTCGGCCATGTTTAAAATTCAAAGGGCATTAATCGTTAAAAAATAAAATAACATGTTTGGAGTTACGGAAAATTGATTCTTTATTGTTTACAGTTTGTAACTTAATGAAATAACAAAATAATAACAATAAACAATATAAAAAAATAAATATAAATAAAAAAAAGTTTTGCACTAAAATATTAATAAAATTAAATGAAACTATTAATAAGATGATCAATTATATTATGAGTTATACAGAATTGCAGTTTTTGCAAATGAAGTAGCTCGTCCTCATCTTTGCGCATTTTAAACACATAGTGGCCGACCTTGACAGTAAGTAACATTACCGAATTGTTGTAACCATAAAGAAATACGTTTCGGGATTCGATTTTTTACTTTGTTTTCCTTTCAACCATGAGTCCCACAAATTTTCTGCATACTTGCCTTGACGATTCAATTTGTTTTTTATCTTTTATTAATGGTTTTTCACATTATGCACAAAACTTTTTTTGAGCTTTTTTTGTACCGACGTCACAGAAAACACAATTTTAGATTTTCCGAAAATGTAATTGAACAAAAAGTTAGGTTTCACTAAGACAAGCTTCGACAAAAATGCGCGTAGGTGGCGCTAGTGAACTTGACAAAAAAACGCGAGTGGCCTACCTAGACAGTAGGCCAACCTTGACTACATTCCCCTACAATTTTAATCGAATTTCTCGAAAAATGTAATTATTCTAAAAAATTTTATTAAAATTTGTCGAAAGTATTCAATTATTTCTAGAAGCTGTAAAAAAAATTCTTCTCAAGAATTTAATTATTTCCGTAAATTGCAAAATTCTTCAGATTTACTAAATTCTTTTGAATATTATTTAAAAAAAAAAATTCTTCACAAGAATTCTATTATTTTCATAAATTTTCATAAAATTCTTCGCAAAAATTCAATTGAGTTTAAAATTTTTTTTTAAATTCTCCTCAAAATTTCAATTATCTTTATACATAATTAAACTATTCTCCACAATTCAATTATTTTCAAAAATTTTACGCAAACATTTAATTATTTTCATAAATAATAACATTCTTTGGAAGGATTCAATTACTTTTATAAATTGTAAAATTTCTTGCAGAAATTCAATTAGTATCAATATATTTTAATTTTTAATCAAATTAAATTAATTAAATTTTCCATTATAATTATGAACAGACAAAATTTTTTTTTTTAAATTGAAAAAATTCTTTGTTTAATTCAATTGTTTTCCAAATTTTTAATTAAAATTATTAAAAAAAACATTATTTTTGAAAAATTTAAAGAAACTTGTCAAAAGAATTTAATTATTTATAAAAACCTTAGTAAAAATTTTGGAAGTTATTTGTATATTTATTTATGTTCACAATCAAATAAATTTGATATTCTTAAAAAACTGTGTATAATTAAACTGTAGTAAATAAATAAACAAAAGTTGACTATTAGCTAAAATGATCAACTTTGATAATTTCCCACTAAAAAGAGAGAGAGAGTTAAAAATTTATTTTCCCTTTCCCAAAAAAAAATTTTTTTTTTTTTTTTGAGAAAACTATTGCATTCCATTTGGTCAAGTAGGTCACTGAATGCATCAGCATTTTTACTCGACTCAAAATAAATGAAATACTGAAATGATAATAATGTTTTATTATTTTTCTCATCCACAGATAAAAGCGCATCTCGACGTTCTGGCGGATGCTGTACTACGATGGGCGAGAGGACGTTAATATCCCTTTCGTGACCCATCCTCATTTCAGCCTAAAACATCATAAATCTGATAAATCGCTCTTAACTCCTTCTCCCTCTCACACTCCCTATTATAATAACGATCCTTTCTACGTTTTCTTCCTCGCCCCCCCCCCCTTTCCCCCCTTTTTGCAAGCACCGTTTCTCAAAAAACTCAAAAAAAAAAAGAAAAAAAAACACAGGGACTGCGTTTTTTGATGAAAATTCCAAAAAGAAAGAAGAAGAAGAAATAGAGGAAAATATCATGCGGCGATCTTGGAATTTTTTCGAAGATAAATTAATAAAGCAACGAGGCTGAAACTCAAGTGGTAAAGTCTGAACGCGTTTGGGTTTGTAGAATTACAATTCTAAATGCGAATTTAGTAACGTAATTAGGAGATCAAAGACAGAAACAAAAAAAAAAAAAACTTAATATATATTATATATATAAAATGTGACATATAATTATTGTTTTCGCCAATAATTGAATCTTCGACCGCGGATAATTTTTTTTTTTTTTAAACAATACCGAAAAAGGTATAGAATTTTTTAGACTTTCAATTGACTGTTTTTTAGTATGTAAATTCTTATCAAAGAAAATGTATAAAAATAATTTTATTCTTATTATATTAGAAGAAGATGATGAAAAAAACCTGTACCTTTTTCGGTATTTTTTTTTTGTTTCTTCAAGTAACGCGACTATTATTTCTAATTTTTATGATATAATATAAATATAAAACAGTTTTAATTGTATAAATAATAAGAAAATTTATTTAAAAAGGAAAAAAAAAATATGTTAATGATTGTGACTATAAATTGAGAGTTGACATATTTAAATGCGCTTTAGAGCGATTAAAATAACTTTAAAATTAGAATGAATTTTAGAGCACTCACTATTTTATAGAAAAAAAAGAAGATGAAAATAATAATAAAAAAAAATAATGTTTTCTAAAATTTCTCTCTGAAAGTGATTCAAAGGTAGAATTTTTTTTTTTTGAATTCTTTTTTCGAAAACTGATGAAGAGTGCTCCGAGGATCAAAGGATGGAGATAATTCACTTTCGCTGATTTATATATTAATATAATAATTGTTTATCGAAAAGATTTTAATCGAGCTATGAGTCTTTTGAGCACATATTAATCTCTACTCGTATTTTTATTAATATTGGGGAAATTAAATTTTATTTGAAAATCGAAGTTTATTTTATGAAAATAATTGTTGATTCCGGATTCGATAATAATATTGTCAATCATCGAATTAATAATAATTAATTTCGTTTCGTTATTTAATTTTAATTTATTAATTCGTGGATTTTATTAATTGCAATAACGAATTAATAATACAAGTTTGTTAATTAATTTATTAAGATTAAATAATTAGAAACGAAGAATAATTAATTAATTTTCAATCATAAATTAAAAATTAATTAATTCTTTTCATTAAAGAGTACCTATAGGTACTTAAATTAAATTAATTAAATTAATTAAATTAATTAAACTGTAAATTAAAATTACAAATTAACAGATAAATTCATTTTAATATTCGCGGAACTATTTTAAAAAAAATTGAAGAAGAATTATTATATTATAAAATTATTATTACAACTGTGTCGATTTTCTACTGAAAAAAATTTTTAAAAGGCTGCTTTTTTATATATTTTTTTCTCATCTCAACTAACACTACTTTGAGATTTAAGTGAGCGAGAAAATCACGTCTTCTGCGGATACGTGGGCAATTACTTTTTGAAATCAAGAATGAATAAATTTTATTATACATTTCCATATAGCAAGAAAAAATATAATCTCAAATGACTCAAAAAGTTAATTTAAAAATTCGCAAAAAAAAAACAAATATTTTGAAAATGTTATTTCTTCACGAAATTTTTCGAACAACTTGTACATATAAAAATGTAAAATGAAAATCACTATTTTAGAAAGAGAAAAATAAGAAAAGAGATTTTTTGTCTAATTTTATATATTTGAAGGAAGGAGAAATTTTTATTTTTACCCAATTATTATATGCTCACGTATCTGCTACCATTTTACTCGTACAAAAAATCAGATAAATGTAAAGCCACTCATTTCCTCGAGTGTATTCTCAAAAAAAAAAAAAAAAAAAAAAAAAAAATGAAGAATAATAATAAGAATAAAAAAAAAATAAAAAATCGTATTTTTCTCACAGACTGTGCAAACAAAAAAAAAACCTATAAACTATAGAAGAAGAAATTACAATTTTTTAAATAGATGACATTTCGATAGTATATTTTCAAACTAGATAATTTTTTATTATTCATGAACGAGTGATTATATGAATGAACTGCCCTCCACTATCCATTATGCACTAATGTAGTTGATAAATATTATATCTCTGTAGGTATATTCGCATAAATATAGTGAAAATCAAAATAAGAATAAAAAAATCATTAAATATATTTTCACTTTCTTAATTTGAATTACTGGAAATTCACTTGGAGGGCGTCAAAAATCGAGTGGGTAAAAAAATGAGGAAAAAAATAAGAAAAGAAGAAATAGCTGAAAATAAGAAAATAAAAAAGTAGAGATAAGTAAATAAAGAAAAAGAAATGAGGAAATAAAAAAGAAGTAAGAAAATAGAAAGAAGAAATAAGAAAATAAAAAAGAAGAAATTAGAAAATAAAAAAGAAGAAATAAGAAAATTAAAAAGAAGAAATAAAGATAAATTATTATTATTAATAAAAATTATTAATTATAAAAATTATTAATTATAAAAATTAATTAATTATTAAAAAAATAATAATTTAAAATAAATATCAAAATGTATATTTACACTTATTCAAAACTGATTTTTCACTTATTTTTTAGTGAAATTTTTTAACTGTAAGTGTATTTTTTATTAACTTATTTACTAACGCGAACGAGTTTTGACACTTTTTATGTGAATTTTTACTTATTCAGATTTAGAGAGCACGCTTTCAATAACAGAGAGAAATTAATTTTCTATAGAGAGTGTTTTTTTTTATAACATGTAGAAAATTTTCTTTTCTTGAAAAATGCGATATTTTCACACGTCCCTGCATTCTTTGCAATTGCGATTTTCAATTTATTAAAAATTAGAATACAATTATAATTATACCGAATTTTAATTACAATTAATAATAATTTTTATCGATTATAGTTCATAATAATTTTTATAGATTATAGTTAATAATAATTTTTTTAGACTAGTAAATGTTAATTATATAATTAATAATAATTTTCATTGATTGTAATCAGTGTTAATTTTAAATAATAACAATTTTTATTGATGACAATTGAGATTAATTTTTATTAACTATAATTAATGTTAATTATAATTAATAATTTTTCATTCACTTTAATTAATAATAAATTTAATTCACTATAATCAATAATAATTTATGGAGATTATAGTTACTAACAATTTTCATTTTTCATAATTAATAACAAAATTTTTCATTAAAACGATCAAGAATTATTTTTAAGACAATTATTATGAATTAAAAATTATGAATTGAAAATTATTTCTAATTATAATACAGTTATAATTAATAATAATTTTTTACTAACCATAATCACTGAAAGTTTTTGAAACGTTTACGATAATTAAATATTTTTTGATTGTAATTAACAATAATTTTTCTAGATTACAAATGATAATATTTTTTATTGATTAAAATCAAAAAACAGATTATGATTAATTTATTTTTCGATTACAATAATTAATGATAAAAAATAAATAAATAATGAAAAAATTATTTTCCTGGTATTAATATTTTTGAAAAAAGATCAAAATTAATTACACAAGTAAAATATTAATATTTTTTGAAAGAAGATAAAAATTAATTACAGAGTAAAACGTTTGCCTGAAAGATATATAATAATCGATTTGTTCGTTTATTGCCACTGTTACATGTCGACACGAATTGTAAAAGGAAAAAAAAATGTTGGATTGGAAAGCGTTAAAGCTTCCTATTTTTTTTTTCTTTTTTTTATTAAAAATGATATCCCGTGCGAGTAAATTCGATAGAATCGAAGTCATTCCCATTTTTTGGCAGACTTCCTTATGAATCAAGGTACACGTCAAACGTTCCTCGTTGGCTGGTCGCCAACCCTTCAGCGGAAATATCGCCAAGTCGAGTCTCCATCAATCCCACCCCTACTCTTGCTTTTCTATTTTACCAGTTACATCAACCCCTTTAAAGTTGAAATATAGACCCAACGACCGCCTTTCAAATATTTCTATATATATATATATATATATATATACAGCTAATTCGAGAGAAAATTAAATGAATAAACAATGAGATTATTGTCTTTGAAATATCTTTATTTTTTTCTTTGTTTAAAACAACTTTCACTTTTTTATAAAGCTATGTAAGTTTTTTGTTTAACTCAAAAGTATTGTTTAATATTTTTTATTTATTAATGCGAAATAATTATACGTTCCTTTCATTTTTATTTATTTTTATTTTTTTTTTGTCTTTTTTGAAATATTCTTTTGTGTTCTTTAGTATTTTTTGTTTTTTTGTTTTGTATTTTTTGTACTTTTTGTATTCTTTAGTATTTTTTTAATTTTGTTGTACTTTTTGTACTTTTTAGTATCTTTTGTATTTTTTTGTATTTTTTTGTACTTTTTGTATTCTTTAGTATCTTTTGTATTTTTTGTACTTTTTGTATTCTTTAGTATCTTTTGTATTTTTTCTACTTTTTGAACTTTTTAGTATCTTTTGTATTTTTCTGTATTTTTTGTATTTTTTTTTTGTATCTTTTGTATTTTTTTGTATTTTTTGTAACTTTTACATATTTTTTTTATTTCTATTTATTTATTTTTATTTCTATATCTATTTATTTTTTTTCTATTTTTTCGTTCAATTTGAAAATTAAAACTATGAAAAAAATGGGGGACTAACTCTGCTGGGGATCGAAACCCAAGACCTATTAATTGCCGGTTGACTGCTTTTCCCCAAAGCTATGGAGATTCACATCCAACGAATTTTCCTAGTCTGTCGACTAATTAAAATAATTCCGGGAAAATGCAATTATATTTTTTTTTTTTTGTTATTGTTTACATCACTTTTTTCTTATTTAAAAAATAATTTTACGTTTGTTATTGTTTGTCGTTTTTAATAGTATTTCATAACTTTATTTATTATTATAGAAAGTGAATTATTTATTATTATTTTATTATTTATTTAACATAGTTCATGCCTTTCGGCTTTGAACGACTATTATTTTATTAATTTTTGCCACTTTTTGTTAATTTTTTAATTTTCTATATTTTATTTACTATAATTTTATTTATTTTTTCCACTGTTTGGTAATTTTTTATACATTTTATCTACAATTATTTCATCTATTATTTCTATTTTGTCTACTTTTTGTTATTTTTGTTACTTTCAATATTTTATTTGTTTTAATATTTTTGTTTTTATTAATTTTTTAAATTTTTTTTTTTATTTTTTTTATTTAAAAAATTTTTTTTTTGGTTTTTTTTTAATTTATTAAAATGTAAATAAAATATGTTTATTTAATTTCTTTAATTTATTTGATTTTATTTTTTCTTTCAAAACAGTTATATGAGGAAAGAAAGAAAGTTAATTGAAGAATTGCAGACTTAAATTTAAATTATTTTCCTATTGGAAACAAACTTGTATTTCATTAATTATTTGCGAGAGTTGTAAATTTTTTTTTTTCAAACTAGAAAATTCATTTTTTATGTAGAATAATAATTAAAGTGGAAAAAAATAGATATAATAAATTATGGTAATATTCTTGGTCTACTTTTTATATTATTCGTGTAGTATGCAATTTACTCTACACTCAGTTCATTAATTTTCCTGCTTTTTTTCTTCTTCTTCTTCTTTTTCTGTTTTTTTTTCACTTTTTATTGTGACAGTTTCGATTGAATATGCAAAATAAGACGATAAAGTTCCGAAGCAAAGTTGACTCTAATACAACATGCACATTCCATTTTATCGATTTGATTTTGAATTTCGAATAATTTCGCATCTGACATCTGGTCATTGTACTTTTTGATGAAAATTCTCTTTCCAATTATTTTTATGCAAAAGTGAATGTTGGATTCGAAATTTTTATTTCACATCGTGAGGAGAAAAATTCGTTTACATTTTTTTTTATTTTGAATTTTAAACAAAAATATAATCAATTTTTATTTTTTTTTGAAAAAAAATGGAAGTGCAATGAATGAATTTTTTTCCATAAGGTTTATTTACAGAAATTCATTCAAAAAACAACGAAAAGAAATATAAAAAAAATGGAAAACTTTAATCGAGAACTCAAGAAAGTTTTATTCTGATGAATTTCTTGTCGACTTTATTTTCGAAATAAAAACACGCGAAAAAAAAATAATAAAAGTTTATGAAAAATCGAATTCAGAACTTATTATTATTTATGAGGCACCGAAATTTTTGGAGAATTTGCAAATTTTTGTTGATAGAGAAAACAGTGAAAACAGGAGAATCGGATCAATATCAAAGACGAATGAGTCCGCAGACGATTTCGGTCATTGAACCTTTTACTGTTTTTCACTCCACACGAGTCCAGTGAAAATGGAGATTCACAAAATTGAAATTGAAAATTACATTTAAAAATCTCCTCCTCTAAAATTGGTGTCAGTACCTTCTGGATTTATTTTAAAGTATTTTTTTTATATACCCATAAAAAAAATTCTGACATCTTTCATGAATTTTTTTTTCCCCGATGAGAAATTCCAGAGTGTACGATATTAATTTCGAAATTTATATTGGAAAAATTTTATATTTCTTCTTGTCAACATTTTTTATTATACTCGGAAAAATGTTCCGTAAGAAAAAAAAATTTGTGAAAACAAAAGAATTTTTTATTTCTCGAGAAATTTTTTTCTCTTCGAAAAAAGTTCTGAGGAAAAAGTATTCTATGAAGAAAAAGTGAAAAAAATTAGAAAATGTAGAAGAATGTATTTTATTTCTCGGGGAAAATTTTGAAAAATGTTTTCAAGAAAAATAATTGTGAGGAAAAAGGGAGAAAAATTAGAAGCAGAGAAGAATATTTTTTATTTCTCGCAGGAAATTTTTGAAAAAAGAAACAAATTTTCAAACAAAAGGAAAGAAAATTAAAAACGTATTAGAACATTTTTTATTTCTTAGAAAATTTTTGAAAAAAGTTCTGAAGAATAATTAGAAACGTAAAAATATATTTATTTATTTCTCAGGAAATATTTTTAGATTCTACTTCCGGAACTTAATAAAATATATTTTCGGTTTTATTTTTCATTTTCAGAAAAGTAAAAATATTCACAAATCATTCTCAAAAATTGCATATTTTTACCGAATGGGAAATTGTTTGCAAAGTAAAAATTTATGTCTTGTTTATCGCGCAGTTTGATGCGAGAGTCAACAAAACAATTGTTTTTCATTTTTTTTTCTTTTTTTAAAAAAAGAAAATGTCCTTTTTGATAAATGTTTGACAGATGGATAAATAGATTTTTAGTAATAAAACGTGAATTTAACGTTAGATTCTTATAAATATCCATAAAAAGGAAAACGTATTTTTCATCAAGTTTTCGTTCGCGTCTGGAAACGAGAGTTCTTTCATAGTTTTCGTTTTATGCCATTTGCGCTCAAAAATAATCTGAAAACCGGGAATATTCTTAGTGAAAGCCTCTTAGTTTTTGTTAACGTGGAGCCGACAATATTCCTTGAAACTTAATAACGAGTATTTACTTCCCTCGAACGATATTTTCTGATAATCCACTTGCAAGTTTTTTTTCTCTTCTTTTTTTTTTTTTTTTTTTGTTCTTTTTTGTTAGGAACGCTTTTCTAAATTGCAGTCATTTTTACAAAATTACTTTTCCAAATAAAGTAAATAAATTATCTTGTTATTCTTTCAGTGTATGTTTTGGTGCATATTTCTCAATAAATGCTGGCAATCTTAATAAATAATTAAATATTTTTAGAGAAATTAACATTTTCTTTCATTTTTTTTTAAATAATTAAATATTTACAAAGGAAAAACAGCTTTTTCTGGAACAGCGATAAGTTTCTTTAGAATAGCGAAAGAAATAATTAAATATTTAGAACAAAATTAGAATTTTTTTATTTTGTTTATATTTTAGAAATAACTAAATATATTTAGAACAAACTAATAATTTTTCTTTTTTTATTTTCATTTTAAAAAGCAATTAAATATTTACATAAATTAAAACTTTTTTACTATATTTTTATATTAGAATAAATATTGAGAACAAACTTAATTTTTTCTCATTATTTTTTTATTTTACAAAAAATTAATTATTTAGAACAAATTCTAAATTTTATTATTTTATTTTTACTTTAAAAAATAATTAAATATTTAAAAACAAATTTAATTTTTTTCACTTCATTTTTTTATTATTTAAATAATTGAATATTTAGAACAAATTTAAAATTTTCTCATTTTATTTTTTTTTTAATTCTTGAAATATAATTAAATATTTTTAGAAATAAAAATTGAAAATTGCAAAATTCAAAGAATGCACGTGTGTGAAAAATAAAAAGACAAACCGCAAGGAAATTGTAATGGAAAGAAATTTTTCATAATTTTGTCATTTTCTTTATAAATAAAAAATTTATTTGAAATTTGAATAAAAAGAAAAGTTATTTCTTTTATGTTAGAGAAAAGAGGGAGGGGGAGGGGAGATTTGAGAGATTTATTCTCCTGAAAACCAATTTGGAATCAAAGAAATCGTTTTCTTATATCAAAATTTCTCTATAAAAAAATAATTTTTCTAAATAACAAAAAAAAAAAAAGATTTCTTTGATTCAAAACTTTATGATTTTAAAAATATTTTCAAAAAATGTTTTTTTTTTCTAATACTGAGGAGTAAATTATGCGAACGCTCCTTTTTTCTAATACTGTAAAAATGGAAATTAATTAATAAATAAAAATATTAATTAAAAAAATATATCTTAATTTTGAATTTTTCAAAATTGTACTAGACAATCAAATTAAAAGTTAATCCACAACTTTTTATTTTTTGTATTTTTCAATTAAAAATCGAAGCTTTAGAGTTTCAAGTGACGAAAAAAAAATTACTCGGACTTTTTTAATTGTAATTTGCTACCGGATTTAAAAATACAAAAAAAAAAAATAAAATTGGCGGATTTACTTCTAATGAGAAAGCGTTTGCAAAATTTTTTTCGCTCAGTATCAATTTTAATTCTCGTACATATAAATTTTCAATCATTTCTATATCAAATTAAAAAAAGAATAAATAATTTTTTTGCAAATCGCTATTTTTTTTTTTTTTTTAAATCATAATGAAAGTGAAAGCAGTGCGCGATTGAAAATAAAGTGTTGTAAATATATAATATTTGTTCCTTAAGTTTAAAAAAAGCAACTTTGCGGCGAAAAGTATAATAAAAATTGAGATATTGGGGAAATTGTATATAGATATCTAGAATAAAATGTGTAGTGAAAGAAAAAAATTTTTTTGGCTCAAGAATATAATTTCGATTTATAAATGGAAAATATAAGTAAACATATTTTCATTTTTGGGAAAAATTTTTATTTTTAAAAATCTTGTAATATTATGTGAAATGGAGAGAAAATTTTTTCGCAAGTAATTGAATTTTCAAATTTTCATAAGCAAAAAAGGAAAAAAAAAGTAAATAAGGGGAAAGCAAAAAGGTAATTTTTGCTTTCCTCTTATTTAATTTTTTTAGCAATAAATAAAAGTCAAGAAGGTAAATAAATAAAAGGCAAAAAGGTAAATAAGTAAAATGCTAAATGGTAAATAAGTAAAAGGCTAAATGGTAAATAAGTAAAAGGCAAAACGGTAAATAAAATAAAAAGCAAAAAATCAAATGAGCAAAAATTACCTTTTTGCTTTCGACTTATTTAATTTTCTTTTCCATTGATAAAAGGCAAAAAGGTAAATAATAAGTAAAAGGCTAAATGGTAAATAAGTAAAAGGCAAAATGGTAAATAAGTAAAAGGCAAAATGGTAAATAATAAGTAAAAGGCAAAAAGGTAAATAATTTATGGCCAAAAAAATAAATATGTAAAAAGCAAAAAGATAAATAAATAAAAGGCAAAAAGATAAATAAGCGAAAGGCTAAATGGTAAATAAGTAAAAGGCAAAAAGGTAAATAATTCATGGGCAGAAAAATAAATATGTAAAAGGCAAAAAAGGTAAATAAGCAAAAGGCAAAAAGGTAAATAATTCATAGGCAAAAAAGTGAAAAGCAAAAAAAAACAAAAAAGTAAATAAATAATAAGCAAAAAACTGAAAAGCGAAAAGCAAAAAAAGTAAACAAATAATATTGAAAAATCTACGCTTTTTAATCATTTGTAGATTTCCCGAGAAATAATATATAGCACAAAAGATTGTTTTGAAAGTGCGGTGTTGTGTGTACCAAAAGATTTATAGGAAGTGTTATAAATCCTCTCTTTTCTCTTACGTCTCGTTGTTCTCTCAAGTCGCGGGTGGATGTTTAGCTTTTTTTTCTTTTTTTTATTCTTTTTTCATTTTTCTTTTTGTATTTTTCTCCGAGAGAAAGAGATTTTCCCTGCGCAGACGCAGGGAAAATCTTCATGCACAATATGACAGAATAGCACCTAAATATATTATTATAAATATAAAAAAAATGTATCCATGCACTCGTGCATAATACACTAGAGAAAAGAAAGAAGAACTATATACATATATATATATATATATATATATATATATATATATGTTGTATATTTTCTGTACATATGTACGATATTTTCTTAGGGGGTCTCTCAGCAGATATTCCATGTGTATAGTAATCTATAACTCTAGGCTAATAGCACGTACTAAGAAAGGGTTTCATTCTTATGACTAACCACTTATTTACATAGTTAAATAAACTTTTACCTCCAATTACCTGCGCAAATTGCGAGAAAATTTGCAATGACGTGCATCACTTTTCTTTTGATTATTCACATCATGGTTTCTTATTGTTGAATTGTTTTTTTCAATTATTTTTTAAAATTATTTTTTATATATTTTTCTCTGATTTCTTTTTTTGCAAAAGATTATCTGTTCTATTTTCTTCTTCTCTTCATTATTTTTTTGTGGATTTTTTTTTTTGTATTTTAAGACTTATTTTTACTTTTTTGGAAAATAAATGAATAAAATCTTGTTTCGAAATTAGTCCTTCTAAATTCTTTCAAATTCTTCTAAATTCTTCTATTTTTTGTATAATTATTTTCTTTTGGATAAATTTTCTTTGGGTTTTTTGTTTCCAAAATTATCTGTCCTAATTTCTTCTTCTCTTAATTATTTTCTCCTGAATTTTCTTTATTTTCTGTATTTCTTCTAAATTTTACTTTTAAATTGTTCCAAAATTCTATTGTTTCTAAATTTTTTTAAAATTCTTTTTTCAAAATTTTTTCTTTTTAGATTTGTTTCTAAATTCTTTCAAATTATTTTTTTTTTTAAATTATTTCTTCAAAAATTTTCTTCTGAATTCTTCCAATTTCTGTTTTTAAAATTATTTTTTCTATTAATTTTTCTAATTTTCTTCTCAAAATTCTTTTCTTTGAATTCTTTCAAAATTTGTTTTCTAAATTATTTCTTCTAAATTTTTTTTCACTTAATTAATTAGGTATTCTAAATTTTTTGTATTTTTTTGTATTAAAATACTTTTTGCCTGTTTAAAAAGTAAATAAATTCCTTTTTTTTAAATTATTTTTTATAAATTTCATTTTTAAATTGTTCCGAATTCTATATTGTTTTTAAATTTTTTTAAAATTCTTTATCCAAAGTTTTTCTATTTAAATTTGTTTCTAACTTCTTCCAAATTCTTTTTTTTAAATTATTTCTTCAAAAATTTTCTTCTAAATTCTTCCAAATTCTATTTTTAAAATGATTAAAATTCTTATAAAATTCTTTTTTCAAAATTATTTCTTTAAAATTTGTTTTCTAAATTCTTCCAAATTCTTCTTTTTTTACATTATTTCTTCTAAAAATTGTTTCTAAATTGCTGAAAAATTGCATTTTGAGTTAATTAAAAAAGAAATTATAATTTAAATAAAGAAATGAAATTTTTATTGTTAAATTGAAAAATGAAAGTAAAATAAAAATTAAATAATAGTAAAATAATGGTAAAATGTAATTTAAATTAAGTTGTATTATCAAAAGTTTTGTTTGAAATCGTATAATTAAATCTATTTAAAAAAAACAATGGTTAGACATACTGAATGGAATTATTTCTACTTTAATGCACCGATCGTCTAATTTTTTCGAGTTTTTTAACGAAAACAAGCCTTGAATCATAAAAAAAAAAATCTCAAAGAACGTAATCTATTTCCTTTATTCTCCTCCTACCGACACTTTTTACTCAAAAAATTATTCATTTTATTAATAATTATTAATATTGTAATAATTAATATAATTTTCCATTATCAATTTTCTATATTCTTTCTTTTATTTCTAATCTCTTTTTATTTTACCAAAAAAAAATTTTTGTTCTTTCTACAAAAATTTGCGGTTTACTTTTAAATACATTAAAAAAAACTTTACAACAATCGATAGAAAAACAAAAAAAAGTCAATTGCCCAAAAAATGAGGAAAGTTTTTCTCAGAGAAAACAAATTTATAAGAACAAAAAAGTGTCGGAACGCTTCGGACATGTCACTCGAGTATTTTCTTGCCGCGGATAATAATAATATAATAAAAATAAAAATAAAAATGTCAAATGTGTACAGAAGAAGTAAAGGAGAAAAAAAAAGAGTGTCGAGGGCCTTTATTATAAGCAAAAAAAGAAGAGAAAAAAAAACAATAAAATTTTTTCATGAGAGAATTCAAAACAAAAAAATAAGTATATTTTTAAACCAAAAAAAAAAAATTTCTTACTACTGTAATACGAAAGACAAAAAAAAAAAGTAATTGAAAACAAAATGCGAAGAGAGGAAAAATCATTTTCTTATGGCGTTGGTTTGGACCTATTTTAAGAGAAATCAATGTATTTTACGTTTTTTTATTCTCAAGTAGACTGACTTTTGCTCTAATAGGCAAAGTTTTTGCCGCGCATGAATATAACTAACAAAAAAGAAAAAAAAAGAAAACTTTTTGCTCAATCAGTGAATTGGAGTTGTTTTTTTTTATTTTCTAATGAGAATTTTCACTGATGTTACGAAAACTTTTTCAAAACATACATATCAGTGAAAAGAGAGAGAGAGAGAGAGAGAGGTGATTTACAAAGTTTTCCAACTTGTGCTCTCTACATTCCATTTGAGTCGTTGATTTTCATTACCTCCAACAACTTTTCTTACATATAGATATGTCACACACTGTGTGTGCAATTTCTTTATTCGTATAATATGAACGAAAAGAAAAAGTGCATTGTTGTCTCGCTCGCTGAAAACAAGTATCGTCCTTTTCCTTTTAACTTTGGGGATTTTTTACTTTATTTATTTTTTTTTTTTTTTGAATTCTTCGAATTTTCTTTGTAAACCGTTTACAACTTTAACAAATTATCTTTTTTTTTTTTGGTAATTTTCACATTTTTCTTGGAGCTTTTCTCGATTTTTTAGTTAATTTTTTAATAATAGTAATTAATTATTATTATTAATTATTATGTGTTCTGTAATTCCTTTAATTTTCTTTACAATTTTTACCAATTGTTTGATAATTCTTAATATTTACTTTGTATTTTTTAACTCTTATTTTTTACTCGATTTTTAATTCTTACAATTTGCTTTTTAATTTTTACCGTCACAAATTTTTTTTTAATATCAAATTGAGACAAAACACGTATCAAAAGTTTTGTTTTTTATTTTTTACTCTACAGTTTTTACTTCTTGTTTTGTAATTCTTACAATTTGCTTTCGAATTTTTACCAGTTTTTTTAAGAAAATGTTAATATTTACTTATTATATTTTAACTATTGTTTTGTATTTTTTACTCTATAATTTTTTACCTCTTTGTTCTGAAATTTCTACAATTTGGTTTCTAATTTTTACCATTTGTTTGGTAATTTTTTTCTATTTACTTTATATTTAATTTTTGTTTTGTATTTTTAAACTGTAATGTTGGAAATTTTTGCTCTACAATCTTTTACTTCTTCTCTTGAAATTCTTACAATTTGCTTTCTCATTTTTACCAATTGTTTGATAATTTTTATTTTTTTATTTTGTATTTTTTTAAATCTTGTTTTGTATTTTTTGCTCTACAATTTTTTACTTATTTTGTAATTCTTACAATTTTCTCTCTAACTTTTGCCATTTGCTTGCTATTTTTTACTATTAACTTTGTATTTAAAATTTAACTCTTGTTTTTTATTTTTTATTTTTTAATGTTTAAGTTTTTGTTTTGTAATTCTTACAATTTGCTGTTAAAGTTTTACCAATTTGTATTCTTGTTTTGCATATATTATTTTATAATAATTATAATCATTTACCATTCAAGTTGTAATTTACGCACTCTTGTTTTGTATTTTTTGTTTTAAAATCTTTTACTTCCTGTTTTGTAATTTTTACAATTTACTTTCTATTTTTTACAATTTACTTTCTAATTTTTACAATTTATTTTCTAATTTTTACTTTTTACTTTTTGTATTTTTTAAACTTTTATTTCTTATTTTGAAAACTTTTGTTTTGTATTTTTTTCTTGTATTGTAAGTTTTACTGTTCTGTCTTGTAAGATTTACCATTTATTTTGTAATTATTTTGAAATATTTACTCTTTTATAATACACTGTATTTTTAATGTTTTTTACAGGAAAAAAAAAACTTTAAATGGAACATCAATAAATTTCTCTAAAATGAAGAAAGTTTTAACTAAAATAACTAAAAATTTTGCTAATGTAGTGAAAGTTTTAACTAAAACAACTAAACTTAAGCTAATATAGCAAAAGTTTCAAGAAAAAAAAAATTTCGTTAATATAGTGAAATTTGTAGCTATTCCAGATAAAAAATTTTTTTTCCATGTAATTTAAAAATTGAAAAATATTTTATTTACAAATAAATTATCGAAAAAATGGAATTAAATTTTCCAACACGCAGATAAACAATTTTCTCGATGCCATATACAATTTGTGAATTTTATAGCGACCAAAAAAAAAGAGAAAATGAATATTAAAAATTAAAAATAATATATATAATCTGCTTGGTAGTATTTAATATATTGGTAATATTTAATATTATATAAATAATAATATTAATATAAATAACAATTAAGAGGAGTTATTTATTAATACAAATAATAATATTAATAATAACAATAATATAAGGAAAGTATATTTATAATGCACTTATAATTTATAAATAAGTGGTCGGATAAATTTAATCGATGTTATAAACGATTATTATGGATGTGTGTTTAAACTTATGAGGTACATAAGTATAAACTTATGTAAAAATAAAATAAAATATAAATGCAATTTCCATAATAAAAAAAATTTTTTTTGATGAAATACATTTATCTATATTAATATATGTGTATATATATAAAATTACATACAAATATTTAATATATTCCTATAGTAGAATAGAACATGGTCGCGATGTTACATTTTTCCGACAAACAAAATATATTTATTTATAAATATATATAGTATTTTTATCCACTCGTGCATGATAAATCAATATAAGAATTCTCTCTTTCTTTTTTTTCTTTATTGCGCATATAAAGAAGAAAACTCGGAAAAAATGCATTTCATAATACATACAAAAGAAAATGTTGATTCTTGAAAGTAAATTTCATTCTTAGCTTTATAAGAGATAATCCTGTCAAATGGAAAATGGTTTTTTTTGAATTTTTTTCCTTTTTTTTTTTTGATATTATAAACCTTCTTTTCATGTCATATGACATTTTGTCTTGTTCCCTTTATGCATATAATAAGGAATTCATAAGGTATTTATATTATCATAAAGTTAATAGGAAATGGAATTTTCATTTAATTATATTTCAAATGTAATTAAATATTATAATTAAAATTTGCATTTCATTTCACTTGGAGGCTAATTAGAATAAAATTAAATTGCTGAATAAGATAAAAAGGTTTTTAATAAAATTTCCAAACTAATGAATAGAATTTTCTATTAAAAATTTTCATTTATGTTAATAGTGAGAATTTTGAGAAAAAAAATAAGAATAAAATATAAAAAATGGAGATGTCTTGTTAAAATTCGTAATAAATATTTTTTCCAATAAAATGCGTCATGAATTCTAATTGAAATTTTTCAGAAATAATTTTCTTATATTAAAATTGTCATATAAATTTCAATCTAAAATAAAATGTGAAAAAATGCAGATTTCTTGTTAAAATTTTAGTGATGAATATTTTTTCTCATAAAATTGTCAGAATTATTATCCTTATTAAAATTGTCATAAATTTCAATCTAAAATAAAATAGAAAAAAAACGTAGATTTCTTGTTAATATTTTAATGAATATTTTTCCTGATAAAATTTATTTATTTATTTGCCATTATAAACGGAACATGCCCTTTCGTATTTTGTCATAAATATTTTTTTTTAATTGAAAGCATCTTAAATATTTTTCTTAATTAAAAGTATATTCTTAAATATTTTTCTTCTTAAAATTAACAAAAAAAATTTTTGTCTCAAAAAATAAAATTTGTCTAAAATAAAAAATATTGTTCGTAAAAATAAAAAAAATCCGCATGTTTAAAATTATCGTATAAAGTTTTAGTGCTGAAATAAAATTGAGTTAAAAATTTCAAAGTTGAAAAATTTTTGGTACCAAAATAAAATTAAGTTCAAAATTTCAAAGAGGAAAACTAATTTCTATTATAAATTATAATTATATTATATATATACAAATTCTTGGAGCAAAAATAAAATTGAAAGAGGAAAAATAATTAAAGTAATCAAAGTAGAAGAATAATAATTTTTCTTCCTGAATTTAAAGAAGTAAGAAAAAATAAATTTTCAGGGGCTGAGAATTTGTAAAAATTTTTGATCGGCAATAAGAATTTTATTTTATTTTTCTCATTCAAAGTTTATATTTGTCGACGATATGGAAATTGTATTGTTGTTAACACACATGTATGCTCCAATTGGAAATTAGACTTGTTTGAGAATTTTTCTTTTTTATTTGGACATAAAGAAGGATATTCCCTTCACGGAAAATATTTCTCAAAATTTATTATAATTTTATGTGTGTTCATAAAAAAAGGATAGAAAAAAAATTATCCAAAATACCAGCTTATATAGGAATAATATTACCATTCTTCAGATATTATATTTCAGAATGATTTAAAACTTCTTTTATGATAAAAAACTGCAATAATTTATAAACAATTTTAGCCAAAAAGAATAAAGAAAAATAAAAAAGTAAAAAAAGTACAAAAAAAGTAAAAAAAAGAAAAAAAGACAAAATACTTTTTAACAACCATGAAACTTGAGAGTTTAAGAATTTCAACGAGAGTTAAATATAATTAAAAGGGAAAAGAAAGTTTTCTTCGCATCAATTAAACTTAATTATGCGAGATATCGAATACTTCACCAATGTGGATGAAATTTCATTCGTGAAACAAGATTCTGCAATTAAACTTTTCACAAGTAACTCTTCTTATGACTTGAAAGTCTCTGAAGTATTTATATCTTGATAAAGATATTCAAGATTTCAGCGTTTGGAATTTTTAAATCTTCTTCTAAAAGTTTTGAAAATTTTAAAATAACTTTCAAAATAAATTCATTTTTAAATTCATTTTTGATCGTTTTATTCACAGAGAAAAACTTCAAAGTACTGGACAAGAAAAAGTTTTTTAATTAATAATTAGAGGGAAAATAAATAAATAGATAACTGCATAATTTAAATATTAATATTTTCCAAGATTAAAAATTCTTCAGATTAAAATAAATTTTCATTTTTAATAATTTTAGTATAAATAAAAATTTGAAAAATTACAATTACAAGAAATACAAAAGTTATACAAAAGAGAACAAAAAGTTAATTAATACCTAATTATAAAAAAAATTAAAGTCTAACTATATATAATTAAAATATTATTTTCAAAAATTCTTCAAATTATATTAAATTTTAATTTAAAAAAATTTTTTACGAATGGACTTCAAGTAAGACAACAAAAATTTAATTAATAATTATAAACAATTAAAGTCCAACTGTAATTAAAATATTACAATGGAAATTTTTTCAAATTAATAATAAATTTCTTCAAATAATAAATTTCATCAATAATTTTAGTGAAAAAATATTTCAAATTAAACAAAATAGTTTAATTAATAAATATACAAAAAAATTAAAACTTAATATTGTAATTAAAATATTACGATGAAAATTTCTTTAAATTTATAATAAATTTCTTCAAAAATTTCATCAATAATTTTTGTACAAAAATATTTCGAATTAACCAATAAAAGTTTATTAAATAAAATGAAATGAAAAAATAATTATAAAAAAATGAAGTTTCTAACTGTAGTTATTACAATTAATTACCAAAATTACCAATTACTATAATTACCAAAAAAAAAAACGTCAAAAATTCTTTAAATAAAAAATTTTCTCGGTTTTCAATTTCAAATTGTAAATTCGAAAAAAGAAAGAGAGAAAAAATTGAAAAATTGGATAAAAACTAAAAAATGAGATTTAAAGAAAGGGGAATTTTCAATTCTTCAATTTTTACATTCTAAAAGAAGAAAATCCGAAATAAAAAGAAAAATCCCCAGAAAAAAATAACATAAGCATATTTTGATTGTGAGAAAAATGTCCTTGATGCGATAATGAAAAGTTCTTTTTCCAGACTATATTATAAATATATATATAAGTGGCTAAGGTATATAAAAAATATAAAGCCATTTTCTTCAGTCTGGTTTTATATTTATAAGGAGGAAAAAAAAAGATGATCAATGGTGTGCGGCATCGAGAAAAATGTGTAGGATGCTGAGTTGAGACATTGTTAAAAAAAAGAGTCGACCTGGAGGCTGAGCTCGTGAGAAAATATCCATCAGTCTTTTATTCGTGTACCTTTTCTAAATTACTTTTTAATCGCATGCAAATATATAATGAATCTCCGGTGATGCAGCGCGGGCGATATAGCTGGATTTTCATTGTTCAGTTTATCCTGAGCCTCCCGCGATTGTCATAGCCGAGATTTTAATAAATAAAAAAAAAATTAAAAAGAGGGGGAAAATAATTATTTAATAAATAAAGGGGGAAACAAAAATTTGGAGATAGAAATTTAAGGGGAAAAAATTTGTCGATAAATTCAATCGACCTGACTGAGAGGAATTGTTCCACGATTTCAAGGCGTCTCGATTTAACTTGTCCATATATATTCGGCTTCGATTTTGAATTTTAGTTTTGAATTTTAATTTTTAACTTTCATTCTTCAAATTTTCATATTTGATTTGAATGTTTAAGTTTAATTTTTAATTTTAATTTTAATTTAAAATTTAAAATTTCACTTTTATTTTCAATCGTCACTTTCTATTTTGAATTTCAATTTTCAATCTTAATATTCAATTTTCACTTTTAATGTTAATTCTTAGATTCAATTTTCACTTTCAATTTTTAATTTTTAATTTTAATTTCAATTTCAATTTCAATTTCAATTTCAATTTCAATTTTAATTTCAATTTCAATTTTCAATTTTAATAGTCAATTTTCACTTTTAATTTCAATTCATAGATTAAATTTTCACTTTCAATTTTCTTTTTCACTTTTAAATTTGATTCTTCGATTTAATTTTCAATTTTCAATTTCAATTTTGAATTTTAATTTCAATTTCAATTTCAATTTTCAATTTTCAATTTTCATTTTTCACTTTTCAATTTCAATTCTTAGATTCACTTTCAATTTTGAATTTTAATTTCAATTTTGAATTTTAATATTCAATTTTCACTTTTAATTACAATTCTAAGATTCAATTTTAAATTTTCACTTTCAATTTTCAATTTTAATTTCAATTTTCAATTTTAATATTCAATTTTCACTTTTAATTTCAATTCTTAGATTCAATTTTCACTTTCAATTTTAAATCCAATTCTTAGATTAGATTTTCAATTTTCAATTTTAAATTCAATTCTTAGATTAGATTTTCAATTTTCACTTTCAATTTTCAATTTTAATTTCAATTTTTAATTTTAATATTCAATTTTCACTTTTAATTTCAATTCATAGATTAAATTTTCACTTTTAATTTTGATTCTTCGATTTAATTTCAATTTCAATTTTAATTTTCAATTTTAATAGTCAATTTTCACTTCTAATTTCAATTCATAGATTAAATTTTCACTTTCCATTTTCTTTTTCACTTTTAATTTTGATTCTTCGATTTAATTTTCAATTTTCAATTTCAATTTTGAATTTTAATTTCAATTTCAATTTCAATTTTCAATTTTCAATTTTCATTTTTCACTTTTCAATTCTTAGATTCACTTTCAATTTTAAATTTTAATTTCAATTTTGAATTTTAATATTCAATTTTTACTTTTAATTTCAATTCTTAGATTCAATTTTCACTTTCAATTTTAAATCCAATTCTTAAATTAGATTTTCAATTTTCACTTTCAATTTTCAATTTTAATATTCAATTTTCACTTTTAATTTCAATTCATAGATTAAATTTTCACTTTCAATTTTCTATTTTCACTTTTAATTTTGATTCTTCGATTTAATTTTGAATTTTAATTTCAATTTCAATTTCAATTTTCAATTTTCACTTTTCAATTTCAATTCTTAGATTCACTTTCAATTTTGAATTTTAATTTCAATTTTGAATTTTAATATTCAATTTTCACTTTTAATTTCAATTCTAAGATTCAATTTTAAATTTTCACTTTCAATTTTCAATTTTAATTTCAATTTTCAATTTTAATATTCAATTTTCACTTTTAATTTCAATTCTTAGATTCAATTTTCAATTTTAATTTTTAATTTTAAATTCAATTCTAAGATTAGATTTTCAATTTTCACTTTCAATTTTTAATTTTAAATTCAATTCTTAGATTAGATTTTCAATTTTCACTTTCAATTTTAAATTCAATTTTCAATTTTAATATTCAATTTTCATTTTTAATTTCAATTCTTAGATTAGATTTTCAATTTTCACTTTTAATTTTCAATTTGTACTTTCAATTTTCAATTTTAAGTTCAAATTTTAATATTAATTTCAATTTTCAATTTTAATATTCAATTTTCACTTTTAATTTCAATTCTTAGTTTAAATTTTAACTTTAAATTTTCACTTTTAATTTCAGTTTTTAGTTTTAACTTTTAATTTTCAATTTTCACTTTGACTTTCAATTGTATTGTTATTTAGTTAATTCCAATTTTATTTATTTATTTATTTATTTCATTTTTAACGGGCTTGAAGCCCTTTCGTACATTGTACTTAACAAAGTATTTAACAAATTATAATAACAATAACAACAATTATAATTGCGCGCGAATTTTATCATTATTTAGTTAATTGAAATTGAATAATTATTGAATATTATTATTTAGTGAATTTAATATTTCAAACTTTCCCATAATTATTTTTTGTGAATTTTGCAGTACCTAAATTTAAATAACGAAATTTATTATTTTCTCAATTTAAATTCTGTAATTATTCAATTAATTGCAGTTGAATGTAAGAATAATAAAAAAAAATTTGTTTACAATCAATTATTTTTTGTAGTCAACTATTTTATAATCAATTATATTTTACAATCAATTATTTTTATAATCAATTATATTTTGTAATCAATTATATTTTATAGTCAATTATTTAATAATCAATTATATTTTGTAATCAATTATTTTTTATAGTCAATTGTTCAATAATCAATTATATTTTACAATAAATTATTGTTTATAGTGTCAATTATTTTCTAATCAATTACTTTTATAGTCAATTGTTTAATAATCAATTATATTTTACAATAAATTATTGTTTATAGTGTCAATTATTTTCTAATCAATTAATTTTATAGTCAATTGACTATAAAATAATTATTTTCTAAATATTTGATTAAAATATTAAAAAATATTTTAAAAATATTAAATAATAATAATTTAATTGAAAAACGCTACAAAATGCACAATAATAATTGAAAATTGAGTAAAAATTAATTTATCTGAAAAATTTGTAGATAAATTCTAAAGGAAGATGGATGATTTTGTTTTCCGCCGAGAGACTCATCGATGAGCGATAGTGAGAGCCTTTCTCTCTCATCGTTATCCAATAACGTAAACGTGAAGTACAAAAATAAATCATTTTTCTTGTTCTTTGAACGTCCGCAATAATCCTTCCATTCTTGATAATTCCGGATTTCGTGAAACCTCGTAAAGCATGACAGATATTAGAAATGAATGAGAGAGAAAAAAAAAAAGAAATTTAAGGTCATCCCTTATATATAATTCCATTCGACAATTTTCCATTCATCCGTATCAATTTCATTTTCAAACTATCTCAATCTTCTTTTATTTATATTAATCCCTAATCAAACAATAAATCTCCTTATTTCCGTTGTAATACATCTGTGATTGATCAATTTTAATCCCATGAATTTTTTTTTACCTTATTTTACCCTAGAATTTCTATTTTTGAAATTTAAATATTTGTTTTGAAATTAAAATTTGGTAAATCTTTTTTTTCTATTTTTCCCCTCTTGAAATTTTTCTTCCTTACAAAATTTGACTTTCTTCCCTATTTTTCCCCCTTGAAATTTTTCTTTCTTGCAAAATTTGGATTTTTCCCCTCGAAATTTTTCTTTCTTAAAATTTTAATTTTCTTTTTCCTACTTTTCTCCTTATTTTTCTTTTTTGCAAAATTTGAACTTTTTCCCCATTTTTCCCCCCTTGATATTTTTTTTCTTGCAATTATTTAAATATTTTTTTCTATTTCTCTCCTTCAAATTTTTCTCTCTTGCAAAATTTGAACTTTTTCCCTATTTTTACCCTCGAATTTTTTCTCTCTTACAATTATAATTTTTCTTCCTATTTTATCACTCGAAATTTTTCTTATTTGCAATTTTAATTTTTCCCTGTATTTTAGAATTCTGTTTTCTTGTGGAAAGTTTTTTTTTATTTGCAGTTGAAATTATTTTTCCTATTTTTCTCTCTTGCAAATTTTTTATTTTTATTTCCTATTTTTTTTCCTATTTCATATTTGTAATTAACATTTTATTGAAATCTATTTTCAAAAAAATGTAAATTTTTTTTTTTTGAAAAAATCAAAAGAAGAGAATTATCAAGAAAAAATTTAAATAATTATTTTCAAAGTGTATACTAAAATGTGTATGTAATAATAAAAATATTTCTTTGAAAATACAATAGGAGAATAAAAATTTTAAATGTCAATTCAAAAGTTTAATGTCGCGTTACATTTATAAAAACTTAAAAAAAAAATGTTTTTCGGTGAGAAGAACTGAAAAATAGTCACACAAAAAAAGTCCCTTCGGGTTTTGAACTTTTTAACTCATCGCGGTTGAAAAATGTGATGCATTATCGAAAATAAAGATTTTTTTTTGCCTAAAGAACAGGCGGGAAAAATTGCAAAATTGGAAAAAAAATTTCTAGTAATCGATTATACTTAATTATTATTAAATAAATATTTATTTCTATTATTCTATCGAAAGAAAATTTATTTTTATCGACAAAAATATTTAAAAATAAATAGATATTTTTGAAAACATTTAAAAATAAAAATTTTTATTTATTTATACAATTATTTATTTGTATCAAATAATTTTCACTTGGACCAATTAAATGGTATTTGCATATAGAAATTATTTGCTTCAAATTCGAAAATAATTGGTTCCAATAGAATTTATTGGAAATAAAAATTATTTGGTTCAAGTATAAATATTTGTTTATTATAAATATTTAATTTTGCTATAAATATTTATTGTCGATAATAATCAACGATAAAGAAAAAAATTATTCGATTCGAGTATAAATATTTGTTTATTATAAATATTTATTAACTACAAACATTTATTATTAAAAAGTAGTCAAAGATAGAAAAAAAATTGTTTGGCTTCTGTATAAGTAATTGTTTATTATAAATATTTATTTACTATAAATATTTATTGTCGAAAAAAGTTTTAACATCATTATTTATTTACTATAAATATTTATTTTCGAAAAAGGTGTTGCCATAAATATTTATTTTCTATAATAATCCAAAATAATCGTTTTACTAAAAATTTATTTTTCCATTTAAAAAACAAATTCCCGTTCCAAAATGCAATTTTACAAAATTACCGCAACGATTTCGCATCACTTTATTGTTTCAATAAAAATTGAGAGGCAAAAAACAAAAAAAAAAAAAAAAAGAGGGAACGATGAATGAATGAATCCTAAGCGTTCAATAAATTGAAAATTGAAAATAAGGAAAAAAAAATAACAAAAAAATGTACATCACGAAAGCGAAATTTCGATAGAAACTCGACTGTTCGATACTATGTAGGATCGAGTCGATTGAGACTCATACTACTTAGAGTGTAGGGTTTGTACTTAGGTCAAGTTCGATCGTGATAGTACACCGAGATCAGGGTTTGATCAGGCTTTCCATTAAAATGTCGCTTTTTAGAAACGAGATGCGCGTAAACAACACACGTAGTTATGACGGTTTTTTCATATTATTAAAAAAAAAAGAAAAAAAAAATTCGTCAAAATCGATTAGGGTAGATCGCGATATCGTTATTATTACCATATAAAATATGTAGAGAAATATGTAAATAATATCACACATACCGGACATTTTTTTCTTTTTTTTTTTAAGGCGTCACGTTTTTATTTTTTGTGGGAGATAGTCGAAAAAAATTTTTTATTAAAAAATTTTTTTTTCTCTTAAAAAAATCAAAATTGATAATTTTAATAAAAATAATTAATTACCCAAAATCAAGTTTTTTCGAATTATTATTATAAAATTATTATAAAAAAATAATTTCGCAAAATATAAATTATAATTATTATATGTGAAGTACAATTATTTTTAATCTACAATCGCAAATTGATTTTTTCGAAAATTGTTTTCAATGCACTTATATTTTATTTATAGGATTTATTTATTTTTTAATTATTGTAATTTTTTAAAATAATAAATCAATGCAGCAATGTTAACCTTCAAAATTTGTACAATTTTTAAATTTTTTTATAAAAAAAAAAAATTTTTAGAGAAAAAAAATTTATTTCTAACAAAAATTTGTTAGAAACTAAATTTTCTTTTTCAAAAAGGGTAAAAAAAATTGTTTTTAACAAATTTTTTATTCTTTTTGAGAAAAACATTTCGTTTTTAACAACAACAACAACAACAACAGATTTATTATTTTATTTGAGAAAAAACGTTTAGTTTCTAACAAATTTTATATTCTTTTTGAGAAAAAAAATTTAGTTTCTAACAAATTTTTTATTCTTTTAGAGAAAAAAATTTACTTTCTAACAACAACAACAACAAATTATTTATCTTTTAGAGAAAAAAATTTGGTTTATAATCAAATTTTCACCCTTTTCGAGAAAGAAAATTTAGTTTCTAATAAAAATTTGTTAGAAACTAAATTTTTTTCTCGAAAAGAGTTAAAAAATTTGTTTTTAACAAATTTTTTATTCTTTTTGAGAAAAATTGTTTCGTGTTTAAAAATATAATGTTAAAAATGAAATTTTTTTAAAAAGAAATATTTTTTATTCTCTAACAAATTTTTCCATGAACAAATAAAAATTGTCAAGTTCCTCTACAAAAAACAGAATGAAATTCAATCTTTGTTTCTTTTTTTTTTATTTTATATATACACACGTATTGATCTACAGAGTAGAAAAGAGATACAATGCGGGAATATTGGGAATTTTTTTAAAAAATTAAAAAATAGCATCGAATCAAATGTTTTTTTTCTGAAAAGTAAATATTTACTTGTCCTGATATAATTTTCTGGAAGAGAAAACTTTTTTTTTTTGTTTCAGTGTATTATTTCCACATTGCAACTTGACGTTTTATTTTATTTTTTATTTTTATTTATTTATTTTTCGAAAAAAAAACCTTTTTTTCAGAATCTTTTGTTAATTTAATCACTCTGTAATTTTATTTTCCGTGATGATAAAAAAGAGTGTTTGCGTAAAAAATAAAAATTTAATTAAATAAATTGAGACTAGGAGAAGTATTAAAAATTTATTAATTTAGTACTTTATTATTTTTATTTCTTTATTTAGTATTAGTACTTTATTTATCTATTATTTAGTACTTAAAAAATATTAAAAATTAAATTCTAATAACTATTTGGAAATAAATATTCACATTCTTTACTGATACAGTAAATTTTTCGTACATAAAATAGAGTTGGGTTCATAAAATACAAAAAAAAAGTGGGTATCAAGTAATTACAGTTTTAAACCTGGGGCGTTTTTTTCTCTACAGTATAATATACCTTTATCGGTTTTTGATAAAACTAAACTGACGAGAATAAAATTCCGCAATTTTTCTTTTTTTGAATAACACATTTTTAATGCTTTTAGAAAATTCTGTAATCCCATTTTCTTTTTTTTTTAGAGAGAGTCGAGATAATAGATGATTGTCAATTTCATGTAATTTGAAATAGAACAGAAAAAGAATAATTGGAGAAATATTTAAAAATGAAAATTATTAAAAATAATTTTAGAATGAAAAATTATAAAAATGATAGAAAAAAAAATTTAATCAAGATTTTGATAGAAAAAGAATAAAAATTAATTATCAAGATTTTGATAGAAAAAGAAAAAAAAATTAATCATCAAAATATATTAATAGAAAAAAATAGAAATTAATCATCAAAGTAATAATAGAAAAAAGAGAAATTTAAAGTAAATAAAAAAATAGATATTTAGAATAAATAAACATTGAAAAATTTAAAAGAAATAAAAACTAGAAAATTAAAATAAAAAAACAGAGATTTTAAAAAAAACTGGAAATTTAAAATTAATAAGAAAATATAAAATAAATAAAGTAACAGAAATTTGAAACAAGTAGTAAATGGAAATTGAAAATAAATTATGAAAAAATGTTAAAAATCAATTAGATGAAAACAATTTAGAAAAAAATGAAAATAAATTGGAAAAACGTTTTTAAAAAGATTGGAAATAAATTTGATAGATAAATAACTTGTGTCAAATATATAATTTATACCGAGGGATAGGAATAAAAATTCCCTCTCGTAATGTATCATCGATGTTACTTTATGACACTTTTTAAATTCAAAAATGTAACGGGGATATTTCGCCGAAAATTCTTTTACGATGTCACGAAACGTATTGGATCTAAACTCTTTTATGTATTCAGTCAAAATTTTTACGTGCGGCGAATTTTTTTTTTGTCTTTTGAGAACTATAGTTTATTATCCATTTTCATAAAAATATAGCAGTACACATGTATGTAAGTACTCGACTCTCTATAAAGTTTATTGTTCAAATTTTTTATTTGATTCGTTCATTATTGGATTAAAAGGATTTTTGAAGACGCACTTCACCTGATGTAATTTTTTTTCTATTTTTAGAAGTTAATTTTGTGAAATGAAAAGATTTTCTGTTATTTGAACTAATTTTTGAATTTTTATTTTTGAATTTTCAATTGAAAATATTTCTTGATTTTAAAAATAGGTATTTTATATTTATTTTTTTTTTTAGTTAAAAATCGTTTGTTATTTTAATATTTATTTTATATTATTAAAACATTATTTTTTTATTATTTATTAAATTTTTTTAATGTATTTAATTTGGTAATTAACATTTGTGCTAATTATGCTTGACGAGTCACTGATACTTATACTTTGTACATTCCATCTCGTTTGCGAGAGAGTTTTCACGCCGTCTGGACGGAACTTTACAGAATTAAAATGGCGCGAAATTCAAATTCGCAAATCTTGAATAACTTTCCCTTGAGAATAAAAATTACTTCTATTGTTATAATAATATTTTCAACACAAAATTATTAGAAAAAATGTTAGAAATAAAAAAAATAAAATTAAGAAATTTAGAAAATTTAATAATTAGAATTTATGAATTAAAATTTAGTTGGGAATTAAAAATATAAAATCAACAATTAATTTGAATATTAAACTCAGAAATTGTATTGTTTTCGGTGACACCAGGGGAACCAATAAGGGGATCGAGAGAGTAGTTGTCTCCAGAGTGATTGTCTACTCGTCATCGTTTACTCAAAATAACTTGAGAGCATCTCACGCCTCTCTCAATGGGAAAATTAGTAGCTGGCGTATTGCCAATTCTGTTAAGGAATGATAGTCCTTCAATTATTCGAGTTACCAATACATTACTATCACTCTATACTAATTCTATTTTCCATTATCTATGGCCTCAATTCACCCTATAAATTTCATACATACCGCATATATATATATATATAATATAAATGATGTTGCGCGTGGGTTCACTTTCAATTTCCCGAGATGTAGAACAATCAGTAACAACATCCAGGGTTAATGATTAAACGGGCACAAAGTACCTGCCAGTTAGAGTGCTATGGTTAATGAACAATGCGCCAAAGTTTCAACCCCATTGTGACCAGTCTATATACATACACACTCTCAGACAACATTCTCTCATATCTCTCTTGGCTCTGTGTGTATATTATTATGTTCTCACATTTTGACCCTGAGAATAAATTTTTATACTTATTTTCTCTCCCTCTCTGTCGTTAAAAAAAAAAAATGACCGAATTGAAAATTAATAAATTTGACCAAAGGCCGAAAAAAATTACGATTATTATTTAGACAATAAGGGTCCTTTGAATAGATTTAAAATTTATTTTAAAAAAAGCTCGGTGACATTTTTATGTCCATTTTAATAAAATGGACCAAAGGCCACGAAAAATTACCATTATTATTTATACAATTAAGGTCCTTTGAATAAATTTAAAAAAAAAACCTCGGTGACGTTTTTATATTATCGACTTTTAAATTCCCTTCCCCTCCCCCCTTTTTTTTGTTGGAGTACAATTATTTTTTTCTTTTCAAGATTCTCTCTTACTGGACGGGCAGAAAAAAGAGTGAATTTCCCACCTGAAGTATATTTCTTCATTTATTTTTATGTCAGTCGTTTATTATCCTTATGAACTGTGACTTACAACGGCGCAGTCGGGGAAAAAAGTAGAATTTCATGATTTCTTTGAGAAATTTTCAACTTTAGTTTTAGGAAAAACAAATTATTGTCAATTTTTATTTAGAGAATTTGAATGAAGTGAAATTCGAATTAAGAATTCAAGGAGAAAACGAACTGTAGAAAATTATTCGTTTTGAATTTGGCGCCATTACAGTTCTGTAAATTCCCGTCCAGATGGCATGAAAATTCGCTCGTAAATGAGATGCGTTACGGGAGATATATAAGAATCAGTTTTTTTTAACAGAAATGGAAAAAAATAGAGAAAAAAGAGGTAAATAAACAAATTGAAATTAAATATTTGCAGTTATGAAATAAATATTATGAATAAATAATTTTAATTTAATAATTTTATAACTTGCAAACTAATTTTAATATTTGTAAGTTATAACTTATTGGTAAGTTAATTTAAACATTTATGAGTTATAATTTATAAATTAATTTCAATATTTATGAGTTATAATTAATAAATTCATTTCAATATTTATATTATAATTAATAAATTAATTTTAATATTCATGAGTTATAATTAATAAATTGATTTTAATAGCAATGGCAATTATTAATAAAATAATTTTTATTCTTGGTTGAAGAGTAATTTTTGATGATATATAATTTAAATTTTGGGCCAATATTGACGAGCAATTTTAAATTGTTTATTAATTAAAAATTTGAAAGTCCAGTTTTCATTTCAACATTCTTAATGTTTTTTTCTATTTTAAATTTTCTTTTCAATTTATTTATTTAATTTGTCAATTGATTATTAATTATTAATAATTAATAGTAATTATTGTCTTTCAATCGAATGGTTAAATTTTAGTTCAGACAAGACTGTGATTCTTCTGCTTTTTCGTTAATAGAAATAACATTTTTTAATTATAAAAAAAGATCTGAGATCGAATTGTTATAAACATATATGTTTAACCATAGACTGTTAATGAGTTATGTAAATTGTTGTTTAGCAGTTCGACTGCCACGTCAGTCACAAATTTATTACTAAAATGTAAAATAACATTATTATCTAATTAATTAATTTATTAATTAATTATAATTAATAATATATATTTAAGTAATTTTTCGTATTACGGAAAAAATATTTTACCTGGAACAGCGATAATTTTCTCTAGAATAGCAAAAGTCTTAACTGCAACAGCTGAAAATTTCTCTAATATAATAAAATTTGTAGTTGTTCCGGATAAAATATTTTCTGCGTGTATTTTATTAAATATTAATAATTAGTTATTTTGTAATTGAATTTAAATCATAATATTAATGTAGATTATTAATGTTAAATTTGGACTATTTATTAATATTAATAGAGAAAATTAATATTAAAATTATTACTATGAATATTTTTTATTATTAATTAATTTATTAATATTACCTTTATTGATACAAATTACCAATATTCTCTCTAAATTTGAATTAGGAAAAATGTGACTGACTTTTTGTTCTTGAGTTAGTAAATTTTACTAATAAATTAGTAGAAATTACTATTTATTAGTAAAATTTCTGACTGACTTTTTGCTCTTGAATTGGTAAATTTTACTAATAAATAAGTAAAAATTACTATTTATTAGTTAAATTTTTGACTCACTTTTTGTTTTTGAATTAGTAAATTTTACTAATAAATAAGTAAAAATTACTATTTATTAGTTAAATGCTTGACTCACTTTTTGTTTTTGAATTAGTAAATTTTACCCATAAATTAGTAGAAATTAGTAGGTAGTTATTAGTAAAATTTACTAATAAATTAGTAAAAATGACTTTATTAGTAAAGTTTACTAATTTAAAACCAAAAAGTCAGTTCCTGATTCAAATTAGTAAACATTTTTACTAATTCAAATTATTATTTATTTAATTTAATAGCAATAATTATATACAGAACTTAATTATTAATATTAATGTGATAATTATTAAGATTGACCTATAATAATTAATTATTAATATCTACAAGTAAATTAATTACCTAGTTGAGATTAAAATTAATTTCGAAAAATATGTGTAAAAGAAATTTTAAATATTTGTGACCGAGTGGCAATCCCAGGTGAAAATTAATGAATAATGTAAAAAATGAGAATTTAATTAAAGAGGGAGAAAATTTTCCTCTAATTGTTATAATTATATAAATTAAATTTATGTAAATATATTTATTTTCATAAATATGTTTATTAGTTTTTTTTCTCTCTCTCTCTCTCGCTTTTCACCTGGGACATCTTTTGACTGATTATACAGACTGACACTTGTGTGCAAGTACTTTACCATGCATACACACCCTAATTAAATCGTGCGACAATATACAAATGTCCTTTAATTCATTATCATTCAATTTATCATGAATTCATTAATTTTTATTAGTTAATTTAACTTTGAAATAAAAAACATTTTAACATTATTACTGTAAGTAAGCAAAATAGGTAAATTTTTTTTAGTTTCCACTTTCCTGTTGAAGTTATTAATTAAAAAAATTTTTATGTTAGAATTATTATTTTTTATTATTATTATTATTATTATTATTATTATTATTATTATTATTATTATTATTGCTATTATTATTTATTATTTGTTATTTATTATTTACTATTTATTATTTTTTTTAAATTGACATAATAATTGTAATATTTTTCATTATTATTACAAATTTTTTTTCATTTTTTTATTTCGCAAGTTTTTTTTATTTTTATTTACCCTTGTCACCGATCATCGGATAAATAATTAAAAACGAAATAAAACCAAAAAGAAAATAAAAAGCTTGTCATAGAGAAAAGGAAGGATATCGTTTGCCATTCGTATTTTTGCAAAGCACTCCATTTAAAGGGAAGTCATAAATTCCAAAACAGCTTTCTGACTAAATGAATTTTCCACGTTTTGTTCATATTTCCCTTGGGGTGTTCGCTGTATATTTATTATTTTTTTTTTTTTTTATGAATTTTAACGTGAGCTTCGAAATATAATCAAAATCCCATACCCTCCCGAAAAATTACAAAAAATAATAATACATTGTGTTCAGAATATTTATTTTCCTTTTTATTACAAATACTATTTTCAAAAAAATTCCATTTTTTCCTATTTTTCTTCTAGAGAATTTTTATCTCATTTTTCCTTTTTATGCGACAAAAAAAATTTCTTTTGTACAATTTTTTTTTTTTAAAGAGAACACTTTCAAAAAAGAAAAAGTCTTTAATTCTTTTCTGTAGCAACAAGAATATTCCTGTTGCTTTTGTGAAATTATAATATAGCAAAAAAAAAAGAGAAAAAAAGATTAAAAGCACCTGTGGTCGCACGAAAAAAAATTGATATTAAAAGTTTACATCACAACCTCTATACCTTAAATAATAATATTGGCAAAAATTAATATAGTGAATAAAATATTAAATGTTGTAATACAACAAACGAAGGGGCAAAGAGAAAAATTCCTATATATTAAAAAATCATCGATTTTATTCGTCATCAAATTAAATATTTAATCGATACCAAAGACAATCTTTTAGAAAAAAAAAAAATTTTGAAACAAATTTTGAAAAAAAAAATTTTAAATAATAAATAAATTATAAAAGATAATCAAGTTGCAAGGATTCTCTCGAAAGTGTAAAGAAGAAAGAAAGAAAGAGGAGGAGGAGGAGGAGGAATAATGCGAAAAAAGAGACAAAAAATATTAGTTTTCATCTTTTCTAAAATAATATATAAATATATCCGAGGATTTATAATTTTTCTCCTCTTTATTCTTTCTTCAAAACCCTTCAGATTAATTCTCGCTTTTATCTCTCAGTGTATCAAAAAAGAATCTACGTGTGCGGTATAAAATATTAATAGAAAATATACGTTTTCCATTCGTATTCGTTGTAAATTAAAATCCTCGCACAATTAATTAATGAATTTTTTTTTGTTTGTGTTTGATTAATTATTGCAAACAACATTTTTGAAAAATACAAGTGAAAAATAATTGTCATAGAGAACTGCTTTTATAATTATATATATCAACATAATTAACGATTCATTAATTATAAACTCATAATTAATTATAATTCATAATTATTATTCACTCATGTAATATATTGATGAATCAGTAATTAGTATGATGTACCATCATGTTAAAATTATTATTTTAATTATTAATATTATTATCATTATTATTTATCATTATTGTAATTATCATTATTATAATTATTATTATAATTAGTATTATTATTATTGTTATTTTTATTATTACAATTATTAATATTATCATTACGATGGTCGATATTTTAATCCCTAATACAAAAAATCAATTAATTATCATAATTATATAAAAAATTTGGTTAATAATTGAGAGTAATTTAAATTACAATTAATTTAATTAATTGATTACAAATTATAAAACATTATGAAATTACCAATAATTGCAATCAACTAAATATTTTAGTATTTATATCATTTTTAATTAATTATTAAATAAATTAATTAATTACTATAATTAATTACAATGAACTAAATTCTCTGTCATTGCAATTAATTAAAATTAAATATTATATAATTATAATTAGTTGCAATTTATTAAATATGTAAATATAATTAATTGCAGTGAAATAAATTTTATGCAAATATAATTAATTACAATTAATTAATTATGAGCTATAAAAAAATATAATAAATATTAATAAATTAATTATTACAAAAAATTGCAGTTAATTACATATATAATTGTAATTAATTGCAATAAATTAAATTATATGTCGATAATTACAATTAATAAAATAATTGCTAATTATAATAGTTGATTGCAATTCATGAAATATTTCGTAATTTTAATAATTGAATCCTACGTAAATGTAATTTGTAATTAATTAAATATTACGTCATTGTAATTTGTAATTAATTAAATATTATTTTAGCTGATTAATAATTAATTAGACAAAAATTCTGTTAGAAAAAAAAATTTGCACGAAATTTGAAAATTGGCCCAATGTGGTACCCTTCTCCTACTTAAGACTGCTCATTAAAAAAATCGATTCGAATTTCCAAGGACCAATAAGATAAAAATGTTTATTTGAGAACCTAATTTATATATACATTATAGGTACCTAATTTTTTTTCTATATAATAATTCAGTAATTAAATATAAAATTCTTTGAAATTCGATTCGAGAAAATTCGTTAAAAAAGCCATCTTTACACAGGTGTACAATGATACAATCAATTAAATTTATATAAAAATAATTAAAGGATTTTACATATGTCAATTTAATCCTGGTACTTTGATATATGTAGGTAACAAACTATTAAAAAAAAGATCTAAAGAATAAAAACGAGTTATTAATATTTATTATTATATTATATAAAAATGAAGAAAAAGAGGAGACCCTTAATTTTTGGACAGACATTGGTGTTTTTTTGTGTCAGCTTGTATATTTTGAAAAAATTTCTATAAAAAAATATTGTATAACTATAATTATTTCGTTTTATTTTCTAACGAATTTGTATTTAAATTCTGTAATATGTATATTTAAATGTATATTATAATTATTAATTCTAAAAGCAGAGAGGAGGAGAATTCTCTCGAGCCTACATTTTATAATTAATATTCCTAGAGGCGGAATGGCGAAGTTTTCCATTTTTTCTTTTTCTTCGCGCTCATTTTGAACGAAAATATATATAAAAGTAAAAGAATATAATAAATACTAATATAATTGATAATTTTAATATAATTAATAATGAAATTTGATACTTGGGGAAAATTTTAAATGACGTATTTTATAGAGAAAAAAAAGAAGAACGAAAAAAAAAAGTGGAATTCTTTGCAGTATTCGACGATTTACACTTTGCCTAATTATTAAGAAAGAAGGAAAAAAGTAACAATATATTTTTTTTTTTTTTTGCTTTTTAACTTAAGTGCGCGAATAGATTCGGTATTGCACCTCAAGTCGATGAATCCAAGTCGTAAAATATTTTTTAGTATTTCAATTTTAGAAAAAGAGAAAACATATTCAAGTGTATTTTTTTTTTTTTTTTTTTTTTTAATATTCAATTGTATTTTTTTGGAAAATATTCAAAATTGTATTTTTTGGAAAGTATTCAATCGTACTTTTTTGAAAAATATTCAATTGTATTTTTTTTGGAAAATATACGATTGTATTTTTCTTCTGAAAATATTCAATGGTAATTTTTAAATTTTCATAAATTCGATAATTTGATGAATATTTTTATTTATAAATATTTTTACACATACTAATAATAGATTTTGTTCCGAATTTCTGAAAAAGGGAAAATTCTGAAGTTCGACACAGTTGGCTCAGTGGTTAAGAGTACTACTCCACTTGGAAATTAAAAAAGAAACAGATCGAGTTCGATTCCCGCGACAGTGACAATTTTTTCTCTCCCTAAAATTCAGAACATCTTTTACAAATTCACAATTATCTATGAAGTATGTATAAAAATTATAAATAATACAAAAATTGTACTAATAATTGTAAATTTTAATTAAAATTAAAAAATTTATTCTATCAATAAAACTTAAGAATTTATTCTGTCAATAAAAATCAAGAATTTATTCTGTCAATAAAAATTAAGAATTTATTCTGTCAACAAAAATTAAAAATTTATTCTGTCAAGAAAAAACTAAAAATTTATTATGTTAATAAAAATTAAAAATTTACTATGTCAAGAAAAAAATTTATTATGTCAATAAAAATAATTTACTACGTTCTTTCACTCGTGCAATACAGAAAATAATCTGAACTCGACTATTTAGAGGCAGCACTCGTTTTTCTCATATTGTTGAAAAATTTATTATTAAATTAACAATTTTTTGCAAAAGCTGGCGCATTGATTGCAAATCAATTAAAATTTTTAACAATTAAAGAAATATTTAGAGGAGAACAAAATAAAAAAATAAAATTGCAAATAAAAAATAATTTTAAAGAAAAACTAGCTACATTTATAAAAGATTGTACAAAAAAAAATAATAAAAAAAAATGCGACGAGAGAAATGCGTTTAATGTGGAAAATCAAAAATAAAAGCTATAGAATTTTATGAGAGTGCAAAAGAATTTTGTAATATAAAAAAACGTGAGACGATTTATTATCTATTTTCAATGATAACATGTTTTTTAAATAAGAGAACAAAAGAAATCATAAATATTTTCTCTGGTTCATGAAATGTAATTATCACGTGAATATAATCAATTATAATTATATTCGCAAATACAAGTAATAGTAATTAAACGATCATATTCATATTTTATATTAACATTAATTTTTTACAATAGTAATTACAACAATTGCTTATAAATGAATATTATCCTTTGATTATTTAATTTTCGATTAATTGGAATTAATTGATATTTCATATTAATTAATTTGATCATTTGTAATCAATTTAATAATTATCAAAGAAATTTAATATTCTACAGTGATTTACTATTTGTTAAATCAATTTAAATTAAATTACTTTATTAAATCAATTTAAATTAAACTACTTTATTAAAGTAATTTAATATTTACTAAAGTGATTAAATAATCAGAGTACTTTAATACTTTGAATTGTTTAAACGAAGAAATGTTTCATTGATTATAAAGTTTTGCTTCAATTAATGAAAATTTAATTCATGCATATAGGTATAATTATTTAATATTCTTTTTTTTTACTATTTTAATTTCGTTTCAAATTTTTTAGACTTTTTTTTATATATAATTTAATATTTTTTTCAATTCTTTTTTTTTTTTAATAATAATTATATGAAATTGCTGAATGTGTAAATTTTTTTTTATTGTAAATATTTTAAATATTCTTTTTTAGAATTTGAATAAAATACCTAAAATTTTTCTTTTTATCTCCTCAACAAATATATTTTATTCGTGATTATTATTAATATAGATTTTTTTTAACAAAATTGTTGAACAATTTAAATTATTGCACAATTTTGTTGCAATTATTGTTTAAAAATCTTTTATTGACAGAAATAATTTATGTCACATAATTAAAAATATTTAAAATTTGTATTACCATTTTTTTCGAAAGTCGGTACAATTTTAGAAATATAAACAAAAGAAATTGTATGAAATGACTCACAGGTGCTTTTGTAAAAAAAATGTAATTTTTATATTTGATGATTATTGATATTTTATATGCAAAACAATTTTATTTTCATTTTTGTTTTCTGTTTTCTTTTGTTTTTTTTTGTTTCTTCTGTTGTTTTTTCGCTTTTTCTTGTATTTTCAGATTTTTTTTAGATTTTTTTTTAGCATTTTTACTTTTTTTTTTATTCTTTCTTGTATTTTTTGTTTTTATTTTTTTTGTTTTTGTTTTTCTTTTGTTCTCCAGTTGCAAAGTAATTAATCGAGAAAAAAAAAATGATTTTTTACTGTTTTAATATTGCGTGACTGAAAATGTGATAATAAAAGCACAATGTGGGTCGTTTACCTGCAAATAATAATGAACAGTGTGTGTTTAATACGACATTAAAATGTTATGTGGTGTGTGTTGGCGAACGAAAATATGATTAGTGGAAGTCATCTAATTATTATAATGTATGCATATTACTATTATAATGTCGATGTTCTAAAACTATAAGGTAAATCAATTACCCTGTTTATCGTTACACTTATAAATATAAATATAATATATATATTTAAAAAAAAAATATAATAAAATTTACAAAAAGCACGAATGCACCCAAAAATCTTTTCGACAGTTGCGCTTATGATGTGTACTATATAGAAATTCAAAAAAAAAGTGTAAAAAAACGCTAATGTCATGTTAAAAATAACTTTTCTTTTAAATTCAGTAAATTTACTTTATTCTTAATTATTTTTCTACACATGAAAAATCAATGATTAAGTATTAAAATATCATTGATATTGATTAAGCAATAATTAAACAAAGAGTAAAAAAATCATATACTTGAAAAAAAAATTTCAAAATAAAAAATTGTTTGCAAACAAAAACGAAAAAAATAGAAGCAAACTGTCGTCTTGTTTTTATCGATTCGAGATGTTGAAATACCTTATTAATAATTACATATATTCGTCGACAAAAATAAAAAAAAAAAGAAGAAGAAAAAGAAATGGACTTGGTGTTATCTTACTATACTCTGAAGAGGCAGACTGAAGTAAATAATATATAATAACGTTGTATACTTTAATGATATAATATATGAATGACGAACGATTAGCATTTAATTTTTGCTTTTAAAAAAAATGATCCTCGTAGCGATCGATCGTCCTCCTATTGTTTTTTTTTTTTGCTCATCTCTTTTATTTGTAATTCTCCTATAAATATAAATAGAATTCATATTATAATTCCAGACCGTGTATCTGTATAAAATAAAGGGTCCCGGAAGAAATATTATATTTAAAAACAAAAAATAAAAAAAATTATTAGTGGCTAGCCTGCAATTGTTAATATTTCAATCGATATATATTATTATATCAGTATATAAGATGAATATTATACATTATACGATAAAATATATGAATTATGTATGTATATTTTACTATTAATGAAAGCTAATTAATAAATAACAACAACAACAAAATACAAAAAAAATAATATAATTAATATTATAATATAATGTGAAGAAATGATATAATTGTATTATATCATTATCAAATGAATGATGATTAATTATGTGCAAAAAATTAATGCAAAAATAAACTATGGAGATATATGGAATTATCATAATGTTATTGTGGAATTTCTTGTGGATACGCCGGTAGCATATATGTATAATCTGATATATTGATGCCTATCCCCTCCACTCACAAAAAAAAATAAAAATAAAAAAAAGAAGTGGCCAGATCAAAATGAAAAACCTGAGATACTGAAAATAAATAAGTATATATGTATAAAAATAAATGCCTCAGCCAGTGAATTTGATTAATTTCTCTCACTTCCCCTTTTTTTATTTAATTAGCAATTTTAATCATTAATTTCCTAATTAATTAAACGAATTTCTTTAATTTGATAATTCGATTAATTTTCTTAATTTGATAATATAACTAACTTCCATAATTTAATAATTTAATTCATTTATTACTAATTTAATTTCTTTAATTTAATAATTTAATTAATTTCCCTAACTTAGTAATTTAATTGATTATTGATTTCCTGAATTTAATAATTAATTAATTATGATTTCTGATTAGAATTAAGAAAAACATTTTGTAATAGTTTCTTTCTTATAATTAATCTACGTCCTCCTACGTGCTTTTAATTAAATTATTAATTATTAACTAATTAACTAAATTGTTATATTAATTCAATTATTATTTCATTATTATTCATTATTAGGATTAATTACCTTAAAATAATAATTATGTCTTGAATACATATTTTAATTATATAATTAATTAACTAATTTATTTTACTCTTGTTATAACTTAATAAATTAATTAATATAATATTTCCTAGTTAGGAATTAGGAATTAGGAAGCATTTTTAAACTAGTCTTTTCTACTAATTATTATTAAAAATTAAATGATTTTAGTTTTATTTAGTTTAGTAGTCTTTAAATTTGAATTAGTAAAAATATTCACTAATTTGAATGAGTTGCTGATTTTTTTACTTTTGGATTAGTAAATTTTACTAATAAATAGTAATATCAACTAATTAATTAGTAAACTTTGATAAAAATTTACTAAAATTTAATTTATTAGTAAAAATGTTTATTAATTTTAATTAGTGACTGACTTTTTGCTTTTAAATTATTAAATTTTACTAATAAATACTAATTTCTAGTAAAATTTACTAATTTAGTAAAATTTGCTAATTTAGTAAAATTTACTAATTTAGTAAAATTTACTAATTTAAAAGCAAAAAATCAGTCGGTAATTTAAATTAGTAAGTATTTTTATACTAATTCAGAGTTAAAGATAAAGTATTAAGAGATTTTATTACATGTTTAAATTATTATTTAAAATTTTTTGATTAATTACCAATAATAATTTTAGAAAAAAGTATTTTATTCTATTTTAAAATATTTTATTTCAAAAAATATTTACGTTTTACAAATTATTACTAATTTAAAAATTATTATTCTATAAATTTAATCGATAAACAATAATTAATAATAAAAATGCTTTAATTTTTCCAGAATTAAAAATTGCGTTAGAAAATTATATTTTTCAATTAGTTTCCAAAATAAAATTAATTCTGAAATATTTCATGAAAATTATTAAAATTTTATATAGTAGGTACTAATTTGATAAAAATGTCAACAATTTTTTATTTTTTTTTCGCTAAAAAATTTCTCTACGTATAAATGTTAAAGTTCTTTTATTTTTAAGTTATAAAATTTAATTTTTGTTAATTTTAAATTTACAATTTATATTATATATTTTTTTTATATAATTTACATAACATAATTTATTATTTTTAATTTCTATTTTTTATTATTATATTAATTTTTTAATAAAATTTATAAATTTACACAAAATAAAAAAATTTAAAGCAAAAATTACCAATATTATTTTTTCTTTCAGTTAATTTTTTTATATCTTTTCTTGAAATTAAATTCAAAAAAATTTTATTTCGGATATTTTATTACTTTTATTATGAATTTGATCGTATTATATTATTATTATTATTATATTATTTGATAATATTTTCTTTATTTTTTTATTGTTTAATTTTATTAATAGTAATAAATTGTATGATTCATTATAATAAAATTAAGTTCTAAAAATAATAAAATATGTGACCTTTAGCGCTTCTTATAATTAATATCATTATTAATTTATAATATTATTTCTTAGATCGATTATAATAAATTCAACGAAATTTTTATATTATTTGTTTGCGAATGAAATAATATAGAAAATTAATTTTTAACATGAAATTCATGTACCGAAAATAAAAATAAAAGAAAAAAATAAATTATTTGAAAAATACTTATTCTTACATGTATTAATTATTCTAGAGGTGAATAATTAATTATTAGGATTTAATTTTTTAAATTTTTTATTTATTATTTAAAGATACCTAATAATAAATAAATAATAATAAACAAGTAAATAAATAAATAATAATAGAAATAATAATAAATAAATAAAATCAATTTATAAAATTTATAAAAAAAATTGTATACTAATTATAATAATAAGATTATATAATTTAAATAATAATGTAAAAATATTTTGCCAATTCGTGACAATAAAAATAGTAAGTACACTAAATAAATAATTACTATTATATTAAATTTAGTATACGAATACAGTTTTTAAAAACTGAAATATATTATTATATATTATGTAAATTTCATGTAAATTAGAAATAATTCCGTTTAATTAAAACTATTATTATCCCCATAGCTATTAGATGTTATCCCTTAAACAAGTCACGTGATCGCAATTGACGTCAGCGGAAATTATAACATTTAAATAACTTTAAAAACATATTCGTAGATATCGATCAATTTCAGAACCTATTTTTTAATTAATTCAACAAGTTTTCTTCGTAACAGATTATTATAATTAAAATTAAGCTCTTAAGTTTTTAATTCTGTTTTACCGACAGATTTTTACAATCAAAAAATTCGCGCCACATTTTTTCATTGGCCGACTGCAATAGAACTTTCTGCGCATGCGTTTGCGCAATGCGCATCAGGATTACAGTGATGAACTTTCCATTCATTATTGTGAATTTAATTCATTTAATTTAAAGTAGTGAACAAATTAATGAATGTGTAATATGTATCGCTTATAATGAGGTTAGTTTTTGTATTGACAGTCTGTGCATATATTTCGACAAAATTTGCCGAGTCCTTAATACTTTCGGCTACAAATAAAACACCGGAAATACAACAGGAATACAGACCCGAGGGTCCTTTAGTATTGTGTAAATTTTTGTAAGTATTTGTTTATTTTTGTAAGGAAACAATTGACACACTGAGACAAATTGTATAAAAATTACCTTTTTTGGAGTATTTTTGATAAATTCTATGAAATTTAATTCAACTCGAAGAAACTATAATTTAAACATGATTGAAATGTAACTTTTGACAAAGTTTCTTGTTGACAATGAACTGTAAAAGAAAATTCACTTTTCAGACCCAGAGAATTTATTGATTGTGAGGAACCGATAGATCTCAAGGGAAATAAAACTGCAAAAGAGGAAACTGGTCTTGGCTGCGTAAAAGTAAATATATTCCTGTAACAATATCTTTTTTGCCATGAGTTTTTTTGTTACACATAACCTAAAAACTAGAACTTCGGTTTTGGAAAATAGTAAATAATTCTTTACTTTTAGTATAGAATTCTTTCCTTTTTGATGACTGTTTTTAACGTTTGAATAAACAAAATATTTTTTATTAAAATTATTTCTAGAAATTACCGATTGTGGTAAAAAAATTGCCAAGAAAAATAATAAGAGCCCTGTAATAATAATATAAAGTAAATTTAAGACTTCTAATTTAGGCAAATAAATTTTCAGTTCGGTGGTGCTCGTTGGGAAGATGTGGAAAAAACAAAAGTGTCCTGCACAGTTTTACCAGACATTGAATGTTACGGAAGCAGGCACTTTTATCGTGAGGGTGTGCCTTGCATAAAATACAGTGGACACTATTTTACAACAACTCTCTTGTACAGTATACTTTTAGGTTTTCTCGGCATGGATCGGTTTTGTCTCGGACAAACCGGCACTGCTGTAGGTAAATTATTAACTTTAGGTGGCTTAGGAATTTGGTGGATTGTCGACGTTATTCTAATAGTAACGAATTCATTACTTCCCGAGGATGGAAGCAATTGGAATCCTTACGTTTAGAATTAATTAACATTCTGTTAATTAATTAATGAATATTTTGTAAATAAAAATTTCTTTTGTACATAATATATAAGAAGCCGAGAGAGTGCAATTACCATTTAATTGAATATCAATTATCTTTCAAGTATAAAGACTGATTATTATGGAGCAATATTAACACTGTTAAGTTGTCATCGAATAAGTATTAATAAGTTGCTTTT
The DNA here is from genome assembly GCF_015476425.1 of Leptopilina heterotoma. Taxonomy (NCBI): domain Eukaryota; kingdom Metazoa; phylum Arthropoda; class Insecta; order Hymenoptera; family Figitidae; genus Leptopilina; species Leptopilina heterotoma. The sequence goes on from NW_025110846.1 coordinate 1,558,637, forward strand.
TTAAAAGATGAAAATAATAAATATATTTAGACAAATAAAAGTAGAAAAATAAAAATGAAATTCTTTTCTCTACCTTGACTATTTTTTGTGCGAGGTTAGGAAAATTGAAAATTAAATTTTCCACAAATTGTATTTATAAAAAAAACAGTTTACAAAATGCTAATAAGCACTTTGTTGCATTTAGTTATTGAATCAGTTGATAATGTACAGATTCTAGAAATTAAATTCTCAATAATTTCGTTTAATAAAATATTTTTGTGATCGTCAAAGTTCGTAATCATCAGGGTGATATAATTCACTGAGTAATCTATAGATATACGAGGGAGCATTTCCACCACTGAAATCAAGAATTACAAAATTAGAATTACGAAATTTAAATTTAATTTTTAATTTAAAGTTAAATATAAATTTAATTTTAAATTTTAATATAAACATAAATTTAATTTTAAATTTTAATTTAAATAAGATAATTAAAATTTAATTTTTTCTAGTATTTTTTAATATACTTACGTGTTTGAAATAAATAGTGTGACAAGTTCAGGAGGTACGTAATCAATGGCAGGATTGTAGGCGCGAATTTTATCCATAAGTTGAATATTGTCTGTGGGAATGACACCCTGACTAGGAGATAGGTACGTATTAAAGCCTTCTTGCTCATAAAGACATAAATATTCGGGAGAAAGTTTATAAAGCGGTAAAAGAACCATAACTGGAACATAATAATGTTTCGCAGCTTGTGCAACTGTATACGTTCCGGATATTGCTTTAAGGCCACCATTCAACATAACCGTGTGCGTTGATACAATAACTTTATTGACACGCGACATCATTGCAAAAATTGCCGCATCTGAAATTAAAGTCGTCTTAATATTTGCTTTCGCGAGGTTCACTGCCATTTGGTGACCCTGAAAAAAAAATAAATCAATTTTATAATTACATAATTACAGTAAATCCATTTAATAATTACATAAATAAAATAAAACAATTTAATAATTACATAATTAAATTAAATCATTTTAATAATTAGAATTATAACTAATTAATAATTGGAATTAGAATTCAAGAATTATTAAGAAATAAAACAGCGTTGCCACAGGTCAGGGAAAAATCAGGGAAAAGTCAGGAATTTTTATTAAAAGTACTGTAAAAAATTTAATTTTCAGAATTTATAAGAAAATTCTGAATTTAGGTGACTTTTTTGTTTGCCGCATTAACTATAAAATTACAACAAATTTTAATACAAAACATTCGTTTTTTTCCATTTCTGACAAAAATTTCTATTTAAATAACTTAATTCTTGAAGAATTTCGATAAAATTATTACTTATAAATTCTTTAATGAATAATTTTACTTAAATAATTCAAAATCAATTGTGAATTTTAAAACAGTTGCGTTTACAATTTTCTTAAATAGATGAAGTTTAAAAGGTTTTAATTTGAAATTTTAAAAAATTTCAATTTTTAATGAATTTAATTAAAAATTTAAAAACACTAAATATTTTTGAAAAAGGTGAAAAACAAAATTAAGTTTTTGTGTCAACCCGGCAGAAACAGAAAATTAAACTTACTTTTAAATCAGATCCACCTTCAGCAACGATTACTTCAAATGTTCTGGTTTTAGCAGCTTTCTTAAAAAACTCTTCTACAAGTCTCGACCGACCAATTGTCAATATAATTTCACTGGAGTGAATGTGCTCCGAGGCTTGTTGTGTAATATTTTCGTAACTAAATCAAAATAATAATGGATAAAAAAATGAATTCAACTGAAATAAATTCAGTGAAGTGATTCATTATAATTAGATGTCTAATTTAAAAACAATTTCTATACCATGTTTCCAATTCAACTTCGAATTCATTAATATGTTCAACGAGAGCTTCTTTAAGAAATGGTACAGAGACATTGAAATCAATATCACGTTCATTTTTCGAAGTAATAATTTTATGAAGCGATTCCTGAGGATCAGCTTCTTCCGTTTTGTTCTTCAATTCCGAGGAGTATTCCTCTCTTATTATGTGCAATATCCGTCGAATCATATTTCCAATACACGTTTCTAATGGTATTTCCTTCATTAAATGCTTTCCATTTAATTTTACTAAATCCATAACAGATCTGCGAAAAAACGATTCGTATTCAAAAATCTGTAACTTTATCAAAATTTATCCCATTTTTCCTTTCTACTCACTGTGCAGTTTTCCATTCTGTATTATTTATTACTTCCTTTAATGTTGAAACAGTGACTACGACAATTTCATAAGTGCCTTCAATTTCACTAAATTAAATAAAAGAGAAAGTAATTAAAAAATTAATCCCTTATGTAAATTTCCCGAAAATATTGCAATTCAATTTACCCATGTTTTATTTTGTTGATTAAATTTAAAATCTTCTCGTGAACTTTTACATCTGACAAAGAATCCATTTCTTTGATTATAGAGCTTCATTAAATTTTTTTAGACAATTTTTTAAAAATAATTTACTATTTTTTATTCACAGATGTTTTCAATCAAATGTTTTTGACATCAGCATCAGCCTGAATTTTTAGGTTAGAAATATAAGCCAATGAGAAGTAGTTTACTCGATGACCAATCAGAATGTTGGGCGGGTATTTTAGGAAAGTAATTAAATTCTTATTGGAAATTATTATTAAAATTCTTCTTTTTGTACTCTTTTTATACTATTCTTTTGGGTTTTAGTTTTATTAATATTTAATTTATCAATTTTTGGTGATTTTAATCAAATTTCTGCATTATTCTTTTTGTTTTTACATATCCGTGAAGTTGTCTCTTTTTAAATTATTAAAACAGTGTGTACACTCTCTGCAGCAAGTCTGCAACTCTCTGTTTACTTCAGAGTATAGTATCTGATTGTTGATTGATATCCCAATAATATTTTTCGATAAACCCATAAAAATTAGAAAATATTGTTTCAAATGTAACTTTATTGTTACCGTTTAAATTAACTCTATTTATAATATAGAATTAAGTGGAAACAAATCACACTGTCAAAATGCCTAGTAAACGAAAAAAATACAACGCTCGATTTCCAGCAGTAAGTTAAACATGTTATTTTATCGTTTAATTTTAGTAAAACAGGGTAGATCTTTTACTTCTGTTATTATAAATAAAGATTAATTTTGTTGTAAACATTGTTGAAATTAGCCAAGTGTTGCGGAAATTTTATCGGGAGTAATATTAAATTCTAACATAACCTCACTTTTTTCTAGGGTCGAATAAAGAAAATTATGCAAACTGATGAAGAAGTAGGAAAAGTCGCTCAAGCAGTACCAGTTATAATTTATATCCTTTTTTTATACATTGCAGTAATTAATTAAAAATTATTTTTAATCGTTAAGCAAAAGAATTGTGTAACAAATTGTCAACTTAACGTTGAGGTTATATTGTGACATAATATTTAGAGTTGCCAACAATTATAGTATTTTACTTGTCGAAATTTTGATATTATTCTAAATTTTGTTTTTTTATTTTTTTATTAGTAAATAGATTTTTAGTATTTATTGTTTAATTATGACAGTATTCACGTTCTTGATTTTGTTTTTTCACCGAAATGTTCGTCCTTAACTGTTTATATACCTAGGACACTAGAATTATTTGTACATTCGTTACTAACGAAAACTATGCAAGTCACAAATTCTAAAAATGCTAAAACTTTGAGTCCATCTCATATGTGAGTAAAAATTTTATTCAAAAGAAAAAAATTCTTTGGTTGAGAAAATGTTTTCTAATTTTTTCGCTTTTTTTAGGAAACAGTGTATTTTGTCCGAAAGTCGTTTTGATTTTCTGAAGGATCTAGTAAAAGGCCTTCCTGACGTATCGGGTGCAGATGAAGATGTTCCAACTCCGCCACTAACACCTGCTCCAGTTAGTTCGATGCCCGGAAATATGGGCTGTCCACCTTTATTGATAAAATCCGAGCCCGAGTAAGTAAATTAAATTGTACATTGATTTCTTGATTTTAATAAATTATAAGGCTAATTTAATTGATTAATTAAAAAATATATTTATTAATTCAATATATTCATCAATTCAATAAATAAAACGTACTTTATTTTTTGAAATAGTTTTCAATTGGAGAAAAATTACAACTCATCATCATGTCGAGTGTCCAAGGATTTCAAGGGACTGGGACATTCAAATTCAAGTCAATTAACAAATATGTCGAGTGTCCCAGAATTCCAAATGTCAACACCAGCATCATTTGGCGTTCCCCAACCAAATTTTTATACAGAACTAAAGCCAATGAATTTGGTTGGAAGTCCATCGAAACTAAGCGGTACTAATCAGGCAATACCAAATTTCAGTCACACTGCCAATATTGATGAAGATTACGATACGTAGTAAGATTTTTTTTTCTAAAAATCTCTATAGTTTAAATATTAAGAAAAAAAAAGGAAAACTGTGTCCATATTGCTCTATTTAAGTCTGACATTTTAGTCAGTATTCTCATAAGTCAGTGATCGAATAATGTTTATATTTTACGTCAACGATGATGACTTCTTTAATTTAAAAACAAGAACATACAATTATGATCACAATTTATTGATTTTGTTCCAACGTTCAAATTGAAAAATCATTTTTGTAGAATTTTTTTCTTAGATATTTACATAAAAATCTATAATTTATTCCTTAGCTTAGATTTGTATCATGACTGATGCATATTTGTGGCATATATAATTATCAGTTTTTTTTTACAATTTTTTTTTTTTGTTTATTTTTCAACTTTTTAAGTTTGTAATTAAAATAGTTCACAAATGTTAGCTTTAATTCTTTGTATATTTACGTTAATTCATTTTTCTTTGAAAGGCACTTTTTTTCTTCGAATGTTCAGATAACTCGACATTTATGTAAATACATTATTCGAAAAAGTGCACATAAAAGAATGAAGCAAAAAAAAAATCAATTAAATATGAAAACTAGTTCGTAATTTATAAAACAATTTAAATATTTGGATAATATTTAAGTTTAACATTGTATCATGAAATAAAAGACTAATCAAATGATGAATATTGTCTACTTTAATGCAAAAATAATTAATTCAATTATTAAATTCTATTGTTTTTGAAAATTATTATTTTTAATCTAAGGAAAAGGGTATTTTGCTGAGTGAAACACAAAGTTGTAGAAAAAAGTACAAATATTTTAACATTAGTGCATTACAGGGTTTACACTTACAAAACTATTTCTACTACAACTATTTAATTAACAATTTTTTTTATATTTATTTACAAGGTAGCGCACTTTAAAAAAAAACATTTCTCTGATTTTTGTTAAACTCCAAAATTGAAAAACTTGACGATTATAATTAATAATCATTAAATTATTTTGTTTCTAAAATCTTTATCGCTTTTATTAATATAAATTTTGATTATTTCTAAAAGTTCTCAATGATTAAATAAGATTCTTTTTATTTCGATTTACAATATTTTTTAACTGAAAATGAAATTATTTTAATTATTGACAATTAGAAATTAATAAAATTATGTATTAAATGTCTGATATAAATAATATCTGATTATAAAATATGTTTATAATTATTACGTTAATTTGGTTAATATAATTTTTTTCGATACAATAACTTACAATTGATTTATAATTTTTACAATTAATTTTTATATAACAATTATTCCGTTATATTTTCAAAATAGATTTTTATTCAAAATAAAACTTCAATCGTTTAGAACTTAAAGTAACAATTTTTTTTTTTTCAAGATTTATTTTTAAAAAATGAACTTTTTTTTGTTTTTCTAGAAAAAACAAATTAAAAAATTAATAAGAAATGCGAAAGAAATTTTGAAAAAATTATGCGATGAAATACGGAAAAAATTATGTACACTATAAATTAATAATAATAATAATTATTATAATAATAATAATATACAATTCAATGATATTTTGTTAGTATTTTCATTTCGCTTCTCTTTAATGGAAGAAAATAAGATGTTTCAGCATTTTATGCCGAAATATTATGCTTTTATTACATAAGTTAGCATTTAAAATATAAATAAACATTTTTTATTCGTTGCTTAAAATAATAATTTTAAAATAAAAGAAAAAAAAATTCCAAAGTTTCAGAATGTTTATTCTATTACAATAATAATGTATTATAAGAAAAATAAAATTAATATATTTATAGTAGAATTTTACTACTAACGTCGATAAATAATTTAAACATGTTTGGCAGTTTATTTCTACTAATAAAGTTTAATCAAGTGATTTTTTTTCTTTAATTAAAGTCCAAAAAAATGACTTTAATAAAAAAAAGAAAAAATTTTGCTCTATTAATCATAAGGTCGATAATTTATTTTTATAATAATATTTATAAATATTAACATGATACTGGAATTGAATTATTTTTTATGTTATTTCAATTAACGACCTAATAATTATTCTAGTCAACTATTTATGTTTTTACTCAATGGTGCTTTTAATTAACAATATTAACTTTCAAAAAATTGTTAGCACCGACGTTTCAATGTTTTAATTTGTTTAACTAATCCTTTTTACTACTTAAACACTAAATTTTTAATATCTTTCAAAATTTACATTAAGCACCAAGACATTATAACCAGTTAATGTATAATATATACTTATTTAAATCTATTTTAAATATAATAATTATAATATATAATAATAATTTTAATAATAATAATAATATAATAATAATAATTTTAATAATATAATAATAATATAATAATAATAATTATAAAAGATAATAATAAAAATAGTAATAATAATAGTTACAGTGATAAGAATAAAAATAATAATAGCAATAATAAATACCTATTATGCGTACACGTTTTTTTATAAGAAAAAATATTCTTAATTTGTGCGTTTTTTACGTTAAAAAAATTTTCTATTTCATTAAAATTAAGATTTTGATCTTAATTCAAAAAAATAATGTTTTAATCCTAATTTTGTCAAAATTGAGATTTTGATCTCAATTTTATTTTAAAATTAAGATTAAAAATTGTTTAAGTAAAAAAAAAATGTCTGTTAATTTGATAAAACGATAAATAAATTGATTCTATTGTCTTTTGAGAGAGCATTATCTTTGAGTTTTAAAAAAAAGTTGAGAATTTCTTTTATAAATCGACTATAATAATTTTTTTTCGGTTAAAAAAAATTATAATTTAGTTACTGTAAATTAATTATATGTACAAAAATGTCAATTATTTGTAAGGCAATGCAATTGTGAAAGTATTTTATATTTCTATTCTTTTCTCTAGATAATTAATAAAAGAAACCAATTTACTAATTATATTCACTGGGACAGTAGCTAATAATTAAAATTTATTGCACTCTTGTATTTTTATTAAGACTCAATATGAAAAAAATTATCTAATTTTCGTTCAAAATTGAAATTTATTTCCGTCTATTTGAGTGCTGAGCGTTTTTCTAGTTCTTTACAGAAAATATGTACATCTTTTTTTTTAATTTTGACGTTTTTTTGAAAATAGTTCCTTGAGATGAAGGTACAGAATAATTTCTGTTGTATGTTGAAAAAATAAATTCGAAAATTGAAATTACAGAGGTAAAAAAAACATTGAAATAGAGCATTGTCTTACAATTAATTGTCGACATTTCCCTCGTAAAGCGATTCGCATTTTTCTAATAAACGAAGAATCGGACTGATATTGTATTGAAAGAGGGTTTTCGAAACGAGCCTTTCAACGGTTAATCTCAGTCTAATAAGCACTGTCATGGTATTGTCCAATTCATCGCCACAACAAGACACAAACTCGGACCAATTTCTCTTAATGTATTTCAAAAACCTGAGAAGATAGAGTAAAAAACATGTCTCCGTACCAACTAATAAATCAACAAGTACCGATGGATCGTAAGAAATTGCTCGAACAAATTGCATGAAAGTCAACGTTGGTCTCAACATTGGTCCCAAATCATTTTGCGGTGGACCTCGATAAAATAATCCAACGGCCACGTCCAAACAACAGACCATTCCCTCAATGAGAAAATCATCCTGATCGTTAAATACCTGAACGACCCATTGCGACAATGGCATTTCCGGATGAAATGGCAAAAGCGTTTTCACACAATGATCCAATTGTCGTAACACCTCACGAATACTTCTCTCAATCACCGCCATATCAGCGTCGATATCCTCAGCCTCCGAACCCAGTGACGAATCACTCGAATCACTTCGTGTCTCCTTCACCGTGACAGCCACACTCTTCAGCACAAGTAGAACAATTTTCTGCAACAACGGTCGATCACCATCGCCAGAACCACCACCAAAACGCCCTGAACCCTGCCGATAGGGCAAAGCGTCCAATAATCTCCAATCCTTCACCGCGCGGACAATTAAATGCGCCAATGAGCACGGTTCATCCGGAAGAATATCCTGCAATGACAAAGTACTCCCATAGCAGAGAACTTCATTAAACAATCCAAGAAGATGTCGCCAAATAACACCCGGAACATTCACATTCAAATGCATCACCATATTGTCCAATTGCGAGAAGAACATTTTCGTATCAATCACCGAGAGATTTGCCTTCACCGATATTATCGATTCCCAAAGTTCAAGGAATATTAGCACTGCCGATTCATGTTGCGGTGTATAAGAGCCGAGTATCGTGTCAAATTTCGAGACTAAAATAATCCACTTTGATTCCAATGCCTTCACACACATTGCTTTCACTGGTGTTGAATCCTCCGACTCGGGATCTAGTTGAATAATATTACAATGTAAAGAAACACCGGGATTTTCAGCGTCCTCGACGGGATGTCGTAGATCGTCCCTATGCTCGACCACCCTCTTCACCACGTCCAATGTGAAGAGCATTTGACTCGGTGAATGTGTATTTAATAAAGATTGTGTCAGTCGATCGAGCCATGCCGGTTCAATATTCTCCTTGGTCACAATGAAAAATGAAGCCAATGCACGACTTGCGGCAAAGGAAATAAATTTATTTGACGTACCAGAGAGATCGATTATTTGATCAATAATCCCGTGTTCGTTACGTGCTAATGCTTCACAAACGTCTGCGATACGACTGCACATTATGTGCTTTGTACTCTGTTTAATAGCGACATCGAATAATAATTGTAAGGCACTTATAAATTCGAGTGTTTTATCCGGTTCCCAATCGGAGAGTAATTGCGTTCGATATTCACCATTTGACGTTTCAATTGTCGTACCAGTGAATGGTTTACGTAGACTACTCTCGGGAATATTGCACAGACATTGTGCGAGGAGACTTGTTTGAAACCTTTCGATTTCGGTGATTGCATCATCTTCCTCCTCTTCATTTTCGATACGTTGCTTTTTCTTTGCAGGTTCCTCCATCGTTTCACTGGGAGGATTTACACCTTGTCGTCGAAGTACCATCAGCGAATTACTGACGTTTTTTTTCCTATTCCCTTCTCATTCTCTCCATTTTAATCAAATAGGGTTTTGTAAATTATTTCCATTTACAATGTAGACGATGGAATGGTTTTAATTTCAGCTGCCCACCTGAAAGAGAGGAAATTAATTAAAAACAAATTCATTTTTCTCTGAAATACTAAAACTAAATCAAGATTGCGACAATAATTTTGATTTTTCCTGACTTTTCCCTAATTTTCAGACAAAATTTTAACTTTTTCCTTGAAGAATATTCTGATTCACTCTAAAATTATTAAATACTCAAAAAAAATGTTTTATTACATTTATTTACGAATTTCTTCAAAAGTAAAATTATTCGAAAACCAATAAATAATTCTTTTTTGAATAAATATTTAATTATTATTTTTCAGTAGGAATTAAAATTCTTCAAAAGATTCAAATTCAAGACCTTTTTGAAATTCAACAAATTGTAAGAATATTAAAGATGACTGAGTGATAAAATTATTTTATATTATTAAAATATTGTTACTTTAACATCTACAAAATTACTTTCATCATTTCAATTTAATTATTATTTTCTAGAATTTATAACTAAAATTCTTCTGTAAATTATAATTATTTTTAATAATTTTTTAAAAAGTTCTTTGAAAATTTTCAATTTCATTTCTTCATAATTCAATTTTACGAAATTTCATTGATTATTCGAAAATTCTTCAATTAAATACAAATTAAAAAATAAAAACTTTAAATATTTTCAAAAGAAATTCAATCAAATTTAAAAAAAAAAAATTAAGTCTACAGAATTGTTAGTTAAAAGTATGAAAAATTCATATTTTCAAAGATTTTAACTTGAAACCTTTTCAAAATTCAATTATTTTTAAAAATCCACGCTCTAATGCTTTAAATATTCAATTATCTAAAATTTTTATGTAAAATTAATTTTTGAATTAAATTTTATTTGAAAATTCCACGAGAATTCAAATATTTAAATACGAAAATGATTTCTTCAATAATTGAATGTTTTTTAAAATTCAATTCTCAAAAAGAATTTTTAAATAATTGAATTCTTTTGACGAATTTTAATAAAATTCTTTAAAATAATTACATTTTTCGAGGAATTTGATTGAAATTGCATTAAAAATTATTAAAATCCTGGTATTATTTATTAAATCAATTTTTATTTGAAAATTTGACGAGAATTCAATTATTTAAAGACAAAAATTAATAATTTATTGCATATTTGAATGGTTTTTAAAATTCAATTCTCAAAAAAAATTTTATCAAAAAAATTGTTAAGTAATTAATGGAATTATTGAGAAGTAATTTATAAAAATTTGAGAAATAATAGAATTCCTGTGAAAATTTTATTATTTATAAAAACAATTAAATGTTTGTGTAGAATTTTAACAAAAATGTTTTGTTTAAATAATTGATTTTTTTTTTTGAAACTGTTATTAAATTAGTGGACTATGAAAATTATTGAACTGCTGCCAAGAATTTTATCAACATTTTTGAAAATTATTGAAATTTTGCGATTAGTTTTATTATTTATGAAAATATTAGAATATTTGTAAAAAAATTTATTTATTTATTAAAAAAAAAGTTAAAGGTTTGCGTAGAATTTTATGACATTTTTTTTTTAATAATTAAATTCTTTTGAAATTTTTTTTAAAAATTGATAATAAAAATCGTTGAATTGAGGAAAATTTTTAAATGTAATTGAAATTTTACAAGAATTTTATTAAAATTTTTGAAAATAATTGAATTTAGGAGAAGAAATTTATTATTTTTTAAAGATAATTGAAATGTTGACCAGAATTTTAAAAAAATTTTAGAACATAATTTAATTTTTTTGAAGAATTTTATTACTTTTGAAAATAATTGAATTTCTACTATCATCAGCTGTAAGTGCTCCAAAATTAAATGTTTTGAGTGTTTTTAACTTAAATTCTTGTATAAGTCTATTATTTTTAATAATGATCTAAATATTAAAAAAATTAGATAGTTCTTCAAGAATTAAGTTATTTAAAAAGAAATTATTGTCAGAAATAGAAACAAGATGTTATTTTACAAGTCTCTATAAAATTCCACAACAAAACTGTAAATTTACTGAAATTTCTTTTTACAGTATAAATAATCACAGTAATTAAGATTCTACAAAATAAACAAACGTCATTGAAACGACATTTCATTTGGAAGCAATAAGCAACAAGTGTCAAACTCGACTGCAGAAAAAATAACCTAGAAATTCGAAAACTGTCAAATCTCCAGTTTTTTAATTTTGAAAAGTAAAGAATGTCAGTGTCAATACAGTTAGCAGATCAAAACAGAAGCAATAAAATTTTTTTTTGGAAATACAGTAGCGAAATTTAAATTCAAATTAAAATTCTCTATTATCAACTATTAACAATAGTTTTAATCTCAGATTTAAAGAATGTCGCAATAAATACCTCTATATCAGTGGAATATGTCATTTTTGAAATCCAAATTCTATCCATGATTTTTCGATTCATTACACTGTTGTATAAATGACAATCAATGATTCCTTCCTCCCTTTCGTTTTGTAATAATTAAAAATCAATCAAAGCACACTTTTTGTCACAATATTGTAAAGATACAATGACTTTCTCCGTTCATCAAAATGATTCCAAGATGCCCAAAGGGATGAAAATAATTTTTAACATAGATTCCACAATATAATCTCTATATAAATATGACGCTCACTAGTCCGTTTTGTATGTAATTCCCATTAGAAAAACACTCGTTGATAAACTTGTAATGACAAATTATTTCTCAATGAAAATAATTGTCTTGTTAAACTTTAATGAATTTTTCAAATAAAACTTTCGACTTTTTTAATGAAATAAATTTATTTTTTGTTTGCAATTGAAGAATATTATTTGACTAGGAAGTGACTGTTGCAGCCAACGGGAAAAGGTTTGCCTTGTTGCCAAATGTAACTGCTACTATGTAAAAATGTGAAATTGAGATAAATTTTTGGAAAAATGGTACGTGCTGTTATCAAAATGACAGTATGGGTTGAAAGTTAGTTGAGAGTAGTTTGCTAATTGTATTGGGATGAATTTATTGGAGTTATGCATTAATTTTTTGTACGGCATCATGCAGAGCTGCGTAACACAGTAGCTGCTCCTCGCAAATTCCACAACGCACTAAACTAGGATTATGAAAATCGCTTAAATAATTGATTTCTAAACAATTTCGTTGTTTATTAAATATTCAAAAATGATGTTTAATTGGGTTTTAGTTTATAAAAATGATCGATTTCAAGAAAAAGAATTGAAAATAAGGGGAATATGTGGCAACATTGCATCGGAACTAGCGCCATTTGGAAATTACGAGAAACATTTGTGTTTACCATTCGAGATGGAAGTCGCCACGTGCTTCTTACTTTGACCGCCAGATGTCAGGGTGAGGCACTTTAATGAATTTAAATGCTGCCGGTTGCGATAGGTTAGTTTTTCATTTTAAGTTTCAAACTGTCAAGATGTTTTTATTTTCTCGTTATTTATTTATTTATTATAGAAATAGAAGGTATCACTTTCTTAGTTTTTCATACTTTTTAGAATGAAACGGAAATGGAAATACAAAGTTTACTCCCGAGGAAGCAAAATAACTCACTGTAAGGATTAAAAAAACAAAACAAACCCAAAGATGAAATTGTGATGCGAAACTTTTGGTAAGTAAAGTACGTTTTTGCAATTTTGTGATAATAATTATAGTTTTAAAATTTATTCTAAACTAAATTGTTCGATACAATTTGAAAAATTTTAGAAAAATTACAGATTGCAGAAAAATTTAATTATTTTCCAAAGTAATAAAATTCTTCGCAGAAATTCAATTATATGTTCAACAATTTTTGTTAAAATTTCAATTATCTATATAAATAATAAAATTCTTCTTCAAAATTCAATTATTTTCAAAAATTTTAATAAAATTCTTCTTCGAAATTCAATTATTTTCAAAAAATTTAATCAAATTCTTGGCAAAAATTCAATTGCTTTCAAAAATTTTCCTCAATTCAACGGTTTTCAATATCAATTTTAATAAAAGTTTCCAAAAGAATTTAATTATATTCAAAAAAAATTTCATAAAATTCTATGCAAACCTTTAACTTTTTTTTAATTTTTAATAAATAATAAAAATTTCACAGGAATTCAATTATTTTTATAAATAATAAAATTCTTTTCAGGAATTCAATTATTTTCATAAACAATAAAACTCATCGCAAAATTTCAATTATTTTCATAAATAATAATATTTTTTACAAAGATTCAATTGTTTTCATAAATAATCAAATTCTTTTTGGAATTCAATTATTTTCATAAATAATAAAACTCATTGCAGAATTTCAATTATTTTCAATTGAATTTTAATCTAATTACTCGAAAAATATAATTATTCTTAAAAATTTTATTAAAATTCGTCTAAAGAATTTAATTATTTGAAAATTTGTTGATAAAATACTTGTCAAAAATTCAATTACTTTTATTATATCTACTATTTTAATAAAATTTTCCAAAAAATTCAATTATTTAAAAAATTGTTTAATAAAATTCTATGCAGAAAATTTAATTGTTTTCATAAATAATAAGAATTTCCTAGAAATTCAATTATTTATCAAATTTTTATAAATTTCTTCGAAATAATTCTATTATTTTCATAAATAATAAAATTTTTTTACAAATATTCTAATATTTTCATAAATAATAAAACTAATCGCAAAATTTCAATAATTTTCAAAAATGTTGATAAAATTCTTGGCAACAGTTAATAATTTTTATAGTCTACTATTTCAATAAAATTTCTATTTAATCAAATTTTAATAAATTACTTCTCAATAATTCCCTTATTTTCATAACTAAGAAAATTCTTTTAAAATGCAATTATTTTTAGAAAATTTATAAAAATTCGTCGAAAGAATTAAATTATTTATAAATTTGTTGATAAAATTCTTTACAAGAATCCAATTTTAAGAAACATTCGATTACTCAATCAATTATTAATTTTTTTCGGCTCGGTGAAAATAGCGACCCGCCGGCCGCCAGCCATCAGAACGCTGGCTATCAAAAATTGTTTTAGAAAATTCCTATTGGTTCAATGAAAAGAAGCATTAATCCCTTTTTAATTTGCGACCATGAAATAAACATTTGGTCTAAAATTGTTCGAGTTATGAATTTTTTTTGAACTTTTTTTCCAAATTTTCGTTTTTCTGATACGGGCGGGTGGGGACGCTGGCTATCAAAAATTGTTTTAGAAAATTCCTATTGGTCCAATGAAAAAAAACATTAATCCCTTTTTAATTTGCGACTAAGAAATAAACATTTGATCTAAAATTGTTCGAGTTATGAATTTTTTTCCGATTTTTTTTCCAATTTTCGTTTTTCTGATACGGGCGGGTGGGGATGCTGGCTATCAAAAATTGTTTTAGAAAATTCCTATTGGTCCAATGAAAAAAAACATTAATCCCTCTTTAATTTGCGACCAAGAAATAAACATTTGGTCTAAAATTGTTCGAGTTATGAATTTTTTTCCGATTTTTTTTCCAATTTTCGTTTTTCTGATACGGGCGGGTGGGGATGCTGGCTATCAAAAATTGTTTTAGAAAATTCCTATTGGTCCAATGAAAAAAAACATTAATCCCTCTTTAATTTGCGACCAAGAAATAAACATTTGGTCTAAAATTGTTCGAGTTATGAATTTTTTTCCGATTTTTTTTCCAATTTTCGTTTTTCTGATACGGGCGGGTGGGGATGCTGGCTATCAAAAATTTTTTTAAAAAATTCCTATTGGTCCAATGAAAAGAAGCATTAATCCCTTTTTAATTTGCGACCAAGAAATAAACATTTGGTCTAAAATTGTTCGAGTTATGAATTTTTTTTTTATTTTTTTTCCAATTTTCGTTTTTTTGAGTAAAGGGTGATTATTGCTCCTTAAAATGTGACAATTGAAAATTTTTTAAATATATTTATGATAGACAACGTTCCCACCCGCCCGTATCAGAAAAACGAAAATTGGAGAAAAAATCGAAAAAAAATTCATAACTCGAACAATTTTAGACCAAATTTTTATTTCTTGGTCACAAATTAAAGGGGGATTATTGCTCTTTAATAAAATGTGACTATTGCAATTTTTTTCTATAAACTGTATTAGCTAGCGTACGTTGTTTTTGCGTTGATTGAACCGTATTGGGCCACCGCGCTACTATATGTGTGTCGGCGCCTATGGATTCTTCTGATGGCTGGCGGCCGGCGGGTCGCTAGTTTCACCGAGCCATTTTTTTCGGTAAATAATTGAATTCTCGTAGAATTTTCTAACAAAATTTGATTTAATAATAATCCCAGGATTTCAATGATTTTTAATGCAATTTTAATCAAATTCCTTGAAAAATTTAATTATTCTTAAGAATTTTATTAAAATTCGTCAAAAGAATTCTATTATTTAAAAATTCGTTGGTAAAATTCTTTTTGAAAATTGAATTTTAAGGAAGATTCAATTATTCAAGAAATTATTTTCGTATTTAAATATTTGAATTCTCGTGGAATTTTCTAATGAAAATTAATTCAAAAAAATAACTTTTGCATAAAAATTTGAAGTTTTAATTTTCTAACTTGTATTTAATTGAAGAATTTCTGAATAATCAATGAAATTTTGTAAAATTGAATTGTAAACAAATGAATTTGAAAATTCTCAAAGAACTTTTTCAAAAATTATTAAAAATAATAGATTTATAGAAGAATTTTAGTTAAAAACACTAGAAAAAAATTCAAATTTTGGAGAAGTTACAAATTATTGTAGAAATTCAATTATTATTTTTAAGAGTAATAAAATTCTTGTAAAGGATTCAATTATTTTTACTAATAATAAAACTCATCGCAGATTTTCAATTATTTTTCGTACAATTTTAATTGTAATTCCTTGAAAATAGTAATTATTTTCATGCAAGTTTTAATAAAATTCTACAAAAGAATTCAATTACTTAAAAATTTGTTGATAAAATTCTTTATGAGAATTCAATTTTGAGAAACATTTTCTAATAAAAATTGATTTAAAAATGAATTTCAGTTAAAATTTTAGATTATAATTGAATATTAAAACCAATATAGCGTCAATTTTTAGAAATAATTGAATTTTCAAAATAATTATTTTGATAAAGTGTAATTGATTTTTTTATAGGTATTATTTGAAGGTTTTATTTTCTAATATGCATTTAATTGAAGAATTTAGGAATAATTGAAATTTCCTGAAATTGAATATTGTAAACAAATGGATTGGAAAATTGACTAATAACTTTTTCGAAAATTATTAAAAATAATTTATCTAAAGTAGAATTTTAGTTAAAAGTTTTTGAAAATAATAATTGAATTGAAATGATGAAAATAATTTTGAAGAAGTAAAATATTCTTATAATATAAAATAATTATTTTATCACTGGGCCATCTTTAATTATTATAAAACATGAATAGTTTTATAGTAAGGAAAAAATTTAATTTATAGTTTTCTTCCGCTAAGGATAGAAATAGTTAAAATATTCTCAAAATAATACACGACAACAATTTGAATGATGAAAATTAATATTAATATAATTATTGAATAAAATTGAAAGGAAATAAATTGCTGAGGAAAATAAAAGCGAATAAAATTGAGGAAAAATAATAATGGACATAAAATTGAAAAGGTCATAATTAAAAAAAATAAACAGTCACTGTCATCGGACGATATTAATGATTAATGAATGAATTTGGTCATTACTTTTAGTGGTTTTCTTCATCGTCGAAAAAGAAATACATTAGGAATAATTAATCTTGAATTATTTGCGGAAGCTTCTTGGGAGGAAAATGTGAATAGAATTTGTGTACATGTATATATACAACTATGAGCCAATCTAGTTTCCTTAGCGCCGGATCGTTAGGGTCAACAACCGGAAATACGCACAGGGTTGATTGCCCAGGAAAAAGATACCTATAAATTTTGTGGAGTGACAATCTTATAGATTGTGTTACTGTCTCTATAACAACACGTTTCTAGAACGATGGGAGAGAAAGGGAGACAAAAGGAAAGAAAAATAGAGAAAAAGAGAGGAGAGAGAAAGAGAGACAAAGAGAAAACAAAAGAAAAAAAGAAAGAGAGAAGAAAAGAGCTTTTATAGAATCATAAAAGTTAGAAAAGTATAAAAAATAAACGCAGATAGAGCAAAAAAAAAAAATGTCTTGAAATTCTGATATAGGTTTTTGAACAAGACAAACGAGTTTATGTGAGAGGGGGAATCTAAACTGTGCGTAGCTATGTGTTTTTGCTTCTTTATCTTTTTTACGAATTGCTCCTCTAACCTTTAGAGCCAAATCGATATTTGAAGCCATCATTTAACATCCTCGAGGGAGCCTTTATTCTTTCCCGTCTACATCTAGACGAGAATAATCCCCCCCTCGAAAAAAAGGGTCGAAAAAAAGTTGTCTAGAAACCCCAAAAATTTACAGATTACTCATTTTTCCATAAAAGCATGAAAAAAAAATTGTTTCAGTCGTTACTAAGTAAACAACTTTTTTTTTTTGGTCCAAGTCTATTATTCACATTTCAATATTAAACTTTTTAATTTTCAATTGAAATTTTTTTTTTTTAAATTAAAAAAACTGGGTTTGCCTCAAAAAATAAAATAAAATCACCACGAATTCTAAATTCTAATACAAAACCTTTAATTTTTTCTACTACATATTTAAAATTTTATAAAACTTCAATTTTGAATGAATTTCATTAGAAATTTTAAAAAATTAGATTTTTGAAAAATTGTAATAATTCAAATTCTTCTGAAATATTAGTTAAATTTTTTAATTAATTATTAAAAATAATGGATTTATAGAAAAATTTTAGTTAAAAACAGTAAAAAAAAAATATTAAATTTTGGAGTATATAGTTACAAATGATTGCAGAAATTCAATTATTTTCAAAAGTAATAAAATTCTTCGCAAAAATTCAAATACGTTCAAAAATGTTTGTCAAAATTTCAATTATCTTTATAAATAATAAAATTCTTCTTCGAAATTCAATTATTTTCAAAAATTTTAATTAAATTTCTTAGCAAACTTTCAATTATTTTCAAAATTTTTTTTTAAATTCTTGTCAAAATTTCAATTATTTTTATAAATTATAAAATTCTTCAAAATTCATTTATTTTCAAAAATTTTAATAAAATTCTTAGCAAAATTTCAATTATTTTCAAAATTTTTTTTAAAATTCTTGTCAAAATTTCAATTATTTTTGTTAATTATAAAATTCTTCAAAATTCAATGATTTTCATTGTTTACTATTTTAATAAAAGTTTTCAAAGTTTTCAATTATTTAAAAAGAATTTTTAATAAAATCCAATAAATTATTTATTTTTTTATTTAAATAATTGAATTCTCGTAGAATTTTCTAATAAAAATTTATTTAAAAATCATCCTAGAATTTCAATTATTTTTAATGCAATTTTAATGAAACTTCTCAAAAAATGTAATTATTCTTTAAAATGTTATTAAATTTCGTCGAAAGAATTTAATTATTTAAAAGTTTGTTGATAAAATTCTTTGAGAATTAAATTTTTTAGAGAAACATTCAATTATTTAAAAAATATTTATTTTTGTATATGTAAATAATTGAATTCTCGTAGAATTTTCTAATAAAAACAGTTTTAAAAATGGATTTCAGTTAAAATTTTAGATAATAATAATTAAATATTTTAAGCATTATAGCGTGAATTTTTAGAAATAATTGAATTTTAAAAATTTTTCAAAAACAGTTTCAATTTAAAAACATTTTTCAATTTCAAAAATTTTCAATTTTATATCTTCGAAAATCTGAATTTTTCATACTTTTAACTAACAATTCTGTAGAAATAATTTTTTTGAAAAAGTTTAATTGAATTTTTTCTCCAATTATTTGAAGTTCCGAATTAAAATCTTTGAAAATCTGAATTTTTTATTTGAAAATTTGAAAATTCTCAAAGAAAATTCTTCTCCGAAATTCAATTATTTTCAAAAATTTTCCCCAATTTAATGATTTTCAATTTATACACTATTTTAATAAAATTTTCCAAAAAAATTCAATTACTTAAAAAAAAATTTAATATAATTTTATATACCAAAACATTAAACTATTTTTATAGATTCTTTTCTTAAAAAGGACATGGAGTGGAAAGGTCGAATGTATCGAAAAGTATCGAAGTAAAGAATGGGCAATGAGAATGTAAAATCCTCATAGAAGGGTGTTTTTAAAATTGTTTGTACATGTGAAGGTGGCGCTGCAGTCGTATATTATTTAAAAAGAGCGCGAATATATAAATTTTATTTTTGTTAAGAAAAAGTACTTATAATAAATCTTATTTTGCATTGTCAAAAAAAACGTCAACATTTCAAATATAAATAAGCAAATTATTAACTGAAAAAATTTGAATATTATTATTAATGAAATAATGGACTTGGACAATGGACATATAAAAACTAGCACCGTAGACGGCCGCTTGCGGCCGTCGGAGGAGCTAGTAATAAAAATTTGACAGGAGTTCAGTTATTTACAAACTTTTTATAAATTTTTTCGTAATAATTCTTTTTAGGAATTCAATTATTTTTATTAATAATAAAACTGATCGCATAATTTCAATTATTTTTAATGCAATTTTAATTGAATTCCTCGAAGAATGGAATTATTTTTAATACAATTTGAATCAAATTCTTCGAAAATTTGAAGTTTCAAATTAAAATCTTTGAAACAATGAATTTTTTAAAAAATTATTAAAAATAAATGATTTAAAGAAAAATTTTGGTTAATAAATTTTAGAAAATAATAAATGAATTAAAATGATGAACATAATTTTGAAGAAGAATATTCTTATGAGTTATTGTATTTCAAAAAGGTTTTTTGAATTTAAATGTTTTGAAAATTTTTTATTCCCACGGAAAAATAATAATTAAATATTTATTTAAAAATGAAGTTATTGATGTTTTCGAATAATTTTAATTATGTAATAGAATATTTTATATTTTGTAATGTAATAGAACATTTTTTTGAGTATCTAATAATTTTTATTTTAGAAGATACTTTAGATAATTATTTAGAAAATAATTTTTATAGTGAATCAGAATATTTTTTAGGGTCAAGGAAGAAGTCAAAATTATTTTTGGAAATCAGAAAAAAATAGAATTGGTCAGGGAAAAGAAAAAAAAAATTTCCCGAAGATTTAAATGTAGAAAAGAAAAAATCCTTTCAAATTTTTTTTTTTGCTCATAGGGTAAACCAGACAGTAGTCGGCCATCGGCTCAAAAAGCTTTAAAAACAAAATTTTTTTCGATTGCAAATGTTGTAACCATACAGTTATATTTAAATGAAATATTAAACATAAACTTTATAACAAATGGTCACGAAATAATTAAACATTTTTAGATAAGTTAATGTAAGAACTAATTATGCGATAAACAATCAATATATGAGTAATAACCACAAAATTATCAAACAACGAGAGATATCGATTTATTAACAATAATTCTGAGATCAAAAATAAAAATATTTATACAAAAATCTATCGCTCAATACACATATGATATCATGTATACACACACTCATTCACAACATACAGCCACTGGAAACAACATTAATTTTGGTATATTACAAATTTAAAAAGGGGAACGAATAATAATATGAAATTGTAAAAATACGGACCATATAAAAAAAAGACTGCTCGTCGTCTATGAGCAGCCCGGTGAGGTGGAATACCAGGTGATGCTGTTGAATATAGAGCCTGAGTTCGATGATGTCCACAATGATTGCGTATGAGGTAAAATGTCATTACTCGCCTTGCCAGCAATGATGGCTCTGGTGCGGGTAGAAAATAGTAATATTATCCGGATTACCTTCAGTCACAAATATCCAGATGAAGGCTTCTCAATAATTCTCATTTACCAATGCACATCAAAATTAGGGACGATTCTCCAATACAATTCGCCACTCTGATGAAAAGAACAATCTTATGTAATGAACTTTTGTATTACAACTTTATAACCACCAACTTTACCTCATAAGTTCTCGGCGAGAGACATGAAAACTGGCTAAAACAGCTTATTCAACAGAAGACGACAAGTCACTGAATTATTAAGACGACGAAATGCGAATTAGTCCCTACTAATAATTCGCACTATTTCTCCCTACTTATTCGGACGTAGGTCCCCAAAAGGAGATTCGACCGTTTACGGAAATCCATACACATACATTCTCAAAACTTTTCTTTTCTCTATTTCCTTCATTATACCAATTTGCTACATTATTTCCCTTAATTATGACTATGTTTCACAAACGTCAAAATTACATATAAAAATTGGTTCCTTTTCCTTTACACAATATATAACAAAATCATTGCATAAATATTATTACCCCTAATATGAGTTTCACATATACTTCGCCGAACACTCACATACAGAATACATGATTAACATTTTTTACATATAGCTCTAATCGTTGTGATTTCATACCATACACTTTCCTTCGCTGTCGACGAAAATCTACAATTAATACAATAATAATAACAAACAATAAATTATTTCAATTATATTATATCAATTACTCGATTTTAACGATTATTCGTGATGATCAAAATCAATACTTCAGACCTCAAAATTGGTTCGATATTTTTTTATATGATATCGGTTATGTACTCCAATTATTTTCGTCGGCTCTTCAGGCAATGCTAACTCATATGCGTTATTTTTAAAATCTTTAGTTATGACATATGGACCATAATAAATGTGGAAAAATTTTCTAGTCACTTTTTTATACGCGTCAGAAATCTTAGGTATTTGTAATAAAACTTAATCCCCCTCTTTCAGGATTACTTTCGAGATCAGCTTTTGAGTACGCCCCCGTTTTTTAAAACTTTGGTTTATTTTTTCCCTCGCCAAAAATATTTTCGCATCTCTTGATATCTCCTGCGCTACCGGAAAACTCAGAATTTTTTGAACAGGATCGGAAGGCTTTACCCCGAATTAAAGCTCAAAAGGTGAATAACCGGTACTGTGGTGCGTCGTTACGTTTAAAAAAAATTCGATATCCACGATATGTTTACACCAGCGAGTGTGTTTTTCAGAACATAATGTTCTGAATAAACGCCCCAGCTCCCTCATCACCCTCTCCACCGGATTTCCCTGTGGGTGCCTTACTGACGAAAATATAAATTTTATGCCCAATTGGTCCAGTTTTTTGATCCATTTTTGAGAGGTAAATTGGGAACCGTGATCTGCCAATAAACGCCTCGGTTTTCCCATTTCAATAAAGTAATCCTCGCATAACTTTTTCAGAACGATTTCCGTAGTCTCTCTTTTTATCGGATATAATTTCACATATTTTGTGAATGCGTCTAAAACCACAAAAATGTACTGAACCCCCTCCCCCCACTGACCTTGGAAGCGGTCCATAAAAATCTACACATACAAGATTACCTGGTTCCGATGATTCAACCAACTTAAACGCTCCCTCCATTTTAATATTTACACTCTTTACTCGCTGACAAAGGTCACACGAAAGGACGAACTGTTTTACTTCCGGCCCCATTTTTTTCCAATAATAAAATTGTTTGAGATACATTAGAGTTTTGTACACTCCCGGATGACCCAGTTTAGAGTGGACGCAATTTATCATTTGTTTAGTTAAAATTTTGGGAATAACTACTTGCCACAATTGAAGGATTTTGTCGTGTCGAAATAAAATATTATTTTTTACTGTAAAAACTCGAGATTGTTATTGTTTTCATATTGATCCAAAATCATTTTAATATTTTTGTCTTCCAGTTGTAAATTAGTCAAATTCCTTAGAGAGTTTGTCAAATCTAATCCCAAATCGATTTCACATAATGAATAAACATTTGCATCAGATTCAACACCCATCTCCAAAACATCGATTGACAATTGATTCTGGACTTGACATTCAAATTTTCCTCTCGGGTTTCGGCTAAAAAAATCGGCCACGACATTATCCTTCCCCCGGCAGTAAGAGACGACAAAATCATATTGTCGCAAAAGCAGACTCCAATGAATCAGACGCGCGTTGAGATAGGCAGTTGATTGCAAAAATGTCAGCCCTTTGTGATCGGCGATAACATCAAATTGTTTCCCTAGCAGATACACTCTTAGTTTGGAGATAGAATACACGATCGCTAACAGCTCCTTCTCTGTCGTCGTGTTATTCATCTCCGCGCTATTGAGGCATCTGCTGACCAAGGAAACCACTCTATGATCACCGTCACCATCACACTGATATAAAACACCGCTCACTCCCACGTCCGAAGCATCAGTCTGCAACTTAAATCGAGCTTCTGGAATAAAGTGACTCAATTCGACACAATTTACAAATGCTAATTTCATCTTTTCAAATCTATAAAATGTACACATTCCCAAAAATTTTTGTAATTCGCGTTTATTTTTAGGTTCTGCAAATTTCGCAATCATTTCCAATTTATCGGAAAGAGGTTTAATCCCTTTCCTTGTCAGTTCGTGTCCCAAAAATTTTATCTTTTTCTGCAGAAATAGCGATTTATCTAATTTAAGAGTAAAATTTTTGTTTTGTAGTACTTCAAAAATTGCAACTAAACTATTAATATGTTCGTAAAAAGACCCTTTTGTTGCAATTAAAAAATCGTCTATGTAAATTGATAATACGTCATTGAATTGATCCCCTAAAGCATTATTCAAGGCGCGAATAAATGCTGACCCGGCCGTCTTCAATCCGAACGGCAACCGGCAGAATTGATACATTTTCGAGTCGTAAACGAACGCCGTATATTTTCTATTCTCTTCATGAAGTGGTATCTGCCAGTATCCAGTTTCCATATCAACAACCGTCATATATTCCGTTCCGTAGAATTTTGGCATTAATTCGTTAATTAATGGCGGTGTCTCGTGATCTGCTTCGATAATGTTATTTATTTATATCTAGCGTCTAAACAAACCCGGACTGACCCATCGTTTTTTATCGCGATTCGTAACGGATTACAATATTCAGCATCGGCCCGTTCAATAATTTTAGCTTTAACCATATTATTTATTTTTTTTCCTACCGGATCCCGTAATTTAAATGGAACCGGGTAATGTTTTCAAATATACGTTGTAAGATTTTTTATTCTCAATTTATATGGAGTCGTGTATGCACTTTCACTTTTTGGCGTAAAAAGTTTTTCAAACCTCGACATTTTTTCGATAAAATGTTCTTTTTCATTATTCGATAAATTAGGCACACTCGAAATCGTAGAACGTAATTTTTCTATGAAAATATTCGTATTCAAAACCGACTGTTCACAAGAAATCACCGACACCGAGCATGAGTCATCATAACAATTTTTCTCGTCTAAACTATCACAATAAGAATCACCGTCATTATCCTCGATAAACACTTCACCCTTATCTAAATCATTTTTAAAAATTGCATTTATTTTATTCGATTCAATTGATTTATTTAGATAAATGTTATTACTCTCCTCTTTTTTTTTATTTTCGAATAAATTACGTTCATCCAAATCATAGTGGTCATTATTATCGTAATCATCTATCTTTCCTTTATCAGGACTGACGTCATCTTTTGTTTCTATCATTTGTATATATTTAAAATCCCCCTGTGATTCAATGCGTTTCCATTCATTCGACGGGTATTGATCAAATTGGACGCGTTCTTGAGGTACAATAATCCCCCCTATAGTCATAGACAGATTTTTATAATTGATAACTACTTTATTTTTTGATAACCAATCGTTTCCTATAATTATTTCGTTTGATAATTTCGGTACTACTAAAAAAGTCGATTGATATTTGTCCTTACCGATAACGATTTCGTGCAAAATTTGTTTTTTTATTACTGTAGATTTTTTTCCAACGGCCGTGAAAAGTTCAACATTTGAAACCGGTAATTCGCTAAATTGACCGTGGGACAAAAAATAATGATAACATTCTTCCGATATTGCAGTTTTTTGGCTGCCCGTGTCAATCAATGCGCGTATCGGAACTGAAAAAATATTTACTATAAGTCTCGGACACAGCAAAATTCGTGACAGATTTTTGGATCCATTATTCTCATTATCTTGATCAACGTCATTTTCAATTACTGTTTTTCCTAAATTCTAAAAGTCTTGATACAGATGTTGGCACGATGCTTGGACCGATAGCACCGCGCCAGTTATAAGTTTAAATTATTCTTGCATAAATGTTGATTATAGGATACACGGTGATTTGAGTTAAATGAGGGAGTAGAGAACACTCATATCTGGCAATTGTACACCATTTCGACGATTGATTGTATCAAGATGCGAATTTTGTAAACTAGAAATGCGACTTGTATTTATTTGTTGCGAGTTTTGTTTTCGGCTGTTTTGATTATCTCTAAACTGAACTTGATGATTATTATACTTATTTTCACTTTTATTAGTCTGCGAATTATTTGCGGTGTTTTGATTATTCTGATTCGTCTGATGTTTTTTTTGAACGTTAGTTTTATCACTAAATGTAAGGTCAAGCAGTGTTAACGTTTGAGAAATTTTTTTATAATCAGAAAAATCTACTGCAGCCATTGCTTCGCGTACACGTATTGGCATTTGAGCAATTATTGTATAATGCATTTCGTAATTTTCAATACGCGGAATGTATAGGGTCATTAACAATAATACTACCAACGTTTAGCAGGAAAAAAAAAATTTTTATCTCATTTGGATTTGCAGTTATTCAAAATTTAGAGGTGGCCGACCACTGTACAGAGGGTTGCCAACTACTGTCTAGTTAACCCTAATCAGAAAATTAGTTACCCAAAGATTTTTGAATTTAAAAAAGAAAAAAAAATTCTCTGTACAGCCTTGTTTCGACAGGTGGATCGATTTGGCAAGCAATGACCCCTGTGTGTGGTGTGGTGTGTCTCGCTTTAACATAAGCCGCCCCCACTCGCACTCGTCTTTCTCTCTCTTTCTTTTCCGCGGAAACTCCCTCTATTTTCCCTCTCAGTAAACGACTGAATCTCGAGGAAAGCGCGCGGCGCTCAGATTCACTTTTCTCTTGTTGTCAGTTTGGAGAGTTCGGTTTCAAACAGTTTGAAACAAGTTGGAAAAACTTTTTTTTTCTTTTTTTCTTCTCTCTCACTCACTCTTCGTTTTGGTGACGACGATTGCAATTCAATAAATTGACTCTGATATAATGCACGTGATAAAATACACGACCGTGATCTTCTTCTTATTCTTCTCCAAAAATACACTACGTCGACGCTTCACGTAGTAGAAATTTTTGTATATATAAATTTTTACCCGGCTCGTGGAGAAGAAAATTTTTTCTGGCCTAGAAAAATCAATGTACGTTTATTTTAATAGTAAATGATATACTAAATAATAAAATAATACAGAAAAAGAAAATAATTCTCTCAGTTGATTTTGTTAGGTCAGAAAGAAACTGTTTTCTTTTCTATATTTTTCCTGTGAGTTTGTTTTTTGCTTTGAAAACATTGACCTGAGAAGATCCATTCGCTTGAACTCTTTAGTAGAGGTCAGTTAGGGAATTTGAAGGTAATTTTAATAATTATTTTTTCCTCTCATAAATTATTTTTTAGGAAATTTTTCAAAATTTGTAATTTTCTTTTTCGTCAAGAAAATGTTCATCTAAACTTTAGTTATTGATAAAGTAATTAATTGGAGTAGGAATAAAAATTCGAAAATATATTTTTTCGTATGGAAAAAATATTTCTTGTAATATTAGTGAATAAGAGGCCTTTCTTCGACCCTCAATAAGAATAAGTCTATTTATAATTGTTCACTGATTCTAATTTAGACGTCTTCAAGAGGCGGAAACAAAATTTAGCAGTAAAAAAAAAGTCTACTTTGTAGTGAGAAACAAATTTTATTATATTTCTTAAAAATAAAACTTTTAGTATTTTATTTGAGTATTTCAAAATTTAGATTGTTTCGTCCCACTTTTTTAATTACCGGAATGAAGAAACAGATTTTATTTCAAGATTTTTAAAAAAAGAAAGTTATTGTTAAAAATTTCTTTCTCGTGGAGAAAACTTTTTATTTATTTATATTAATTTTATTAATTTATTTATTTTAATTTTGCAAAATATTATTTTTTATTTATAAAATCTAGCAAATATTAAATTTATTTTAATTTTAATTTCGCAAAATATTTTTGTATAAAATCTATTAATGGTAATTATCAAATTTATTTTTATGCAGGTAAAAATGTATAAAGGAAATTTTTTATTTTTTTTCGTATTCATTTTCATATTTTTTTTATTAATTAGCGTGTATATGTAAACAATATGTGTAAACATGTTGCTTTAAAATTTGTCCAAAATTCAACAAGTAACTATATTAATTATTATGCAAGTATAAACCTCGAAAGATATCGTGTAGAATTTAATTCAAGTAAATAACAAAATATTTACATGCATATAAAATAGAAAATATTACAGACATTATTAATATTATTATTATTATTATTAAATTAATATTACTAAATTAATATTATTTTTTTATTCTTGTTACTCTATTTTTATACTTATTATTATCATTATTGTTATACTATTTTTTTATTATTATTATTATTGTAAATAATAATTAAATGTTATTATTATCTATTGTTTTCCTAGTATAATGTTTATTTTTTTACAAAAGAAAACGGGGAAAATGTGTAAAAAATAATAAAAAAATTTTAACTTTAGTGAAAAATTGTAAAAAATATTTTATTTTTAACTAATAAAAGATTTTAGTTGTAATTTAACTAAAAGGGGAAAGAAAACCCTGAGTCATTTTAATTAATTTTCTTTGGGGTGTTTATGGCATAAAATAACTCTCTCGGTAAAGATTAATGACTCTCAATTATCTAAATGCTAAAAAAAGCTCTAAGAATTTTTTTACAACAAAATATATAATTAAAATACTTCTTTCTCGTGCGATGGGAATATAAAAAATTAAATACATATACATTTATCATTTATAATTATATATTTAATTAGATTAATAAAAAATTAAAATAAAAATAGAAATAGAAAAATAAATTAAATAATTAAATTAGATGCTTAAATTAAGGGCATTTGAAACTTGATAACGTCACACATGCTTTGCACAAACTGAAACGTCATCAAGGTTCAAATGCCCTTAAATAGTTGAATTAAGTAATTAAATTGAGTAATTAAATTAAGTAATTTAGTATAAATAATAATTCAAATAAACAAATAATTAAACAAGTAAATAATTAAATATAAAATTTAATAATTAAACTGAATAATTAAAAAAATTATTCAAGAATCTAATAAGAAAACCTGTCTCCAAAACTTTTATTTCTAGAAAAAAAGGATATTCGTAAAAAAAATTAAATTGAAAATTGTTATTTACTGTATATTTTATGAAGTAAAAAAAAATAAATTAGAGTTGGAAATTACTTTCAATATTTATATGCAGAAATTGAATATATATATATATGTATATAGTTGGAGGCAATTAGAAAATAAGGAAAATGGAGCGAAGAATCTTGTTAAGATGAACAAATATAGTAAACTACTGTTGTAGCAGAAGGGCAATTTAAAAGACTTTACGAGTGTTAACGTAGAAAACGTCTTAAAAGTTGGATTACAGACTTAAGTAACTTAATTCTGATATAAAATGAAATTGAAAAATGTTGAGAAAAATTATAGTTTTTTAATCGATGGAAGAAAAATTAATTACTTACACTAAATTAGTAGAAGTGCAATTACATTTTTTGTCTTATTTTCTTCTTTTAATTATTTTTCAAATTAATTTTTTTTTTATTTCGTTATTTTAATTATTTACAGTTTCAATTAATTTTGCAATCGTTTTTTTTTTATTTCGATTAAATTTATTGTGCTTTATTTCGATTTATTTATCTATTTATTTACTTACTTACACTATGGAAATTTAATTATTTAATTAAAAGTAATTTAAATTTAATTTAAATTAAAATTTTATTTAATTTCATTCAAATTTAATTCAATTTAATTTAAAATTATGTAATTCAAATTATTACTCGTTTATTATCAAATAAATATTTACTTGAATCAAATAAATTTTATTTGAACCAATAATTTCAGTATTTGGAGCGTATACCATTTAATTTATTGTTTTAAATAAAAATTATTTATTACAAAGAAATATTTATAGTTGAGATATAACAGACAAGTAATTTTATTTATTTAAAAATAAATATTTATTTATAAATATTTATAACAATAGTTTAAATTTATTTCTTTATTCATAATAAATATTTATAATGTTGTTATAGTTGAACCGTCATTATTTAATTGTTTAATTAAAATAATTAAATTTTAAATAATGAAACAAATAATAATATTGTTTATTTTATTTATTATTTATTAAATAAATAAATATTATAAATATTTATTTAAAAATAAAATTTTCTCTCAGTGTACTTATTTATTTATTCATCATATACGGGACTTGTCTTTTCGTACAAAAATACTTTTGTTTAAATTAATATTTTTCGATTTGCAATAATTTTTTTATTTTTATCTGAACTTTAGTATTTAGAGAAAAATTTACTGCGTTTATTTATTATTTTTCGTGTATAGTTTTTCTATATTTTTTTCTTTACTTTTTTCTACACTTTTTTCTACACTTTTTCTATGCTTTTTAATCTTTTTTTTTCAATTCTTTTTTCTATACTTTTTTTTGTACTCATATATTTCTTTTCCCTTTAAATTTCTCATGTTTCTGCGTGTGTGAAAATATTTTTCCATTAAAGGAAAATATAAATTGTATACATTATACATATAAAAATTTGAAAGGATTTTTTAGGATTTGTATGCGCAGTGATCGAGAAAGATGATCTTTTTCTATTGAAGCTTGCGACTCTAGAAATTTTTTCTCATTACGATATATATATATTTCATAAAACTAGCACGTACTCTAGGATCTCGGAATGCACTCAATTATTATTATTGAAAATACCTCACAATTGTGAGCTGTTTGGAATATAATATTCTTCTGTAAAACTGGAATTTCATTGGAAAATTATTATTGCAAATAAAAATGAAAAAAAAAAAATGAGAAAACAACCGTTTTTTAAGGAGAGGGCATAAAAAAATTATTCTTTTTATTTGTTCACATAACTGCAACAGCAACAACAAATAAATTCAAATTTTATTTATAGAAATTTTTACAAATAAAATCAATTTATTAATTAAATTAAATTATACTTTTAAACTAAATTTCGATATAATGATGAATAATAATTACATCAATTATTTGTATTATTTTGTTATATATTTTATTTATTTATTACGAATAGTCAAAAATTTTGAGAAAATATGCTTTCAAAATAGACGGATTATAATTTCGTTCGGCGTTAAGTGGCCTAAATGTAAATGTCACTAGTTTGACATTTAAATGAAAACATCTTTTTATTGAACTTGGTCTGAAATTCCTCAAAATAATCAAATTTAGACGTCAACTATTTTTATTTCATTTTTTTTTTATAAAATTCAACAATTATTGCATCTCTTTATTTTTAAAGATGGACTAATTATAGTCTTGTATTAAAATCCTTGACTCACATTATCAAAAAACTTGTAAAAAGAAAAACAAGTTTCTTCTTAACTATATAGAAAGTTTTTTTTATATTAATATTCGTCTATAGTTTTGTTTACAAATGTTTTACACATACATACATATATATATATATATGCATTTTAATCGCAGTAAATCAGATTAACTGGAGCATTTCATTATAAAATTACAAACACTTTAATAAATAAATGTGATTTTTGTTTTTATTTATTTATTTAGTATAAGTAAAGTTTTTATAAAATAAATATAGTTTTTTTTATAAAAATTATAATAAATAGTTTAAATATTATATTGAAAAAAATTGTGCAAGAAGATTTTTCTAATTGCAAAATATTTTCTAATTAATAAAAAATATATTTTTGTCTAATAATTTATTTATTTATTTACATAGGTAAACTGGGCAAGTGACATAAAAATAAATAATAAAAAAATAATTTGTAATTAGTACTAAATTATTATTATCAGTGTTACTATTATTATTATTATTATTATTATTATTATTATTATTATTATTATTATTATTATTATTATTATTATTATTATTATTATTATTATTATTATTATTATTATTATTATTATTATTATTATTATTATTGTTATTATTATAATTTTAAATTAAAAATTAAAAATATTTTTTAATTTTATATTATTATTTATTTATTATTCTGTATATTAAATATTTATTCATGTTAATTAGCTCTATTTTAGAAAAGGCCAAAGAGATAATTATTTTTCTAACAAAATTATTATTATTATTATTATTATTATTATTATTATTATTATTAATAATAAATAAATAAATAAAAATAAAATATTTACATTGATGGAAAAGTTATTAATATTTACAGAATAATAATTAATAATATTTACATAGCGAATAATATTTTAAAGATTTTTTTACATAATATTTTGAAAATATTTTCGTATAGAATATTTTAATATTTTTCTCAATGTTTTGAACCTTAAATAATGTTTATTACAAAATATGTAATGTTCATATGTTTCTTTGTATTGAAATGTTAAAAGCATCTGATTATTGAATATTGCATGTGAAATTGAAGTTTCAGGATATCTGATATTAATAGTAATTGAATGATGAAGCACTGCCATATTGAATTGAATCTAATTAGCGTTAAACCGTAATAATTAATAAGTATAAAATTCATATATTAAATTTTTTAGTGGGAAATTTTTTTTTAAATAATTAAATTTTAATTTAAGTTAATTAAAGTTAAAATAATTCACTGATTTACTAGGTATAATTTAAAAATTGTTTATCTCCAGTTGCGAAGTTTTTTCTTTTGTACAAAAAAAAAAAATTTATTTGATTCAAGCTATTTTAATTTACTGTTATTAATATTTGTTTTATAAAAATTATTTATTTATATTAATAATTTTCCAATTATTTTTTTTAATTCAATAATTTAAAATACCATTTTAATTTTTAAAAAATAGGTAAAGATTCTGGAAAATGCAAGAGACTAATGGATTCAAAAAAAAAAAAAATTATAAAAAAAAATAAATTAATTTTTTTTTTTGGTAATAAAAAAAAAGGAATTTGATTAAACGCGTAATTCAAAACGGATGAAATTCTCGTTAAAATCCGTTGAATAGCTTGTGAAAATAGTTGTTCCGAGGAATAGATATATAGATGAAAGGAAAATTGACGTATATCCGTTTAACTTCGTTCATAAATTTCCAACTATGTTGGCTTCTACCAACTCTTCAATATATTCGTCTTTTATTTTCAGTTCACAGAAGAAAATTATCTCGACAATCAACAATAATTAATTAAACAAAATTTTTAATTTATTGCTTCCCGTAATATTTTCCTTTTTACTGCTGCTCCTGAGAAATTTTCAAATAAAGTTTAAAGTAAAATTGCGCAAAAAAAAAGTAAGACATAAAATTAGGAAATTATGACCGATATTAAATAAACAAATAAATTAATAAATATATGAAAAAATTAAAAAAAATTATAAAAGTAAATAAAAAAATAAATACACAAATAAATAAATATTACAAAGAAAACTGAAAATAAAGTTGAAAATAAAGTTAAAAAATTAAATTTAAAATAAAGTAAAAAAATAAAATTGGAAATAAAGTAAAAAAATAGAATTAATAATAAAGTAAAAAATTAAATTGTTTTTAAAATAAAAATTAAAAATGAAATATGAATAGTGTAATAATCGTAAATCTTGATAGAAGAAATAATTGACCTCCAAAGTTTATACAATGTATTTAGTGAATTAAATTTCAGTTTTGAAGGATTATAAAATTTTCGCAAGAAATATGTAAATTGGTAAATTATACCGGGCTTAAGCTTAATTTAGATGCAATGAAAACTGTTGCAATGAACCATTAATGCCTTACCACAAATAACATTTCCAACATTTACGATCAGTAACAGCAAATGTATGTTAATTCCCTTTTCAAGCTGAAAATTAATAATCCCCAACATTGACATAATATTTATTATTAACAAAATTATATACTAAAAGAAATATAATCAAAATATATAAAAAAATAACAAAAAAATAACAAAATTAAAAATAATCTTATATAAACATTTAAATAACTAAAGATTATTTTTTCCATAGAAATTAATTAGATTAGAATATAGTTTCTCAATTTTAGAAAATCGATTGAGTAGGTAATAATATTAGAAATTCAAATTTATATTATTTATTTACTTCTTTTTATTTTAGTTTTTAGTTATTTTTTAAATCTATTTTTAAGTTTATTTTCAAATTTTATTTTTTATTTGTTTTTCAATTTACTTTTTTTCTTTTTAATTTCTCTGAAATAGGGAAAGTCTTAACTGAATTAACTTTAGGAACAAAATTAAGCTAACTTTAATAAATTAGCAAAGCTTTTAAGCTTTGCTAATTTACTAAAAGTAGCTTAATTTTTTCTCTAAAGTATTTAACAAAATAAAAAAAAATTAAAATTAAAATATTTTAATTATTATTTTACCTTTGAATTTGTGAATTTTAGTAGTAAATTAGTTGAAATCACTATTTATTAGCAAAATTTACTAAATTCAAAAACAAAAACTAAGAAAAAGTAAGAGAAAAAGTTAGAATTAGTAAATTTTACTAATAAATTAGTAGAAATTACTATTTATTAGTAAAACTTACTAATTCAAAAACAAAAACTAATTCTAATTAATTAGTCACTAATTCTAATTAGTAAAGATTTTTACTAATTCAAAATTTATAGATTGAATTATAATTCAAAAAATATTTTAATATTTTAATTCATAAAATACACAAAATAAATAAATTATTTCAATTATAATTAATTTAAATTTCCAATTAATATTTTAAGTTGACCAAATTGCGGCAAATAGCTTAATGACGAATACAAAAGAGAAAGAAAACTATTTGAAGAGATGCGCACTCAGAGGGAAAATAGAGTATTTAAAAAGTTATAATTGTTTGTATATGCCTACATTGAAAGAATGATAAAAAAGTTTTTCAGGGTATTTGAAATGCGGGCTTTTCCTCTCACTCTCTTTTTGTTCTTTTCCTAATTGACTTGTGAAGTTAATTAATTTAGTTCTACTGAAAAATCGGTCCAGTAAATTTCCAAAAGAAGAAATTTTCCCAATTTTCCAAACTTGTACAATGCAATGCAATTTTTCCATAATATATTATTATTTTTACGAACCAATTTAAAAATTGCTTTTTTTAAATTTAAAACAAAAAAATTTTTTTTTAAATTAAAAAAAAATTTGCTTGATATTTTTTTAATGAAAAAAATGTTTTTTCAATTAAAAAAAATGTGCAATGAAAATGGTATAAAAAATTGTACTATAAAAATAGTAATAGTTCGATGTTTATTATAGAGAATTTGGTTCATCGGTTATTGTTTCGGGTTTACAACTCTCATATTGTATACTATATGCAATCAAATTGGTTGGAGAATTAAATATATACGATCTATAACTTGCTTCATAACCAGAAACTGTGGAAACAATATTTCATTGAATAATATCTCAATTCAGAGAGTATAATAGAATTCGAATCAATAGATATTTTGATGTACAATATAGTTTTTGTTCGCCAAATATACTCTCAAATCAAAGGAGCATAATCTTGTAAATTTCTTTTTTTATCGGTACTTTTACTTGATTAAATGTTACGAAAGTGACTCATTATTTTATTGCTCTATTTTTTCTTGAATTCCATATTATTTATTTCACTATTCTTAATTTCCGCCCTTGTTGTTTAAAAACAAATATAATTACAATTTTATTAATAATAATAATAATAATAATAATAAATGATGTGTTCAATAATTAAATGAAAAAAAGTTAAATAAAAAAAATTATTTAATTATTTGCAGCAAGTAAATTATTTTTCTGAATCAAATTAGAATTATTAATTATTATAAATGATTTATATTTTTATTTATATGTTTATATTTATATTTACACTTATTTAAATTTTTTCTATATTAAATTTATATTTTTTTCTCTAACAATTTTTGTTCCTAAAATTGGCACCTTGAAAATGAATACAATTAAAATAAAATTGACTACGATTTCATTTTTTTTTCTATTAAATTACAAGTTTTGAACGTTCAAAAGGAATGAAATATTTTTCATTAAAAATATTTTCATAAATTACTGATTGCAATGAAAATTGAAAGATTAAATTTTACATTTAAAAGTTTTAAAATTAATTTTTTTTGATACGTTCAAAAGGAGCGAAATATTTTTCATTAAAAGTATTTTTATAAACTACGGATTGCAATGAAAATGGAAAATTAAATTTTACATTTAGAAACTTTTATAATTATTTATTTATTTATTTTTTTTTTGAAGTTACACGCAAAATTATATTGTAATTAAAATTTAATTTTAAAGAAGAAATCAATTTTCGTTTATTGCAAAGTTCGAAAATTTTACGATAATTTTCTATTGAATTTTTATTTGCAATAGATATGGAAAAATTATTTCGTGTATGTAATTATTTATTTATTTCATTATTTGAAAAAAAAATTATTATTTTTTACCAAATTTTCAAATTTTTTACAATTGTTTCGTGAATAATTCCGGGAAAAATCAAATTCTTATTTTATTTGTAAAAAAAAATTCTTATTTTTTACCAAATTTCACATTTTTTACAATTGTTTCGTGAATAATTCCGGGAAAATTCAAATTCTTATTTTATTTGTAAAAAAAATTCTTATTTTTTACCAAATTTCACATTTTTTACAATTGTTTCTCGAATAATTCCGGGAAAATTCAAATTCTTATTTTATTTGTATAAAAATTCTAAAAATTATTTTCAAATTATTTCGAAAAAATTTGTTGATGAAAATAATAGAAAAGCGAGTAGAAAAAAAGATGTCTAAACGTTCAAAGGAAGAAAATCTTCTGCCGATAGAAATATTAAAAAAATCATTATTCACTCAAATGTAAAAGTTGAAAACAAAATTAAATATTTAGAAAATGAATAATTTGTTTTGATGGCGCAATGTTACAATAAAATTTTTATCTATAAAAAAAGAAATAAATTTCGTTTATTTCCGTTTATTCGAACATTTTTTATGTTTAAAAAAAGGCTCTTTTTTAAACCTTAAAAAAAATGTTGAAAAATAGAAAAACTTTATTTTTTATTTTTCGTCAAAATTCAAATGAACTTTTTCTTACTTTTTCAATTAACTCAACTTTTTTCAAATTGTTTTCTATGTACCTATTTCATTATTAAAAAAAACCTCCTTTAAAAAGTGCAGTTATTGCCGTGAAATGAAAAACTCGTGTATTTTTTTTTTTTTTTTTTTTTTTTTTTTTTTGAAATGGAAGATCGTAACAGATGAAGCAATCGAGAGACAATTGATTTAAAAATAAGCATTGTAGAAGTGTTCTATTATTTTTATCATCCGAATACGTATATATGGAGAGATGCGGAGAACACGTGGACATATGTGTATCGATTTTTGTTTAAATCAAACTATACCTCTGACAAATGTTTCTTTCTCCCTGAGCGATTAAATTCTGTTTGTTGTAAAAAAAAATCTATTTAAAAAAATAGAAATGTTTTCTGTATAAAAATATTTAAAAGTATATTCATATTTACTCAGTGAGAATTTATTTTTATTAAATTGAAAATAAAAATAACGCTGTGTGGAAATTATAAATGCAATCATAACAATAAATCATTAAAAAAACAAATCGTTGGGAATAAAAAATCAAATGCACAATGAGTGTAATATTTATAATAAATAAATAAATGGATTTTTTTATTATTTTTCAATTTTGTAATCTTAATAAATAAATAAATTCGAGAAATAATAATAATAATAAATAAATTCCATTCCCAAAAAATTAAACGTCTGATTTTGATTTTTAAAATATTAATTAGTTACAAAACAAAATTGTTCCTTTTGCCTTTCTTGAAAGTGAAAGTGAAAGATATTTTCTATATTCATGGGAAGAAAAATTCAAAAAAAGAAATTAATTTAATATTTACAGTTAAATAATTTATTTAACTATTTTTTTTATTCAGAGGAAGAAAAATTTAAAGAAAAATATTTTTAAAAGTCTATTTATTGAGAATAAAATTCAATAATTATTTTTATTACAAAATGTTTCAACAATATTTACACAAAAATGTCGTTAATTAAAAATTGAGTGCTTTAATTATTATTATTATTATTATTTCTTCATTGGTAAACAAAATTAAGAACCATTTGGCAAAGTTCAGTGCGTGAAATACTGAAAATTATATCTATAGTTTGTGATCAAGGTCTAAATTAGATTTGCAATGATCCGACACTATACACACAATACACTAACGTTTTTGTTTCTATTTTCAAACAATATATTACTAAGCGCGCGATCATAATCTTCTCTCGAAATTTTTGGACGCTGGACCCACTGTTAAAAACAAGCGTTCAAAAATTTAAATTACACATAAAATTATCAATGATGTATCATTTCACCCACGTCAAAAAAGAATAGTAATAAGAATAATGATTGACATTATTATTGTGAGTGGGAAAAATTAGAATGTCACATTTAAATATATTATTACGGCTCTCTCATTGTTCTTGGCCGACTTCGCAGTCAAAATATTTTATTACTCCAATATTTGTCATATTTTTAAGAATTTCTTCTAGAATTGAAATTATTTTTATTATTATTAATTATTATCCTGAGAACTATTATTAATATTAAACTATAGTATTTTTTATTTTAGTTTTTAGTATTTTTTTTATCATTTTGTTTCAATTTTTATTTATTTATTTTATTGATATATAATTTTTTATTTTGTTTCTATTTTTATTTTTAAATTAAAATTTATTTTAAATTATTTTCGGGAATTTATTTATAATTTTTACCATTTTTCAATTCAATTACCTGCAAAAAAAAACTTTATTACAATTTTTCAAAAAAATAATTTTTTTTTTTGAATTTCTACATTAAATTATTAAAAAATTAAATAAATGTTGTTAAAAATATATTTGAAAACGTATTGTTATTTATTTTAATTGAAATTTCAAACAATGTAAAACCTTTTGAAATTTAATTACTTCTAAAAAAAATCAATTGCAATTTTTCCAATAACAATTATTTTTTAGAATTTTAGAATAAAATTGTTCAAAGTTTTAATAAGTTTTGACAGGAAAATAGTGTATATTAATAAATTTTTTAAATAAACATTTAAATATTTTTACACTTTTAAAGCGATTAAAATGTTAAAAAAATTTTTTAAAATTTAATTATTTCTTAAAATTCGTGTTATAACGCTACTATTCAAAAAATACAATAATATTTAAAATTATTTTCTGAAGTGAGTAAATAAAATTCTTTTAAATATAAAATTTATTTTATTATGAAATTTGAGAAAATTTTTTCTTTTTTCAATTTTTTAAAAATTATTTTCGTAAATTCAATTATTTAAAAAAAAAATTGTAACTACAATTTTAAAAAAACCTAATTTTTTACAATTTCTACATTAAATTATTCAAAACTTCAATAATTTTTTTTCAATAAATATTTGATTGCTTATTGTTATGTATTCGTTCAGTAGGCATTAAAATTTCAAAATGCTTTCAATGTAAAAGCTTTTTTTTTAGAATTCAACGATAACTGAATTATTTAAATACAAAACTTTTTGTAAAATTTAATTATTTTCCAAATTTTTAGTTACAATTCTTAAAAAAATACAATAATATTTCAAAATAATTTTTTGAAGTGAGTAAATAAAATTCTTTTAAATATAAAATTTATTTTTACGAAATTTGAGAAAACTTCTTCTTTTTTCAATTTTTTAAAATTTATTTTCGGAAATTTAACTATTTTCAAAAAAATTTTAACTACAACTTTTCAAAAACATAATTTTTTCAGAATTTTTAGATAAAATTTTTCAAATTTTATTAATTTTTGTTTAATAAATATTTGAATACTTATTGTTATTTAATTTATCCGTCAGAAATTAAAATTGCAAAATACTTTCAATGTAAAGCTTTGTCAAATTCAATTATTTCTAAAATTGGTACTGCAATTCTTTCAATTTTTGAAATATTTTCTAAAATTTTTACTGAAATTCTTTTTTAAATCAATTTTTATCAAAAATTTGTACGTGAATTCAAATACAAAAAGAATTATCAAAATAATTGATTATTTCTAAAAATTACAACTGTAACTCTCCTTATTAATTTTTTTTTAATTTGAGGAAGAAAATTCATAGGCATTAATATTAAACTATTTTGAATGATGAAATAGATAAATTATTTTTTATTAAATAATTTATTCACGTTAATTAGAAAATTAAAAAAAAAATTTTTAGAAAAGACCAAAGGAACATTTTTTCCTTAAATTGAAATTTTTAATTTAATAATAAATAATAATAAATGCTTTTAAATTTTTCTCCTAAGTTAGTAATGGAAATTTAAATAATTAAAATTTTTTCAATAATTATTTGAAAAAAACAATTTATTTTCTTGAATGGAAAGTGCTTTTAAATTTTTCTCTTAAGTTAGTAATAGAAAATTAAAAAATTAAAATTTGTTTAATAATTATTTGAAAAAAACAATTTATTTCCTTGAATATAAAGTGCTTTTAAATTTTTCTCCCAAGTTAGTAATAGAAAATTAAAAAATTAAAATTTGTTCAATAATTATTTGAAAAAAACAATTTATTTCCTTGAATATAAAGTGCTTTTAAATTTTTCTCCCAAGTTCCCTTGAGAATGAATTGTTCCCAATTCACAATGAATGTTTCAAATGTTTTTTTACTTAAAAGTTTATCTTAAATACACTCGCTGACAAAAGAGGAAATAATGTGGCTTCTTTATTCTTAAAATGTTATTCCGGTAAAAATAATTGCTTAGAATAAAATTAACATATTATTATATAAATATATGTATGTTTCCTTAAAAATATGTGGGTGCAAAAGTTTTTCTCTGTATATACTATATATAATAAAAATCTTCTCTTTTTCGCGGTTTATTTTCAACTTTGAGCTCACTTTGAGAGTAAAAATGTTTAGAAAATAGCTCTGAAAAGTCCTACAGTTGTTCATATGTAATATAAGAGCGAGAACCCGGGAAAAGTGCAACAAAGAAGAGACAAGGAGACATACATTGTTTGTCTACTTTAGCACACACTCTGTTATACTATATGTATAAACACTTCAGTCAATGATGACAGTGTCCTTAACTCATCATCTTGCCTTGCTTGCCAATCTCGATCGTCACATTATTTCAAATATTCACGTACACGATAATGTCAAAATGTAAATTTTAACAGGTCGATCTTATCTTTAAAATTTATGCTTGCGCTCTCTATCATCAATTTTGTGACGATTCACTGAAATAAATGAATGTTTTACAGTTTCGACAAAATGTGTTCGCAAATTGTTAAATCTCAAAAAAATACGGTCAATTATTTAAATTGTCTTAGTTGAAATTTATTTTAATCTTAATGTTTAATTGGAATTTTAATTGTTTGACATTATGAAATTGTAGAAAATTTTTTATTTATTTATTTGAATATTAATAGAATATTTATTGTTATGAAAATGTTCGGCAAAAGTAAACAATATTCACCTGACAAAGAAAAGAAACAAAGAAAAATTTAACAAAATAATAAAAAAGAATCAAATAATAAAAAAATAAAAAATAATACAAAAATAATATGGAAAATGAAAATAAAAAGTAAGAATAAAAAATAATAATGAAAAAAGTAATAAAAAATAATAAAATAATAAGAGTATAAAAAATAATGAAAAAATAAATAAGTCAGCAATAGCCATGGGCGTTTGTTAAGGTTTTGGGAGTCCAGGGTTCGATTCTTCCCAAAGTGTACGCAAAAAATTATATACTTAATAATAATAAAAAAAATAATACAAAAATAATTCAAAAATAAAAAATAATAATACAAGAATAATGTATATAAAAATAATAATAAACATAAAAAGAATAATAACAAAAATAATAAATAATATAATAAAATTTCAAGAAAGAATTTAATTTTTTTTAATTCGTTGTTATAACATTTTTCAATAATTTTAATTTAATAATTAAATTATTTTTTACAATTTTAATTAATTCTCCGAAACAATTCAATTATTTTTTAAAATATTAAAATTATATTGGCAACAATTTAATTTTTAAAAAAATTTTTAATATTTAAAAAAATAATTTAATTTATTATTTTGAAAATTTTAATAAATCCTTGGAAAAAATTTAATTCTTTAATTTTTTATCAAATTTTCTTAAGAAGTCAATTATTTTCTAAAATATTAATAAATTTTTCAAAAGAATTCACTTATTTTTATGAATAGTAAGATTTTATTCGAAAATTCGATTATTTTCTAAAATTTTATTAAATCCGTCGAAAGAATTCACTTATTTTTATAAATATTAAGATTTTTTTCAAAAATTTAATAATTTCAACAAAATTTTATTTAATACGAAACAATTCAATTCTTTTTTGAAATAGTAAAATTTTTGTAAAAATTCAATTATTATTTTCAATATAATTTCACGCAAACATTAAATTATTTTTTAAATTCGTCAAAAGAATTGAATTATTTTCTAAAATTTTAATAATCCTTCCAAAGAATTCAATTATTTTTTTGAATAGTAAAATTCTTTGCTAAAATTTATTTATTTTTAATAGAATTTTCATTAAATTTCACAAAACAATTCAATTTTTTTCTTAATTATTCGAAAGAATTGAATTATTTTCTAAAATTTTAATAAATACTTTCAAAAAATTCAATTATTTTTATAAATAGTTAAATTCTTTGCTAAAATTTATTTATTTTTAATAGAATTTTAATTAAATTTTGAAAAAAAATTCAATTTTTTTCTTAATTCTTAATAAAATAATTCGAAAGAATTGAATTATTTTCTAAAATTTTAATAAATCCTTTCAAAGAATATTAAATTATTTTTATGAATAATAAAATTCTTTGCTAAAATTTATTTTTTTTTAAAATTGAATTGAAATTCGTCAAAAGAATTTTAATTAGCTATTTAAAAATTTGTTGGTAAAATTCTGTATGAGAGTTGAATGTTAAAAATCATTCAATTCTTCAATAAATTATTTACTTTTGTATTTACATAATTGAATTCTCGTAGAATTTTCTAACAAAAATTGATTTAAATATGAATTTCAGTTAAAAATTTGAAATTATAATTGAATATTAAACTCACGAAATTTGTGTTAGTAAAAATGTTTTCTAATTTGAATTAGTGACTAAATAGAAATTTCATAAAATTTATTTCTAAACAAATTGATATGAAAATTCTCAAAGAACTTTTTCAAAAATTATTAAAAATAATTAATTTAAAGAAGAATTTTAGTTAAAAATTCTGGAAAACAATAATTGAATTAAAGTAATGAAATTAATTTTGAATAAGCTAGAGTAACAATATTTTTATAATATAAAATATTGATTTTATCAGTCGGTCAATTTTAATTATTGTAAAACATGAAGATATCGATTGCTCGAGTGATCGATTTCTTCATGTTTTATAACAATTTTTTATAAGTTGTTTAATTTCATAAAGGTTTGAATTAGAAATTTTTTTATGGAAAAATTATAATGACTAATATTTTTAAATTTTGTAAAATATAAATTTAAAAACCTGTAAAAATTTCGTTTTTTTACCTAGAAAACTTGAAAAAGTCAGGGAATTTGAAATGAACAAAAGCGTGGCAACTCTGCCAAATTTTTCCCTAATTAATTTAAAAGAAAAAATTTCCTTCTCCCCCTATAGTTAATTTAAAGGAAGAAATTCCCCTCCTCCTATAGTTATGTAATTTAAAAGAGGAAATTTTCTCCCTTTGTGACATTTACACAAAAGACAAATTTAATCAAGAAAACTTTTTTTTTCTAAAGTGCGCGGAGAACACAGCACAAGAGAAATGATTCTTTATATATTTTTACACGATTTCCGCGATTTTTTTTCCAATTACCTCTATACCATAATAATACCTATAATTGTTGAAAGAAAAAGAAAAAATCGATCACACATTGTCTCTTTACCGTTGAGGAATTTCGACAAAGACATCAATGGAAGTAGATAGTATATAGTGGAGCTCAATTTTCTTTTGTAACTAAAAAACTTTTTCATTTCCTTTTCAAGTAAATCCGGTCAAGATATAGAGACGAATTCTTTATATATATATATATATATATATACAAGAAAAGGGACAAGGAGAGAAATTTCTTTTTACTGAAACCAGGAAGAAATTTCTTTCCGATATTTCGTATATTAAGGTATAATATAATGCCACAAAATTTGTGAAAATCATGTTTCTAGGAAGTTACTCAAGATAACTGGGAAAATTTGTAATCTCATAGGTATATGCGGAGGGAAAATCCGTCAAGTTAACTAATACCCGGGATTTGAATTTACTAAGATTGTGTAAAGCTCCTTTGTAACCGCAACATTTCACGTAGAATTAAAGAACTTTCGAAGTGAATTCAAGTGGATGAATTTATTACAGACAAGTTTTT
Organism: Leptopilina heterotoma; assembly: GCF_015476425.1. NCBI lineage: Eukaryota > Metazoa > Arthropoda > Insecta > Hymenoptera > Figitidae > Leptopilina > Leptopilina heterotoma. The sequence goes on from NW_025110846.1 coordinate 1,602,586, forward strand.
TTATTTTTCTTTAAAGAAAATGGTTTTTTTTAATTCGACGCAATGGAATTTTTTCTTTAAAATATTTTCCATTTTCTTGTTGAATGCACTTTCTTCTTTTAATAAATAATTGAATTTTTTCGTTTACTATTTAATTATAAATTATTATTATTATTAACAAATTTTATAATAATTCTTAACAAACATTAAATTATTTTAAAAAATCATAACATTCTCCGAAAGAATTCAATTATTTAAAATTTTCTTTAACATTTTTCAAAAAAATTCAATTATTCTCTAAAATTTGAATAAATCCTTCAAAACAATCAAATTTAAAAAAATTTTTTAATAATATTTTTCGAAAGAATTCAATTATTTTCTAAAATTTGAATAAATCCTTCGAAACAATTCAATTATTTTTATAAATAGTAAGATTACAATAATGCAATTATTTTCAATAAAATTTCTCGGAAAAAATCAATTTAAATCAATTTTTTTTAATTCGTTATAACATTTTTCAAAAGAATTAAATTATTTTTTACAATTTTAATTAATTCTCCGAAACAAATCAATTATTTTTTAAAATAGTAAAATTCTTTGCAAAAATTCAATTATTAAAAAAATTTTTAATATTTAAAAAAATAATTTAATTATTTTTGAAAATTTTAATAAATCCTTCAAAACAATTCAATTATTTGTTTAAATATAGTAAAATTCTTTGGAAAAATTAAATTTTTAAAAAAAATTTTAATATTTAGAAAAGTAATTTAATTATTTTGAAAATTTTAATAAATCCTTCGAAAAAAATTTTTTTTTATGAATATAGTAAGATTTTTTGCAAAAATTCAATTATTTTTAAAAATTTTCAATAAATCCTTGGAAAGAATTCAATTATTTTTTTAAATAGTAAAATTCTTTGCAAAAATTTGAATAAATCCTTCGAAACAATTCAGTTTTTTAAAATTTTAAATCAAATTATTCGAAAGAATTCAATTATTTTCTAAAATTTTAATAAATCCTTTGAAACAAATCAATGATTTTTTAAAATTAGTAAAATTCTTTGCAAAAATTCGATTTTTAAAGAAATTTTTAATTTTTAGAAAAATAATTTAATTATTTTGAACATTTTATTAAATCCGTCGAAAGAATTCATTTATTTTTTATAAATATTAAGATTTCTTGCAAAAATTGAATTATTTTATAAAATTTTAATTAATACGAAATAATTCAATTCTTTTTTTTAAATAGTATATAATTATAGTAAAATCTCTGTAAAAATTTAATTATTTTCAATATAATTTCACGAAAACATTGAAATATTTTCTAAATTCGTTATAAAATTTTTCAAAAGAATTGAATTATTTTTTAAAATTTATTTATTTTTAATAGAATTTTAATTAAATTTCACAAAAGAATTCAATTTTGTTTTTCTTAATTTATTCTTAATAAAATTATTCGAAAGAATTGAATAATTATTTTCTAAAATTTTAATAATCCTTCGAAACAATTCAATTATTTTTAAAAAAAAGTAAAATTCTTTCCAAAAATTCAATTCTTTAAAAAAATTTTAAATATTTTGCGAAAAAATTTAATTATTTTCTAAAATTTTAATAAATAATAAGTTTTTCCTTATGCATTAATAAATTAATATTTTGCTTGCAGAAGGTGTTTATTTTTAAAGATCGATTTTAAATCACAAATTTGTTCTAATTTGTTATTATATCGATACCAAATGGAACTAATATAAATGGAAAATTTTAACGAATAAATTATAATAAATAAAAAACTATAGTTTTTTACTTATTAAAATTTATTTTTTATTTATTAATATTTATGAACATTTATTTTCTATAGTAAATAAATGTTAATAGTTAAAAAAAAGTATAATAACTAAATTTAACTGATATAAAAAAATATATTAAAGAAATTTTAAATAAATAAAAAATTGTAGTAGAGAAATTTTAAAAAATATAAAAATTTATATGAAAGATGTATTTATTTTTGTGGCCTAATGGCGAAAGCCATTAGGTCTCAAAAATAAATGCTTAAGTAAATAAATAATAAAATAAAATAAGTAATAAGAATTTATAGTAAATAAATTTTAGTAAATAAAAATTTTCAGTAAACAAATTTTGAATAAATAAATACAACCGATTAGAAAATAATTTTCCCCCTTTTTCTGTCAATAATATCAACATTATTTTCACATTTTCCCCTTTTTGATTTCAGATTCCCGAAGAGCACTTGACAAGAGGAGTGGAGAAATAATCTTTTCTCGAGACATTGGTCTTTCTTTTTTGTGTTTGAAAAAAAAAGTCCAAGGAGAATAGAAAAAAAATATATACATTATATTAATTCAATTTTTAAGAAAGAAAGAAGAAAATAAATAATTTTATTTGATGAAGAGAAAATTTATAAATGGGCTGCAGATCAATCGATTTATTTTGGACGAGAGTCTTCAGAAATTTATTGTCGATTCGCGCCGATTTTCCGGCGCGAGAGAAAATCATAGATACACGTCGTTTAGATGCCGATAAGCCGCTTATATATACTTAGAGGAGAAAACAATATAAAGTAAACAGTTGGCAATATTTGCTTTCATCTCATAAGTATCTTCCATTAGTCCTTGAAAATAGAGAGGGATTATATTGATCGACAATTTAAAAAAAAAATAATAATAATAATAAAATAGCTGCCATATCGTGAAACTGTTTATTGGTCGTATTGAGGAGAGAAAAAAAAATATACATATATTCCATCGCAATTTATTCGTATATTTATACAAAATGGCGAGTCGTATGAAAGCACTCTACAACCAAGTAAGTAGTTTTTTTTATATTCGATATTTTTTCCTTTTCGTTTTATTGAACAAATGAATGCAAAAAAATACTGTAAATATTTTTATGGTTTTTTTCAATTTTTCCTGTTTCTCGAAAATTATTTATTGCCTAGATTTTTTTTTGTCTTTACTAATAATGATAATAATTCAAAATTCAATTATTTTCAATGTAAAATATTTTCATAAAATTTCGCAAAAGAATTCAATTATTTAAAAAGAAAAATTGATAAAATTCATCCAAAATTTAATTATTATCATGAATAATAAAATTTTCCAGAGAAATTTAATTAATTTAGAATAGCATTTTAAAAAAAATTGCGAAAAAATCAATTATTTAACAAAATTTTTATACAATTCTTTACACTAATTAAATTATTTAAACATTTTAATAAAATTTTTCACAATAATTCAATTATTTTCATAAATAATAAAATTCTCCTCAGGAATTCAATTATTTTTGAAAATTTTAATAAAATTCTTTGCAACTATTCAATTATTTTCATAAATAATAAGAATCATCACAGGATTTCAATTATTTTTAATACAAATTTACAGGAATTGCTAAAAAAAATGTAATTATTCTTAAAAATTTTAATTTCAATTCCTCAAAAAAAATTAATTATTTAAAAAAATATTTTTTTAAAATTCTTTGGAAGAATTCAATTATTTACAAAAATATTGGAATTTTTCACAGAAGTTCAATTATTTTCAAATATTTTCATAAAATTCCACAAAATAATTCAATTATTTAAGGGGATTTGAACCTTGATGACGTCACAGTTTGTGCAAAGCATTAGTTTTAAATCTGTGACGTCATCATGGTTCAAATGCCCTTAAAAAGAAAAATTGATAAAATTCAATTGTTTTTTTAAATAATGAAATTCCCACAAGAATTCAATTTAGAATATCATTTTCAAAAAAATTTCGAAAAAATCAATTATTTAACAAAATTTTTATACAATTCTTCACAATAATTTAATTACTTTCCCTAATAATAACAGTTATCATGAAAATTGAATTTTTAAAAAAAAATTTTGATAAAATTCTAAACAAGAATTCAATTATTTTCATAAATAATAAAACTCATCGAACCAATTATTTTTAATACTATTTTAATAAAATTCGTTATGAAGAATTCAATTATTTTCAAAAATAACCAACTTTTTCACAGAAATTCAATTCTTTGTAAATATTTTAATAAAATTTTTCGCAATAATTCAATTATTTACATAAATAATAATTCTTCGAAAGAATTCAATAAATTATTAAAGATAAATAACAAAATTATTCCCGAAAATTCAATTATTTTGAGGGATTTTAATAAAATTATTTGCACAATTCAATTTATTTTTATAACTAACAATATGAATCATAAGAATTCAATTATTTTTAAAAGTAATAATTTTTCTCTTGAATTTTTGAAAATTAATTTTTTAAATAACTTTTTTATTTTCACACTTTTTCAGTTAATGTATTTATAATTTATAATGGTACTTTTGAAGAATTATATTTTGAAAAATTATACTTTTTAAAAAAACAATAAATTGATTATAATAAATTAATTATTAATAATAAAATAAAAAATTTCGAAAAATAATAATTAAACAATAATAAAAAAATAATTCTACGAAAAAAGAAGAAAACAATTTGGTAGAAAATACCTACGTAAATTAATTAATTAATGCCTCATTTGTGTATAAAATTAATTAATATACATATTTTTGTGATCATATTTTATTTTTGAAAGATAAATTTATTCAATTATCTCGTGGGGATTGGGATGAGAGATAAAAACTCTCGACTAAGAAGATGTTTTAGAAAAGTTATTAATCAAGATTCCCTTGAAATTGTTTTCAATTTTTCAAAATGCGAACATTATAATTTTTCGAAGGGGTAAACAAATTTTATTTTCCCATTATATTAAAAGTTTAAAGCACTAAAATTTACAATAATTAATTAATAATTTTTGAAATTCAAAAAAATGAGGAAAGTTTTTTCTTATTAAAATTGTTTCCTGATCTAAAAACATTTATTATCTTTAAATTTATTAACACTTATTATCACCAAAGTTTGTAATTGGATAATTATAAACTTTAACGGTCGAGTGTGGGAAAATCAAAATTGTTTACACTTTGAAACTATTTTTAAATACATACAATTTAATTATACAGTTTATTAGTATAAGTATAAGTTTTTTTATTGTGAATTTAGTATATTTATATTTTATTATAAATAACAGAAAAATCATTAGGTGCATTTATAAAGGCAATTTAATTAATTAGATTAATTTCTTTTTATGTTAATTAGAGTGATTAATAGTGATAATATTTATGTGGGAGTATGTTTGTAGTTTACAGTGCAAGTTTCGCTTGGTTTATTGAAGCAATCTTTATAGACTGTTGCTTTTTTATGCCAATGGATGGATAGATAGATGAGTTTATGTTTGTGTGTGTGTATAAATATTGATGGATTGTCGATTAGTTTTACAACCACTCAAAGCCTCGTTGTATAAAGTAACGCCAGTATCGATAACATAATTATCGAAGAGCCTCAGGCACTCGATAACAAAGAAAATATTACGTTCAATATCATTATATTTAGGGAGCAAATAATCTCACCTTTAAATCAAAAACTTGGTCAAAGTTCATAAACTTGCTTCGCACTTTTCTTTTTTTCTTTTTGTAAAAGTTTCTTTATTTTATTTCTATTTTTAATTTTTTCTGTAAAACTAATTAAATTTTTTCCTATTTTTATTTTTTGTTTCCTATAATGATTAGTTGTGTTTTGTTAAGCGAATATTTATTTGTATCAAATAATTATTCTTTATATTTTTTTAAATTTATTTATTTTTATTTGTGATTTTTATTTACTGCAAATACTGAAATTATTATTTGTTGTTCAAATACAATTTTTTTGAATTCAATAAAATTTATTTGATTCAAGTAAATGTTTCTTTGATTAAAATACTGAAAATAACGGTTCGAATGAAATTTTTTTGATTCAGATAAAAATTTATTTATTATATTATTTATTTATTTGATTCAAGTAAATATTTATTTTGCATAAAATACTGAAAATACTGTTTCAAAACAATTTATTTGTTTTGAATAAAAATTATTTGGTTCAAGTGAATGTTTATTTAATTAAAATCAAAATTATTTGATTCAAGTAAATGTTTATTTCAATCAAATACTGAAATTATCGGTTCTAATAAAATTAATTTGATTTGAATAAAATTTGTTTGATTCAAGTAATTGTTTCTTTAATTAAAATAAAAGTTTCTTTAATTAAAATAAAAATTAATTCATTCAAGTAAATGTTGATTTGCCACAGAGAAAAATTATTTGATTCAAGTAAATATTTATTTGAATCAAATACTGAAATTGTTGGTTCCAATAAAATTAATTTAATTTCAATAAAATTTGTTTGATTCAAGTAAATGTTGATTTACCACAAAGAAAAATTATTCGATTCAAGTAAAAATTTATTTGCTTCGAATACTGAAATTATTAGTACAAATCCAAAATTTATTTGATTTTATTAAAAATAATTTGGTTCAAGTAAAAATCTATTTGGTTCGGATTAAAAATTATTTAATTAAAAATTTACTTGACAGTAGTTGGTCGTTATGTAGTTGGTTATTAATAATTTTCTTGTGAGTTAATTTGAAAACAAAACATTTTTTGAAGCATATTATAAAAATTAAATTATACTTTTAAACTTCTGATAAATATAACGTTTACACACGTATGAAACAATTCTATTCTAAAATAAACTATTCTAAACATAATTTATTTTCCAAACTAAATTACTATAATAAACTGTTACTAAACTTTGAAATTTTAGAGCTTATCATACATGAAAATTTTGCGGTTTGACAGTTTCCTTTGAACATAAAAGACTTTAGTAGGTACTATACACGATTTATTAATAAATTCTTCCAGTCGGTCAAACATTTCGAGAAAATAAACAAATATTCAAAGAATTTTTGTTTTAATTGTTTAAATTGTTTAAATATTATTTTTCTTTAAGAAACAAGAGAGAAGTTTTTACGATATTTTTCTTTTTTGAATTTCATAAACAAGAGAGTGTGTTTATGACGTGAAAATCAATTTTTCCCAATTAATATCAGGCGAAAAATTGATAATGGAGAAAAGAGAGAAAATAAGAAAAAAAAAAAATTGGGGTATAATTTCAGGTGGTATTCGAGAGAAGAGTTCTATTGGCTTGCACTATTCTTGTTGGACTTTCAATTTGCATCTGGGCAGTTGCAATTGGAACTGATCATTGGTTTTCAGTGGCAGCGCCCGACGATCAAGGACTTCCGATGAAAGACAGAGGAATTCCAAATAGACGACTCTTAAAGAAAAATGTCGGCCTCTGGAGAACTTGTATCACGTACAAAATTCCAATCAATAATACTATCATCGAATGGCACACCAAAAGTGAGTGTATTTTATTTACAATATTTATTTATTTATTTTTATTATTTTTTTTTCATTTTCTAAATTATTTTATTTATTACATTCTATATTAGTAATAAATAAATATTATTTGCGAAGTTCTCCGACTCACTAAATTTGAATTAGTAGAAATATTTACTAATTGTGATTAGTAGTCACTAATCACAATTAGTAAACATTTTTACTTATTCAAATTTAATGACTTTTTGTTTTCTAAATAGTAAATTTTACTAATAAATTAATTGTATTTTAATAGAATGTAATTTTATTAAAATATAATAATAAAAATATAATAATAATTGTTATTACTTAATTTTACTAATAAATATAGTAATTTCTATAAATTTATTAGTAAAATTTACTAATTCTACAGCAAAAAGTAAGTCACTAATTCAATTATTAAACATTGTTACTAACTTAAATTTAGAGAGTATAGCAGAAAAAATTAATTAGTAAAAATGTTTACTAGTTTGAAATAGTAATTAACTTTCTGCTTTTGAATTAGCAAATTTTACTCATAAGTTAGTAAAAATTACTATTTATTCGTAAAATTTATTTTTATCTAGTAAAATTTATAAATTTGAATTAGCGATTGACTTTTTGCTTTTGAATTAGTAAATTTTACTAATAAATTTAAAGAAATTACTATTCAAAAGTTCGGAGATTCAATTTTTTCAGAAATTTTCAACAAAAAAAAAAAAAAAAAAAAAAATTTCAAGTTTAAATTTAAAAACATCTTTTTCGGTAATAGGTCTCGTAAAAATTTAATTATCATCAGAAATTAATATTTATTACTAAAATTTACTAATTTAAATTAGTGACTGATTTTTTGCTTTCGAATTAGTGAATTTTACTAATAAATAGTAATTTTAACTAATTAAATTAAATTTAGAGCATAGACATAGTTAGAATAATGCTCCTAATATATTTAAAGATACATTATAATTAGATTCAGTTTCGATCGTTTCTATATTTGCGCAATTAAATTACAATTTTTTCTTTAAATGCAAAAAAACAAAAACAAAATATAATCGAATTTCTTTAGAATTTTTAATGCATCACTTTTCCAGCGTGTAATATGAAAAAGCACACATTCGAGGAAAATCCGATCAATCATCATCGTTTCTCTAATGTTTAAACATCATTTACGTAAACGACCATTTTGAACGTCAGATATTTTATTTATCCATTCCATGCTGTGAGATCGATTTTATCCTCAAGGTGTATTTAGATACAAAATTTTAAAATATCCATTTCTGTAAATATCTTCCGTTACAATATATAGATATAAGACATTGTGATTGAAATTATACATACAAAAAATTTGGTCTGACTTAGTAAAGATGACTTATTTTTACTTTGAAATCGTAAAATTGGTCTGAGTATAAAAATATGACTTTTTCTACTTATAAGTAAATAATATTTTATTTAATTTTTTTAGAAAAAAAAAATAAGAACTAAAAGTAGATAAGGTCAAAACAGTCCGACCGATTTTATACGATTGTATCAAAATAAACTGATATTTGGCTGTCTAGAAACGTCTTTCTCTACTTGAATCGTATAAAATCGGTCGGACTGTTTTGACCTTATCTACTTTTAGTTCTTATTTTTTTTCTCTAAAAAAATTAAATAAAATATTATTTCTTTTTTTTAAGAAAAAAAAATTGTTTTTTATCATTCAATTTATATTTGGCTGTCTGGAAACGTCTTTCTCTACTGAAATCGTAAAAATGGTCTGACTATATTGTTACCTTTTCTACTCAGATTTTATTTATTTATTAACATTTCTAAAATAAAAAAAATGTTATTTTGTTTAATAGAATTTATATTTGTCTGTTTAAAAATGTCTTTTTCTACTGATATCGTAAATTCGGTCTGACTATAATCCGACCTTTTCTACTCAATTTTTATTATTATTTTTTATCAGAAATAAATTTTTGTCTGTCTAAATAGTTTTTTAATGAAAAATCTGTCTGATTATTTTTGACCTTTTATACAATAGAATTTTCTTCTATCAAAATAAAGTAATTAAACTGATATTTGTCTGTCAAGAAACGTCTTTTTTTATACTCAAATCATAAAATCTGTCGGACTATAATTAGACCTTTTCTTCTTAATTCTTGTTTGTGTTATTTTATTTTATTTTAGAGAGAAGAATTATATTTTGTTTAATCGAATTTATATTTGTCTGTCTTGAAACGTCTTTTTCTACTAAACTATAAAATCGGTCGGACGAAAATTTGACCTTTTCTACTTAGATTTTGTTTATTTTACCCATTTTTAAAATAATTATTTTCAAAATTCACGCTTTTAATATTCAATTATAATCTAAAATTTTAACTGAAATACATTTTTAAATCAATTTTTATTAGAAAATTCCACGAGAATTCCATTATTTAAATACAAAAGTAAATAATTTATTGAATCATTGAATGCTTCTAAAAATTAAATTCTCATAAAGAATTTTATCAACAAATTTTTAAATAATTAAATTAAATTTTTTTCTAGTGTTTTTAATTAAAAATAAATTCTATAAATCCATTTTTCAATAATTTTTTTAAAAGTTCTCAGAGAATTTTCAAATTAATTTGTTTACAATACAAATTTATAAAATTTCAATTATTCGGAAATTCTCCAATTAAATATATATTATAGAAAATAAAAACTTAAAATAATTGCAAAAAAAAATTCTATTAAACTTTTTTAAGAGAATTAATTCTAATAATTCTAATTAATTCTATTGTTTGTTAAAAATATGAAAAATTTAGAATTTCGATGATTTTAATTTGAACTTTTTTCAAAATTCAATTATTTATATAAAAATCCACGTTACAATGCTTTTAAATTTTTAATATTTAATTATAATCTAAAATTTAAACTAAAATTGATTTTTAAAACAAGTTCTATTAGAAAATTCTACTAGAATTCAATTATTTAAATACAAAAATAAATAATTTATTGAATTTAATGTTTCTTTAAATTGAATTCTCATAAGGAATTTTATCAACAAATTTCTAAATATTTAAATTCTTTAGAACGAATTTTAATGAAATTTTTAAGAATAATTACATTTTTCAAGGATTTAGATTAAAATTTCATTAAAAATAATTAAACTTCTTCAATAAGTTTCATTATTTATGAAAATAATTAAATTCCTGTAAAAATTGTTATTATTTATGAAAGTAATTAAATGTTTGCGCAGAATTTTATTCAAATTTTTTTTAAATAATGGAATACTTTTGGAAGATTTTATTAAAATAGATACTAAATATTGAAAATCATTGAATTTGAGAAAACTTTTGAAAATAATTGAAATTTTGCCAAGAATTTGATTAAAATTTTGGAAAATAATTGAATTACGAAAAGAATTTTATTATTTACGAAGATAATTGAAAATTTGGACGAGAATTTAAAAAAAATTTTGAACACAATTAAATTTCTGCGAAGAATTTTATTACTTAATTGAAAATAATTGAATTTTTCTGCAATCTATAATTTCTTTAAAAAATTTTAAATTATATCCAACAATTTACGAACTTTTCATTCTTTTTCAATCAAATTATGAACTTTACGGACCATTTTTCAAACAAACTGACTTTTACTGACTTAAAGAAAATTTACGGAACATTACGGTTACGGTCCTAGTTCGAACCCTGTTCTTTAAATAATAATTATAATAATTAATTGAATTAATTAAATAATTAATAAAATTTTTAATTATTTTTTGAGAAGAAATTGAATTTAGAATATCTGCTAATAGATTATGATAAATAAATCAGGAATTTATATATAGAAAATAACTGCACTGTAAAAAATAATTAAACATACGGGAGAAACGAAAGAAAAAAAAATTGAAATTTAACTTTACAAGTTGACTGTATAAATAATAGAGAGATTTTTCATCTCTTGCGGTTAAGTAAAAAAGAAATAATTGTCCCCTAGCTTCCACTAATCTGAGCTTAATTGGAGATTCAGTGGTGGCTACTGTGCTTTAATTATACTCGCGCATTTCCCCCTTTACCCCGCTATTCCCAACATGACCCCCTGTTTTATTACAGTTGGACATTTTCTCCAATTTCTTTTTTATTCAAATTTCCACTTGACGGTCATTTCCATGTAATGCACGTGGGGAAACATTCATACATGAATATATATGAATATATTTAAATGTATATATATACATACGGGGTATAAATGTAATATATATATATATATGTAGAGAGGTGTGTGAGTATAATAATACATATGTGCAATATTACCCAGGCGTCAGTTTGCCAAAGGAAGGCCTTTCTCTCACTTGGCACGTATATCTATCTGTCTTTATCGTTTATTTCTGGACCGACATTTATTTGACACCAACCATTTCGACCCAGCAAAAGCATACCGCCCCAGAGAGTCTGGTAAATTTCTAACAATTGAAAGTCAATATATAAAAGACGCGCAAGTGTATCGCCAAGAAAAAGTCACTCAAGAATCACACGTCCCACGTCATATTAAACTTTTAACTTCATAAATTATTTTCCCATTAGACAATTTTTCGATTAAAATGAATCATCGTGTTGTATGCTTTAAAAAAAAAAAACTTACGAATTTATACTGTGGAAAAAACTCGACTTAAAGAAGGGAAAAAAAACGTTGTTTTTAAGGAGAAGAAGCCTCACTATAGTCAGACTAGAATTTAATATGTTTTACTTTTTTAAGTAGTAAAGGTCAAACAATAGTCGGACAGATTTTTCGGAATAAAATAACAATATAAAAAAAAAATGAACCCAAGTTTCCAAAAGTAATTGAAAATTCATAAATTAATAAAAATTAAGTAGAAAAAGTCGTCCGATTTTATAATTTCAGTGAGAAAAGAAGCCAATATATATATAAAATATAAAAATTCTATAAATATAGTTAAGTGACATTTTTTTCTACTGATTTACTTTTAAAAGGGGTAAATACTACGATTTTTTTTTCTGAAAAAAAAGTCAAATAAGACAGAGAAAAAGTAATTTTAACTAAAAAAAATAATAAATAAACAAAAATTAAGTAGAAAAGTTTCGATTAACAGTCCGACCGATTTTATGATTTCAGTAGAAAAGCTTTTCCTATAGAAATGAAAATATCAATTTGATGAAATAAATTGAAATATTTTTTAAGGATTTACTATACGTTTAAGTAGAAAAGGTCAAATTATAGTCAGACATATTATTAATAAATGAAGTAAAAATAAGGTAAGAATAAAAATAAATAATTCAAAGATTAAAATCAATTGAAAATTGAAACTATGAAAAAAAGGAAAAAAATTAAGTTTAGACAGACACAAATTAATTTCAGAAAAAAAGATAATAAATAAATAAGAATTAAGTAGAATATGTCAGATTCTGGTCCAACCGATTTTACGATTTCAGTAGAAAATGACGTTTCTAGACAGCCAAATGTAAATTCGATTAAAGAAAATATAATTTTTTTTTCTTTAAATAAAATAAAATAACACAAACAAGAATTAAGTAGAAAAGGTCTAATTATAGTCTGACCGATTTTTTGATTTGAGTAGAGAAAGACTTTTTATTTTTATTTTCTAATATATATTTAATTGAAGAATTTCCGAATAATTAAAATTTTGTAAAATTGAATTGTAAACAAAAAAATTTGAAAATTCTCAAAGAACTTTTTCGAAAATTATTAAAAATAATGGATTTATAGAAGAATTTTAGTTAAAAACAGTAGAAAAAAATTTAATTTTGGAGAAGTTACAAATTATTGCAAGTATTCGTTGAAATTTCAATTATTTATAAATTTCTTAAATAATAAAATTCTTCTCTGACATCCAATTATTTTCCAAAATTTAAATCAAATTCTTGGCAAAATTTCTATTATTTTCAAAAGTTTTCTCAAATTCAATGATATTCAATATTTACTATTTTAATAAAATTTTTCAATAGAATTTCATTATTAAAAAAAAATTGAATACAATTCTACGCAAACATTCAATTACTTTCATAAATAATAACAATTTCTACAGGAATTCAATTATTTAGAAATAATTAATTAATTTATTCTAAATAATTCAATTATTTTTATAAATAATAAAATTCTTTTAGGAATTCAATTATTTTTATAAATAATAAAACTCATTGCGGAATTTCAATTATTTTTAATGCAATTTTAATCTAATTCCTCGAAAAATGTAATTATTCTTAAAATTTTTATTAAAATTCGTCTAAAGAATTTAATTATTTAAAAATTTGTTGATAAAATTTTTTTAAGAGAATATAATTTTAAGAAACATTAAATTAATAAATTATTTATATATGTATTTAAATAATTGAATTCTCGTAGAATTTACTAATAAAAATTGTTTTAATAATAAATTTCAGTTAAAATTTTAGATTATAATTAAATATTAAAAGCATTGTAACGTGGATTTTTAAAAATAATTGAATTTCGAATAAGTTTCTAATTAATATCTTTGAAAATCTAAATTTTTCATACTTTTAAGTAACAATTCTGTAGAATTAATTTTTTTAAAAGAATTTTATTAAATTTATTTTGAAAATATTTGAAGTTTTTATTTTCTAAGATGCATTTAATTGAAGAATTTAGGAATAATTGAAATTTCGTGAAATTGAATATTGTAAACAAATGGATTTGAAAATTGACTCAGAACTTTTTCGGAAATTATTAAAAATAATTGATTTGAAGTAGAATTTTTAGTTAAAAATTTTTGAAAATAATAATTGAAATGATGAAAATAATTTTGAAGAAGTACAATATTTTTGTAATATAAAATAATTATTTTATCACTGGCACATCTTTAATAATTATAAAACATGAAGAAATCGATCACTCTAAATCGAAGATTCGGAGTTATTGATTTCTTCATGTTTTATAGTTATGAAAAAATGTAATCGAGCCGTGAAAGAAATATTAAACAGCAATTAATATAAATTCGATTAAACAAAATAAAATTTTTTTTATGAAATGTTAGTAAATAAACAAAATCTTAGTAGAAAAGGTCAAATTATAGTCAGACCGATTTTATGATTTGAGTAGAAAAGGTCAAAAAGTAATCAGACAGATTTTATATGGAAAAATTAAATCAATTTTTGATAGACAAAAATTAATTTCAGATAAAAAATAACAACTAAACAAGAATTTAGTAGTAAATCTGAGAACAGATATTCGGAACCAGAAAGTTGTTAATTTATAAAAAGATAATTAATAAAAAAATAAAAGATAATTAATGAAAAAATTAATTAATCATTAAATTAAAAATCGAAGAAGTTAAAATTATCTAGATAAATAGGTCAAAAAGAAAAAATTTCCAATTCGAAAAAATAGTGGTATGGTATGTGAGTGGAGAAAAATTTTAATATAATTATAAATCTCAATAATTCATGTGCGAGAATGAGAAAGTGTTGTGCAAATTAAGAAAGCTCGTAATTTTCATCCAAGTTTAAAAATAGAGTTGAAAACAATTTCATTCAAATGGCCGTGCGAAGAAAAGTATTTTTTAATTTATGAAATAACGTAAAACTGTATATTTCTAACTGTGCGCGACTCCATTGAATAATGAAAATTTCTTTTTATTTTTTATATCTCCAACTCGACGAGAAGCATGAAAAGCGAAAACTAATCTCGTCCAGTGTGTGTATATAATAATATGTGTGTGCGAGACGGTAAAAGTTTTCATTACTTTTATAAGTTTTGCGGTGATCGTAAATATTCCTTGAAAAATTATGAGAGTGGTCAGTTGTCTCCGGTTTGATCAACACAATATTAAACATTTCTTTTAGCGTTTCAGTTTAAAAAAATAAACGAGATTATTTTCCTGGTTTTTTTCCATAATAAGAGGTTTTTCTTAAAAAATTATAATTTTATTAATTTTTCTAGAATTGTTATAATATATTATTTTTGGAATAGTTATGTTTTTATATTAAATTTTCTATTATTCTTACATTAAATTTTATTAAATTTTATATTAAATTTTTCGATAATTTATATAATTTTTAAAATATAATTACAATTTATTATTTTTTATACAGAAAACTGAACATTATCGAGAGAAAAAACAATAAAGAAAATATTTATATCTCTCTTTTTCTCTTTCTTTCCCAGATGTTAAAAATTTACGAGAAGAAATGTTCTTCTTTTCCAGGGGTTGAGAAAAATCAATTTGAAAATTTTCTTTTTCTTTTTGCTAAATTGTAAATGAAATTTAAATTAATTGCTTTTTCAGGTGAGTGCAAGCATCAGGAGATGTTTCCAACTGAACGGGAAATAAGAAGAGATCCGGGTCTTAATATAACAGTACTCAGTAAGTATTTAAAATTTCATTTTAATTTCATTCAATTTAATTTCAATGTAATAAAGAACAGAAACGATAAATAAAATTACTTATTTTGATTAAAATGAAAATGTGACGGAAAAATCGTCCTTCAACGTCTTAGTAGAAGTTTCGATTTACTTTTCATTTTGAATAATTCAAAGTTGAATTTAAATATTAAATAAACAGTGAATCAAAAAAGAAAGCAAAAAAAAGAAAAGAAAAACTAACCACTGGAATTTGAATTTCTACGTTAAGAATTGATTTTCAATATGGAAATTGATAAAAGTAAAAACAGAAAAAAATCCTAAAATAACAAACGCAGAACAACTTTGGAAAGTTAATGAAAATTCAATTTTTATAAATAAATTTCGTTTTTCTTAAAAAATTATTACAATTGGGAAAAATGAAGTAATTTTTAAATTAACTGTAAAAATTTTTAATTAAATGCAAATGAAACTACAGATTTTACGATATTGAGAATAATTAGATTTCAAAAAGAAAATTTATACTGTAAACAAAATTATGTAAATAAGTTGTAATTTAAAAATTAAAATTAAAAATTGAAATCTAACAGTAAAAATGAGAATTGAAAATTGCAATTAGAATTAAAAATTGAGAATTGAAAATTGAAAATTGAAAATTGAAAATTGAAAATTAAAATTAAAAATTTTAATTTAAATGTAAATTAAAAAATGAAAACTAAATTTAAAAATAAAAATTGAAAATTAAAATTGAAGAGAAATTTAGGAAAATAAAATTGAAAGTAAAAATTAAAAATTAAACTTAAAAGGAAAATTAGAAAAATAAAATTGAAAGTAAATATTAAAAATTAAAAATTAAACTTGAAAAGGAAAATTAGACAAATAACATTGAAATAAAAATAAAAAAATAAAAATTAAAAATTGAAAATTAAACTTGAAAGGAAAATTAGAAAAATAACATTGAAATAAAAATTGAAAATTAAACTTGAAAGGACATTTAGAAAAATAAAATTGAAAATAAAAATTAAAAATTAAACTTAAACGGAAAATTAGAAAAATAAAATTGAAAGTAAATATTAAAAATTGAAAATTAAACTTGAAAAGGAAATTAGAAAAATAAAATTGAAAGTAAAAATTAAAAATTGAAAATTAAAGT
This sequence comes from Leptopilina heterotoma, assembly GCF_015476425.1. Lineage (NCBI taxonomy): Eukaryota > Metazoa > Arthropoda > Insecta > Hymenoptera > Figitidae > Leptopilina > Leptopilina heterotoma. The sequence goes on from NW_025110846.1 coordinate 1,619,321, forward strand.
TGAAAGGAAAATTAGAAAAATAAAATTGAAAGTAAAAATTAAAAATTAAACTTAAAAGGAAAATTAGAGAAATAACATTGAAATAAAAATAAAAATAAAAAATTGAAAATTAAGCTTGAAAGCAAAATAAGGAAAAAAAATAAAATTAAAATAAAAAATTGATAGTAAAAATTAAAAATTGAAAATTAAACTTGGAAGGTAAATTAGAAAAATTAATTATAAATGAAAAAATAAAATAAGATGAACTTGAAACAGAAGAAAAAATTTGTTTTCAATAGAAATTCAATTTAATTATAGCCAAATACTAAAATTCTTGGTATGTAGAACAATAGATATGGACAATTGCAATATTTTATTGTGTAAGGCAAGGAGAGTAATTAAATTTTTGGAACAAGGCCTAAAATTTCGGGCTCATTAACTCACAAGTCAGCGACTGATAAATATGAGCGATTCCACGCAAAAACATCAAAGTTAGCGAATTAATATAAAATTATTAAATTTAATTATTATAAATTATTACAAATTAATTCAATTAAATATTATTATTAAATAATTGTAAAATTAAACTAAATTATTTTATAATAATTCTTGGTAAAAATTTTTTCCCCACAATGAAATCAATTTATAAATATAAATTGATTTTTTTTTATTATTTTCTTATTATTTATTATAAATTAATGAATTTTGTAAAATTGTATAAAGAATAAAATAGTTATTTTATTATTATTAGTTTTTTCGCTATTATTATTATTATTATTATTATTATTATTATTATTATTATTATTATTATTATTATTATTATTATTATTATTTTTATTATGATAAATATTTTTATTATTATTGTTAATATATTATTTATTAATTTTTTTCCATAAACATTATTTACTTTAATATATGTAAATTATATTATTAAATAATAATTGATAAAATTTTTTATTATTAGATTACTCGAGAACAGAAGTTTCGTTTGCCGTGATCAGTTTGTTTATTATGATAATGGGTTTCGGATTTTCTATCTACACGTTCCGTAATCCACGCTACATGTTCAAGCGATTAGCTGGCGGAATCCACTTTATTACAGGTGAAATACGTTTTTCATGTAATTTCATACTTTCAGCTCATTCATCATACACGTAATATTGAAATTGAATATTAAATTTTAATTCTATATTCTATATTATAAAATTACATTTTTTATTCAAATACCAAAATTTATTATTTCTTTTTCTCTTTCATTCAATTTTCATGTTTAAAATAGTTTATAATTTTTAATTATAATAATAATAATTTATTTAAAACAAAATTATAATTTAATAAAGAATTGATTATTAATTTTGTAAAAACAAAATTAATAATCAATTCTTTATTAAATTATAATTTTGTTTTAAAAGGTTTGTGATCTAAATTTATTTTTTTATTAGAAAACGAATTTTACAATTAATTATTAATTAATTGATAATTAATAAATAATTAAATATCTAGTATTATTAATTCAGAAGAATTAATAATTAAATACTTTAATTTTTAGTCAAGAAAAAATTTTTGAATTAGGAGGAAAAGAAATAATAATTTAAAGAAAAAATAATTTAATCAAATTTTTTGAATGAGTTAAAAATGAAAATTGAATTATTGAAAATAATATGAAAATTAATTCTTGATTTTCTTCTTTTTTTTGCAGGTGCCTGTGTCATGGTGGTTATACAAGTGCTTCTTTCGTCAATTGAATTTCAAAAACATTTTATGCCAGAAATTCATCCCCACGGTGCAACCACATCCTACGATTTCTCTTTGATTTTAGCGTGGCTTGTTTTTATAATTAATTTGCTCTCAGGTTGTGCTTTCATGCTCTTTTCGAAAAAACGAAAAAGAGATAAAGCGCCCACTGAAGAAATAGCAATGGCTGACGAACCAACTATTATAGGACGATAAATTACTTATCATCTGAAAAATTAAAATATTAAATTACAAATCTATGTATATACATATTGATAATATTAACTTCTCTCAGCGAATAGAAAAAAAGACCAAAAAGAGACCAAACAAAAAAAAAATGAAAATGCGCTCTTAATTTTTCGAAATTAAGCCAAAAATACTCGTCTTAAAAAAAACAAACGAAAAAAAGTAAAGTTGTTAGATTTTGATTTTTTTTCTATAAAAAATAAAAATAGAAAAAAATCTAATTCAGAATATTTTGAAATTAAAAAGAAAATATAAATTTCGAATAAATTTATTTTCATTTTTTTTAATTAATTAAATAGAAAATATAAAATTCGAATTTCCGTTTTTCCAAAAATAAATATTTGAATTTATTTACTATTTTTGAATTTTATTTCAATTAACATTTTTTTTTTTGAATTTCTAGAATGATTCGAGAATTGCTTTTCAGAATTTCTTTTTTCGAAAAAGAAATTTCAAATTCAAACAACTTTACAAAAAACTTATCAAAACTAACGAAAAAAAAATGACACAGCTACCTTTTTCTTCATCTGAGAAAAAAGTGCCACGAAAAGAAAAAAAAAATTTTAGAAGCATATTTCTTCATCTTTTTAGAAATGTTAAATAATAAATAGATATATAGATATATACTTTTTATCAATCTCGAAAATATTTCTCTTATACATAACACATGATATATCTATTTTAATGTAATATCTTCTATTTCTCTATTCCTCTCTCGCCATCTTTTTTCTTGAAAATTTTTGCGACATACATAAATAAATAAATATATATTTCTATTCTCTAGTCAACTCTAGTCCCTTCCAGTCATCGATTTTTTCGGACTGTTTATTAATTAAGAATATATTTCCTAGTCATTCACTTCCGAATAAAAAAAAAAAAAAATAAATAAAAAAAAAACTCATACAAATTGTGATTTTATAAGCCTTCGCAAAAAAAAATTATTAGACATTATTCAAATATTGCGATTATTATATATATATATATATATATATATACTATTAGCTATTTATGTTATTGCTGAAGTAAACCTTTTTTACCTCACATGTTATTTAGCAATTTTTGCAATAAAAAGCAATTATCACATCACAAAAATGCTAAAGTTTCTATTATCTAAGTAATTTTTTTCGAAAATTTAGTACCTAAAAAAAATATTTCAATACATTTGTATTTCATCTTATTTTTTTAATTCAAAAAAAATTCTACGAGAAAATTATATTGACTTTAAAAATTAAAAAACGTACATTTGTATTTAATCTCCTTTTTTTAATTCAATAGGAAAATTATATTGATTTTAAAAACTAAAAAAAATATTTATTAAAATGGTTCTTAGAAATTATGTTTTACTTTCTGTTTCTATCCAATATTTTCCGAAATTAGCGAATATTTTTGACATTAATTGTACATATTTCATTTTTTAATCGATTTTCATTCATTTGGAAATTTATATTGAAAAAATATCTTTTGATTCAAATAATCAATTTCTTTACTATTACCGAAGAAATATTCAATTTTAAACAAATGATGAGAAATTATTAATTATCAGTCTTATCAGTTAATTAAATTTTGAAAATTAAAACCGAAAAAATGAGAAAATTACTGGCGATCGAAACAGCGCTTATTTGTTAATTAATTGTTAATAATTTGTCAGTAATTTTATAATTAATATTTAATAGTAATTTATAATCAATTAATAATTATATTAATTGATTATAAATTACTGGAAACAAATAAATATTTCTGCCTAGTAATTATATTTAATTACAATTAAATAAATTACAATAAATTTTTTTATTTACAATTTTTTTACAATAAGAATTATTCAAAAGTATTTAATTACAATTACAAAAAAATTCTTCGATAATTCAGAGAATTGATTATTTGAATCAAATAAAAATGAATCTTTTTTTTTTCATTAAACTTTTCGTGAATTTTTGTTAACAATAGGGATTGTCGATTCGAAGCGACAATATATTGAATTGTGTTCAAAGAAAAAAACAAATTTGGTAATTATTTATCAATTTGTGCTGTTGACTATTTTTACGACACTGATAAAAAAAATGTGTATAAGAAAAAACTAATGAATTATTTAATAATAAATTAATAATTCACACCAAATATATTTCATGAAATACTTTGTAAGCATTTCTATAAGTACTTAAAGAGAATAAAAATCTTAAATTATTCACTTTTGATCTTATTTCTTATAGTTAGAAAATCTTTTGAAATTTTTCTATACTGTTATTCTTGTCATTATTTTCAATTTTCAAAATTTAATTTACAATTTTTAGTGATTATTTTTTTATTATTCTGTTTCGATTTTCCCTGCGCTGTTTGGCGATTTATTTTTATTATATTGCTACTATCGTTTATATAATTATAATAATTATAATAATTATAATTTTTATTATTATAATAATTTTATTATTATATTTATAATAATTTTATTTTATTTTTATAATAATTTTATTATTATTTTTTTACATTAATAATTTTTTCTTTATTAATAAATTAATAAAGACAATAATTTGAATATTATATTATAATTCATGATTAAATTCTCCATTTCATTCGTTTATTTGGTATTAAATTAATTAAGTAGAAAGTGAAAAGAAAAAATCATGTCAAGGTAAAATTTTATTTTCCGATTATGAAAAATTTGTATAACAATTTTTCAGTTTATGTTTCGTGTATATGTACAAAGGAGTATTTTATTTTCGTGGCAGTTTTAAACAAGTCTTCTTACGTTTACAAAATTGAATTACACTTTATGTATAATTTACTCTGAAAATTTTTTTTGATTTATAAATTTCATTAGTCTTTCTCACTGAAGATTACAATCTTTCATGTAATAATAATTTCCTATTGATAGACAGGAAACAATAGTACCAAAAAAATTAACAACAAATAATGAATAATTAGTAATAAACAAATGAATAATAGAAAATAAAATTGAATCGATAAATAAGAATTTATAATTAGCTATTATTAATTATTATCATAATCATAATCATAATTAATTAATTAATTAATTAATTAATTAATTATTTAATTAATAAGTAAACAAAAAATAGTATTGAGTGATAGAGAAAAAATAATAAATAACGATTAACAAAGAGCAAATAATAATTAATGAATAATAAATAACAACTAATTAATAATGAACAAGAAATAATTAATAATAAACAAGAAATAATGAATAATAAACAACAATTAATAAATAATAAACAACAAATAATAAATAATGAATAATAAAAGATAATATTAAATTGACAAATAAGAATTTATAATTAGTCGTTAAATAATTATAATCAGAAAATATATTAAATGATTATTCAATAATAATAGAGAAATTATTGTTAAATGATAATAAATCGAAACAAATTAAATAAACGTCTATACAATAATAAATAATAGACTGTAAATCACTGTAAATAGAATGAAGTAAGAATAGAAATGTAAATAGAATGTAAATAAATAAAAAGAAAAAAAAACAAAAGAAAACATTTGAAATTACAATAAAAATTGTAGGCGAACTTGTAAAATTATAATTTGCAACTATATTCCTGTACAGTTTTCAGTTAATTTGAAAAATATAGTTGCTGGACTTTTTTTCGCCTATGTCAAAAATTAGTTAAAAATATAAATAATAAATAAATAATTACTATTAAATAAATTTTTAATATTATTGATTTTCCATTGAAACGTGTCTTTCTTTCTATACTACATTATTTTTTTTTCTCACAGTTAAAATTGTCAGTAGCTAAAAAGTAATAAATTTGAAAATGTTGATTTACCTTCATCGTTATTTATTAACTCGCTGATCAACAAAAGTGAAATAGTCTTGTTTATGTTGGCGAATTGCGCTAATTTGAAAATATTTTCGGAACTCGCCACGGTCAAGAATTTAAAATGTGAAATTTGAAAATTTATTTTCTATATTTTAATTCTTATTTTATTTTTTTTTTTATAATTTTTTAACGCTTCTATGTAGAAAAAAAAGTACAGCAGAAAATAAGAAAATAAATCTTGAAAATAAATTTCAGAAAAAAATATCGAAGAGATATTAAAAAATTCGGGCACGTTTTTTTCTTGAATGGGTAAAAATTCGATTTTCGAATCGATTTTTTTTTTAACGATTTAAATAATATAAAGATTTTTCTATTGAGGATTCTTTTTTTTCTTTCCTGAAAAATCAGTCTTTTCTTCCCTTATCTCGATACGAGTTTTGAATCACTGTTTTTTAGATTTGAAACTAGTTTTTTTGTCTCTAATATTCTGTTACACTGATTCACTGGTCACAGAGTTTTTGTTTTTCCTCTGAATCAAAATCGTAATTATCTTCTTGAACTGAAATTTCTTCGTTTTGATTTTCAGTTTCGTATTCGGTTTGCTCGTCGCTCGAGTCTGTCTCGAAGCCTTGAATCAGCTTCGCGTATCTGCAACGAAAAATTTAATTAATTTATTTATTTCAATTTTGTTGAACTGGCAAAATTTATTATTACTGTTATTCTATTTTTTTAATTTTATTTCAATAAAGAATTTAGTTAAACAAGGGGGGAGGGGAGAATTTAATTAATAGTTAATATTGTTCTTAGGTACAATTTTCACAATAAAATTACTATTACAATTTACAATGTTATTTACAAATTAATTAATTATATTAAAATTTAATTTTTACAATTTATAATTACAAAATTACCATAATTTATTAATACTATTATTTAATTTTTTAATTTTATTTTAATGAAGAATTTATTTAAATAAGAGGATAAAATTAGATACCATAGTAACTAGTTAATATTTTGAATTTCACAATTTTTACAATTAAAATGCAATTATAATTAATTATAATTCCGGGAAAATTCAAATCATATTTTTACAATATTATTTACAAATTATAACAATTTACTATTATTTTATTTTTTTATTTCTTATTTTTATTTTTATTAAGAATTTAATTAGTAATTAATAGTTAATTTTTGTTTTGATAATTTTTATAATAAAATTTCTTAATTACAAATTATAATTATAATATATCTATTATTTTATTTTTTATTTTAATTGATAATTAACAAAAAAAATAATAATTATAATTAATTTCTATTCTTTTGAACTTTTCCCTTTGTATTTGAAAAAAATTAAAAAATTTTAATTTGATTTTGCATAATTAGGTAATTGTTTTTCCTTTTTTTTGGGCGACGAGTGAAAAAGAGGATTATACTCGAAAGAAGTTATGGACTTTGTTAAAAGAAGATTATATAATCCCATTCTTGGAAAGTTGATTATATATAATGAATAATTAAGAAAGAGGATTCAAAGTCAGAGGATTAAATGTGGAGAAAAAAAAGGATGAATTATGCGATGAAGATAAATTGAAGGCTTTTACCTGACACTATATCAGACGGGGGTTGTTCTTCTCAGAGTGTCAAGGGGCCACTCCGATCTGACTGGCATGGGCGGAAGAGGTTCTTCGAGGGAGAAGGTTACAAATTCATGATGAACACTTGGACTATATTCCTCTTGTAATACATCAGCGGTCGTACTGACCTGAAAATAATTAAGTGCCACTGATTATTTCTAATTGCTCAACACACTCATTGTCAAAGGAAAAAATTAAAACATTAATTAATTAATTAATTCACTTTTTCGAAATTAGCATTTACCAATTAAATAATTTCTAATATAGTTAATAAATAATTTATCGTTTAATAAGTAATTGATTATTTAACAATTAATTAATTAATAAGTAATCTATAATTTATTTATTTATCTACTTTTTTTACTTTCCCCGAAGTTATTATTAAATAAAACATAAATAATTTATTATCAGTTAAAAAATTACTATAAATTGTTATAATTAATATGAAAATAAAAAATATTAAATATAAATATTAAATATTTAAAAAAATTGAAATGTTTCAAAAAATTTACTAAAATTTTAGAAAATAATTGAATTTTCGCGAAGATTTTAGAACGAATTGAGAAAAAATTTTATTATTTCCTGAAATTTTATTGAAAATAATTTAATTTTTGCAAAGAATTTTACTGTTTATAAAAATAATTGAATTATTTCGAAGGATTTATTAAAATGTTAGGAAATAATTGAAATTTTATTGAAAATAATTGAATTTTCGCTCTAATTTTACTATTTTAAAAAAAATTTAATTGTTTCGAAGGATTTATTAAAATTTTAGAAAATAATTGAGTTTTAGCAAAAAATTTTAGTATTTAAAAAAATAATTGAATTGTTTCGAAGGATTTATTAAAATTTTAGAAAATAATTGAATTTTAGCAAAAAATTTTAGTATTTAAAAAAATAATTGAATTGTTTCGAAGGATTTATTAAAATTTTAGAAAATAATTGAATTTTTGCAGAGAATTTTACTGTTTATAAAAATAATTGAATTCTTTCGAAGGATTTATTAAAAATTTTAGAAAATAATTAAATTTTTGCAAAGAATTTTACTATTTAAAAAAATAATTGAATTCTTTCGAAAGATTTATTAAAATTTTAGAGAATAATTGAAATTTTATTGGAAATAATTGATATTTCGCTCTAATTTTACTATTTTAAAAAAGAAATGAATTGTTTCGAAGGATTAATTAAAATTCTAGAAAAAAATTGAATTTTTGCAAAAAATTTTATAACTATTTAAAAAAATAATTGATTTCTTCCAAAGAATGTCATAATAATATTTAGTTAGCAAATATGATTCAGTGATTAATTAATTTTTGTCTGTAATTTTGAAGTATTTTTAGATTTCTTATAATTTTTTCAATTGCCTATAAAAATATTTCTGATTAGTGGGAGATAATTAACAAAATTAATTACAATAATTATTTACCGTTTGTGTCGTAAGATCTCGAGGAAGATTTCTGGTGTATTCGTGATAATCAACACTTGGTGGTGGTGGGAGAAATTCATCAAAATCAACTTGATCCACGGAATCTCTTCCAAAAAAATACCTCTTTTGATGTCTCTCGCACAAAAATCCACCATGCCCATGATTATGATAATTACCATGTTGAAGATGATTGTCCAAATGATAAACTCCCTGTAAAAAGAATTTGAAAATTATTTCCATTTCAATATTTGTCGAAAGAAAATTTTTTTTAATTAACTATTTCAATTATTTAATTCAAATAATAAGTTTAATAATTCAATTAGTAATTTTAATAATTTAATTAGTTTAATTGAAAAATTCTTTCGTCAAGTTTTTTATTAAAAAGAATAATTTGCTTTAAAAAAATAATTTTTAATTTTATTAAAATAATTTTCTTTTCAATAAAAAAGATTCCTTTTTTTTCCGTGTGGTATTCGAGAAAACATATTTTTTCTTTCAAACTATAAAATGAATGAAATAAAAACTGGGATGATTTTCTTCTTTATTTTTCATTTCTTTTTAAAGATTTATTTTACCAACCGCATAATTTTTACGCCTCGAGTTGTCATTCACGAGCTCTCGCTGGTGCCAGGAGATGTATAAAAAAATAGCCGATGTGCCAGCTACTTCCGTTGTGACAAATCCACTAACGTAAAGTAAAAATGAGAAACCGTACTTGTAGCTAAAAGGTGGTCCCTTCAATAAAAACATTAAATCAATATTTTTTTATTCATTTGCAAACAGTAAGAATATAAATATTATATGAAACGAGTGGAATTTCTTTTTTCCATCTGAATAAATAATTGCAAAAAAAAGAAAATTAATATCGAAAATTTTAATCTCGATTAAAAGTTATGTATGGTGAAAAATTTATGTATTTTGTTATTTATTTTGTTATTTTGTTATTTTGTTATTGTGTTATTTATGTATTTTGAATAAATATTTTCTTTCGGTAAGTTTTTTTTTAAACAATTCAAGAAAAAACAAAAAAATATAAAAAAAGAAAACAAAAGAAATTGCAATTTTTAGAAGTCATCAATTGTTTATTTATTTAAAAAAAGAATAAAACAAATAAATAAATACACAAAATTTTCAAAAATAATCAAAATGAAACTGTCAATTTTAATTAATTTCTCTCCATGGATATTTATAATTTGATTTTTTCAATCAAAGGTCCACTGACCTGAAAAGAGGATCTTGCCCTGAGCTTGCTTCCCACTTCAGCCTTAAAAACGGAAATGTACATTACCATGCCAACAAGCATCAGGAGACCTGAAAAAGAGGTTGTTGAAAAGAATTTTGCCCAGAGAATTTTATAGGATTTTCATTAAATGGATCTACTTTTTCAAAAGCCCTTCAAACACACAGTATTTCGATATGCAACTAAAATTTTATTCACCGCTAGAGAACAAAACATAAACTATACATATATACACCAAATAAAATAAGAAAAGACTTCTCTGAAAGTTAAAATAAAAAAAAAATCTTTTCCAAAATAATCTTGAATGAAATTCTTAAGAAAAGTATAATAAAAATAGATTTAAATATAGATTTTTCATTACAAAAAGTGTATAAGTTTTCAAATAGATTTTTCATTACAAATATGCATGTTTCTTTCCCATATTCGTAAATACGATAATTTCATTTTATAACGCAATAAAATTTTCCCCTTGGATTTTAATTTATTTCTCTGTATATTAAAAAATTTGCAGTAGAAAAAGGTAAAAAAAATTCAATGAGAACGTCAAGATCAAAGAAAGTATTGAGAGCAAAAAAAGGAGAAATATAAAAGTAAAGGGAAAAGAGAAGAAAAAGTAATAAACAGGAAAGATAGAAAAGAAAAATATATAAAATTGAAAGAAAAAAACAAACCACATCAAAAGGCCAATGTATATAATATATAAAGTTCTCAAAGTCGAAAATCGCCCCTAGATTCCAATGCAAAGTTCCAAAGTGGGAAGTTTGTTCAAATCCTCTGATAGTTCATGCTTTGATACAATTGTCTGCCTTCCGGCTCACTCACCGGAAACTATGAAAACCACCCCGGCGACGAATACGCAGAGTCTGGGTTTTGGACGGGTAACGTGTGTAGCGAAGTAGCAAACTTCGGCAATCACCAGTAGCAGTGTTGCCGCAAAGAAGAACATTGCCGATTTCGTCACTGCGTCTGAAAACAAAGAGATGACAAATTTCCATAAACGATTTTCTTTTCTAATCAACAAAATTATTAATTTCATATTTCATTTGAACGTGATATTCAATTTACTATTATTATTATGCAAATTACAAAATTGCTTTGTTTTCAAATAGAGATTTTTTAAAAGTTTCATAATAAAATTTAAAAAACCCACTTAATAAGTATACATAATTAAACATTAAACAACTTTTCCTCTAGGTACACTTCTGTAAAACAAAAATCAAAAAAGTTATCACAATTTTTCGAAAAAAGTCCTAAAACTCGAGAAATATTTACCTTGAGAATTTCAAACTCTGGTATTTTTGTCAATTTTTAATAAAATCTGCTTTTCTGCTTTTTTCCTCAAAAATTGTGCAAAAACAAACAATTTTTCCTTTAGACACATTTTTGTACGACAAAAATCAAAAAAGTTATCACATTTTTCGAAAAAAGTACCAAAACTCGAGAAATATTCACTTTGAAAATTTCAAAATTTGGTATTTTTGTCAATTTTTGGTAAAATCTGCTTTTATGCTATTTTCCTTATATTTTGTGCAAAAACAAACAACTTTTCCTTTAGACACATTTTTGTACGACAAAAATCAAAAAAGTTATCACATTTTTCGAAAAAAGAACCAAAACTCGAGAAATATTTACTTTGAAAATTTCAAAATTTGTTATTTTTGTGAATTTTTAATAAAATCTGCTTTTCTGCTTTTTTCCTCCAAATTTGTGCAAAAACAAACAACTTTTCCATTAGACACATTTTTGTACGACAAAAATCAAAAAAGTTATCACATTTTTTCAAAAAAAGTACTAAAACTCGAGAAATATTTATTTTGAAAATTTCAAACTCTGGTATTTTTGTCAATTTTCAGTAAAATCTGCTTTTCTGCTTTTTTCCTCCAAATTTGTGCAAAAACAAACAACTTTTCCTTTAGACACATTTTTGTAAAACAAAATTCAAAAAAGTTATCACAATTTTTCGAAATAAGTACCAAAACTCGAGAAATATTTACACTAAAAATTTCAAACTTTGGTATTTTTGTCAATTTTTAGTAAAATCTGCTTTTATGCTTTTTTCCTTATACTTTGTGCAAAAACAAACAACTTTTCCTTTAGACACATTTTTGTACGACAAAAATCAAAAAAGTTATCACATTTTTCGAAAAAGAAACCAAAACTCGAGAAATATTTACTTTGAAAATTTCAAACTTTGGTATTTTTGTCAATTTTCAGTAAAATCTGCTTTTCTGCTTTTCTCCTCAAAATTTATGCAAAAACAAACAACTTTTCCTTTAGACACATTTTCGATTAACAAAATTCAAAAAAGTTATCACATTTTTTGAAAAAAGAACAAAAACTCGAGAAATATTTACTTTGAAAATTTCAAACTTTAGTATTTTTGTCAATTTTTAGTAAAATCTGCTTTTCTGCTTTTCTCCTTAAAATTTGTGCAAAAACAAACAACTTTCTCTTTAGACACATTTTTGTGCGACAAAAATCAAAAAAGTTATCACAATTTTCGAAAAAAGTACAAAAACTCGAGAAATATCTACTTTCAAAATTTCAAACTTTGGTATTTTTGTCAATTTTCAGTAAAATTTGCTTTTCTGCTTTTTTCCTCCGAATTTGTGCAAAAACAAAAAACTTTTCCTTTAGACACATTTTTGTACGACAAAAATCAAAAAAGTTATGACATTTTTTCGAAAAAAGAACCAAAACTCGAGAAATATTTATTTTGAAAATTTCAAACTCTGGTATTTTTGTCAATTTTCAGTAAAATCTGCTTTTCTGCTTTTCTCCTCAAAATTTATGCAAAAACAAACAACTTTTTCTTTAGACACATTTTTGTACGACAAAAATCAAAAAAGTTATCACAATTTTCGAAAAAAGTACAAAAACTCGAGAAATATCTACTTTGAAAATTTCAAACTTTTGTATTTTTGTCAATTTTTAATAAAATCTGCTTTTCTGCTTTTCTCCTCAAAATTTATGCAAATACAAACAACTTTTCCTTTAGACACATTTTTGTACGACAAAAATCAAAAAAGTTATCACATTTTTCGAAAAAAACCAAAACTCGAGAAATATCGACTTTGAAAATTTCAAACTTTGGTATTTTTGTCAATTTTCAGTAAAATCTGCTTTTCTGCTTTTCTCCTCAAAATTTATGCAAAAACAAACAACTTTTCCTTTAGACACATTTTCGATTAACAAAATTCAAAAAAGTTATCACATTTTTTGAAAAAAGAACAAAAACTCGAGAAATATTTACTTTGAAAATTTCAAACTTTAGTATTTTTGTCAATTTTTAGTAAAATCTGCTTTTCTGCTTTTCTCCTTAAAATTTGTGCAAAAACAAACAACTTTCTCTTTAGACACATTTTTGTACGACAAAAATCAAAAAAGTTATCACAATTTTCGAAAAAAGTACAAAAACTCGAGAAATATCTACTTTCAAAATTTCAAACTTTGGTATTTTTGTCAATTTTTAATAAAATCTGCTTTTCTGCTTTTCTCCTCAAAATTTATGCAAATACAAACAACTTTTCCTTTAGACACATTTTTGTAAAACAAAATTCAAAAAAGTTATCACAATTTTTCGACAAAAGTCCTAAAACTCGAGAAATATCTACTTTCAAAATTTCAAACTTTAGTATTTTTGTCAATTTTTAATAAAATCTGCTTTTCTGCTTTTCTCCTCAAAATTTATGCAAATACAAACAACTTTTCCTTTAGACACATTTTTGTACGACAAAAATCAAAAAAGTTATCACATTTTTTCAAAAAAAGTACCAAAACTCGAGAAATATTTATTTTGAAAATTTCAAACTCTGGTATTTTTGTCAATTTTCAGTAAAATCTGCTTTTATGCTTTTTTCCTTCAAATTTGTGCAAAAACAAACAACTTTTCCTTTAGACACATTTTTGTGAAACAAAATTCAAAAAAGTTATCACATTTTTCGAAAAAAGAACTAAACCTCGAGAAATATTTACTTTGAAAATTTCAAAATTTGGTATTTTTGGCAATTTTCAGTAAAATCTGCTTTTATGTTATTTTCCTTATATTTTGTGCAAAAACAAACAACTTTTCCTTTAGACACATTTTTGTACGACAAAAATCAAAAAAGTTATCACAATTTTCGAAAAAAGTACAAAAACTCGAGAAATATCTACTTTAAAAATTTCAAACTTTGGTATTTTTGTCAATTTTTAATAAAATCTGCTTTTCTGCTTTTCTCCTCAAAATTTATGCAAATACAAACAACTTTTCCTTTAGACACATTTTTGTAAAACAAAATTCAAAAAAGTTATCACAATTTTTCGACAAAAGTCCTAAAACTCGAGAAATATTTACTTTGAAAATTTCAAACTTTGGTATTTTTGTCAATTTTTAATAAAATCTGCTTTTCTGCTTTTCTCCGCAAAATTTATGCAAAAACAAACAATTTTTCCTTTAGACACATTTTTGTACGACAAAAATCAAAAAAGTTATCACATTTTTCGAAAAAAGTACCAAAACTCGAGAAATATTTATTTTGAAAATTTCAAACTCTGGTATTTTTGTCAATTTTCAGTAAAATCTGCTTTTCTGCTTTTCTCCTCAAAATTTATGCAAAAACAAACAACTTTTTCTTTAGACACATTTTTGTAAGACAAAAATCAAAAAAGTTATCACAATTTTCGAAAAAAGTACAAAAACTCGAGAAATATCTACTTTGAAAATTTCAAACTTTTGTATTTTTGTCAATTTTTAATAAAATCTGCTTTTCTGCTTTTCTCCTCAAAATTTATGCAAATACAAACAACTTTTCCTTTAGACACATTTTTGTACGACAAAAATCAAAAAAGTTATCACATTTTTCGAAAAAAACCAAAACTCGAGAAATATCTACTTTGAAAATTTCAAACTTTGGTATTTTTGTCAATTTTTAGTAAAATCTGCTTTTCTGCTTTTCTCCTCAAAATTTATGCAAAAACAAACAACTTTTCCTTTAGACACATTTTCGATTAACAAAATTCAAAAAAGTTATCACATTTTTCGAAAAAAGAACCAAACCTCGAGAAATATTTACTTTGAAAATTTCAAACTTTGGTATTTTTGTCAATTTTTAATAAAAGCTGCTTTTCTGCTTTTTTCCTCAAAATTTGTGCGAAAACAAACAATTTTTCCTTTAGACACATTTTTGTACGACAAAAATCAAAAAAGTTATCACATTTTTCGAAAAAAGTACCAAAACTCGAGAAATATTTATTTTGAAAATTTCAAACTCTGGTATTTTTGTCAATTTTCAGTAAAATCTGCTTTTATGCTTTTTTCCTTATACTTTGTGCAAAAACAAACAACTTTTTCTTTAGACACATTTTTGTACGACAAAAATCAAAAAAGTTATCACATTTTTCGAAAAAAACCAAAGCTCGAAAAATATCTACTTTGAAAATTTCAAACTTTGGTATTTTTGTCAATTTTTAGTAAAATCTGCTTTTCTGCTTTTTTCCTCAAAATTTGTGCAAAAACAAACAACTTTTCCTTTAGACACATTTTTGTACGACAAAAATCAAAAAAGTTATCACAATTTTCGAAAAAAGTACAAAAACTCGAGAAATATCTACTTTGAAAATTTCAAACTTTTGTATTTTTGTCAATTTTTAATAAAATCTGCTTTTCTGCTTTTCTCCTCAAAATTTATGCAAATACAAACAACTTTTCCTTTAGACACATTTTTGTACGACAAAAATCAAAAAAGTTATCACATTTTTTCGAAAAAAGAACCAAAACTCGAGAAATATTCACTTTGAAAATTTCAAAATTTGGTATTTTTGTCAATTTTTGGTAAAATCTGCTTTTATGCTATTTTCCTTATATTTTGTGCAAAAACAAACAACTTTTCCTTTAGACACATTTTTGTACGACAAAAATCAAAAAAGTTATCACATTTTTCGAAAAAAACCGAAACTCGAGAAATATTTACTTTGAAAATTTCAAACTTTGGTATTTTTGTCAATTTTTAATAAAATCTGCTTTTCTGCTTTTTTCCTCAAAATTTGTGCGAAAACAAACAATTTTTCCTTTAGACACATTTTTGTACGACAAAAATCAAAAAAGTTATCACATTTTTCGAAAAAAGTACCAAAACTCGAGAAATATTTATTTTGAAAATTTCAAACTCTGGTATTTTTGTCAATTTTCAGTAAAATCTGCTTTTATGCTTTTTTCCTTATACTTTGTGCAAAAACAAACAACTTTTTCTTTAGACACATTTTTGTACGACAAAAATCAAAAAAGTTATCACATTTTTCGAAAAAAACCAAAACTCGAGAAATATCTACTTTGAAAATTTCAAACTTTGGTATTTTTGTCAATTTTTAGTAAAATCTGCTTTTCTGCTTTTTTCCTCAAAATTTGTGCAAAAACAAACAACTTTTCCTTTAGACACATTTTTGTACGACACAAATCAAAAAAGTTATCACAATTTTCGAAAAAAGTACAAAAACTCGAGAAATATTTACTTTGAAAATTTCAAACTTTGGTATTTTTGTCAATTTTCAGTAAAATTTGCTTTTCTGCTTTTTTCCTCCAAATTTGTGCAAAATCAAACAACTTTTCCTCTAGACACATTTTTGTAAAACGAAATTCAAAAAAGTTATCACAATTTTTCGAAATAAGTACCAAAACTCGAGAAATATTTACACTAAAAATTTCAAACTTTGGTATTTTTGTCAATTTTTAGTAAAATCTGCTTTTATGCTTTTTCCTTATACTTTGTGAAAAAACAAACAACTTTTCCTTTAGACACATTTTTGTACGACAAAAATCAAAAAAGTTATCACATTTTTTCAAAAAAAGTACCAAAACTCGAGAAATATTTACTTTGAAAATTTCAAACTTTGGTATTTTTGTCAATTTTTAGTAAAATCTGCTTTTCTGCATTTTTCCTCAAAATTTGTGCAAAAACATACAACTTTTCTTTTAGACACATTTTCGATTAACAAAATTCAAAAAAGTTATCACATTTTTTGAAAAAAGAACCAAAACTCGAGAAATATTTACTTTGAAAATTTCAAACTTTGGTATTTTTGTGAATTTTTAATAAAATCTGCTTTTCTGCTTTTCTCCTCAAAATTTATGCAAATACAAACAACTTTTCCTTTAGACACATTTTTGTAAAACAAAATTCAAAAAAGTTATCACAATTTTTCGAAAAAAGTCCTAAAACTCGAGAAATATTTATTTTGAAAATTTCAAAATTTGGTATTTTTGTCAATTTTTGGTAAAATCTGCTTTTATGCTTTTTTCCTTATACTTTGTGCAAAAACAAACAACTTTTTCTTTAGACACATTTTTGTACGACAAAAATCAAAAAAGTTATCACATTTTTTCGAAAAAAGAACCAAAACTCGAGAAATATTTATTTTGAAAATTTCAAACTCTGGTATTTTTGTCAATTTTCAGTAAAATCTGCTTTTATGCTTTTTTCCTTATACTTTGTGCAAAAACAAACAACTTTTTCTTTAGACACATTTTTGTACGACAAAAATCAAAAAAGTTATCACATTTTTCGAAAAAAACCAAAACTCGAGAAATATCTACTTTGAAAATTTCAAACTTTGGTATTTTTGTCAATTTTTAGTAAAATCTGCTTTTCTGCTTTTTTACTCAAAATTTGTGCAAAAACAAACAACTTTTCCTTTAGACACATTTTTGTACGACAAAAATCAAAAAAGTTATCACATTTTTCGAAAAAAGTACCAAAACTCGAGAAATATTTATTTTGAAAATTTCAAACTCTGGTATTTTTGTCAATTTTCAGTAAAATCTGCTTTTATGCTTTTTTCCTTATACTTTGTGCAAAAACAAACAACTTTTTCTTTAGACACATTTTTGTACGACAAAAATCAAAAAAGTTATCACATTTTTCGAAAAAAACCAAAACTCGAGAAATATCTACTTTGAAAATTTCAAACTTTGGTATTTTTGTCAATTTTTAGTAAAATCTGCTTTTCTGCTTTTTTCCTCAAAATTTGTGCAAAAACAAACAACTTTTCCTTTAGACACATTTTTGTACGACAAAAATCAAAAAAGTTATCACAATTTTCGAAAAAAGTACAAAAACTCGAGAAATATCTACTTTGAAAATTTCAAACTTTTGTATTTTTGTCAATTTTTAATAAAATCTGCTTTTCTGCTTTTCTCCTCAAAATTTATGCAAATACAAACAACTTTTCCTTTAGACACATTTTTGTACGACAAAAATCAAAAAAGTTATCACATTTTTCGAAAAAAACCAAAACTCGAGAAATATCTACTTTGAAAATTTCAAACTTTGGTATTTTTGTCAATTTTTAGTAAAATCTGCTTTTCTGCTTTTTTCCTCAAAATTTGTGCAAAAACAAACAACTTTTCCTTTAGACACATTTTTGTACGACAAAAATCAAAAAAGTTATCACATTTTTTCGAAAAAAGAACCAAAACTCGAGAAATATTTACTTTGAAAATTTCAAACTTTGGTATTTTTGTCAATTTTTAGTAAAATCTGCTTTTCTGCTTTTTTCCTCAAAATTTGTGCGAAAACAAACAATTTTTCCTTTAGACACATTTTTGTACGACAAAAATCAAAAAAGTTATCACATTTTTCGAAAAAAGTACCAAAACTCGAGAAATATTTATTTTGAAAATTTCAAACTCTGGTATTTTTGTCAATTTTCAGTAAAATCTGCTTTTATGCTTTTTTCCTTATACTTTGTGCAAAAACAAACAACTTTTTCTTAGGCACATTTTTGTACGACAAAAATCAAAAAAGTTATCACATTTTTCGAAAAAAACCAAAGCTCGAAAAATATCTACTTTGAAAATTTCAAACTTTGGTATTTTTGTCAATTTTTAGTAAAATCTGCTTTTCTGCTTTTTTCCTCAAAATTTGTGCAAAAACAAACAACTTTTCCTTTAGACACATTTTTGTACGACAAAAATCAAAAAAGTTATCACAATTTTCGAAAAAAGTACAAAAACTCGAGAAATATCTACTTTGAAAATTTCAAACTTTTGTATTTTTGTCAATTTTTAATAAAATCTGCTTTTCTGCTTTTCCTCCTCAAAATTTATGCAAATACAAACAACTTTTCCTTTAGACACATTTTTGTACGACAAAAATCAAAAAAGTTATCACATTTTTCGAAAAAAACCAAAACTCGAGAAATATCTACTTTGAAAATTTCAAACTTTGGTATTTTTGTCAATTTTCAGTAAAATCTGCTTTTCTGCTTTTCTCCTCAAAATTTATGCAAAAACAAACAACTTTTCCTTTAGACACATTTTCGATTAACAAAATTCAAAAAAGTTATCACATTTTTTGAAAAAAGAACAAAAACTCGAGAAATATTTACTTTGAAAATTTCAAACTTTAGTATTTTTGTCAATTTTTAGTAAAATCTGCTTTTCTGCTTTTCTCCTTAAAATTTGTGCAAAAACAAACAACTTTCTCTTTAGACACATTTTTGTACGACAAAAATCAAAAAAGTTATCACAATTTTCGAAAAAAGTACAAAAACTCGAGAAATATCTACTTTCAAAATTTCAAACTTTGGTATTTTTGTCAATTTTTAATAAAATCTGCTTTTCTGCTTTTCTCCTCAAAATTTATGCAAATACAAACAACTTTTCCTTTAGACACATTTTTGTACGACAAAAATCAAAAAAGTTATCACAATTTTCGAAAAAAGTACAAAAACTCGAGAAATATCTACTTTGAAAATTTCAAACTTTGGTATTTTTGTCAATTTTCAGTAAAATCTGCTTTTCTGCTTTTCTCCTCAAAATTTATGCAAAAACAAACAACTTTTCCTTTAGACACATTTTCGATTAACAAAATTCAAAAAAGTTATCACATTTTTCGAAAAAAGAACCAAACCTCGAGAAATATTTACTTTGAAAATTTCAAACTTTGGTATTTTTGTCAATTTTTAATAAAATCTGCTTTTCTGCTTTTTTCCTCAAAATTTGTGCGAAAACAAACAATTTTTCCTTTAGACACATTTTTGTACGACAAAAATCAAAAAAGTTATCACATTTTTCGAAAAAAGTACCAAAACTCGAGAAATATTTATTTTGAAAATTTCAAACTCTGGTATTTTTGTCAATTTTCAGTAAAATCTGCTTTTATGCTTTTTTCCTTATACTTTGTGCAAAAACAAACAACTTTTTCTTTAGACACATTTTTGTACGACAAAAATCAAAAAAGTTATCACATTTTTCGAAAAAAACCAAAACTCGAGAAATATCTACTTTGAAAAATTTCAAACTTTGGTATTTTGTCAATTTTTAGTAAAATCTGCTTTTCTGCTTTTTTCCTCAAAATTTGTGCAAAAACAAACAACTTTTCCTTTAGACACATTTTTGTACGACAAAAATCAAAAAAGTTATCACAATTTTCGAAAAAAGTACAAAAACTCGAGAAATATCTACTTTGAAAATTTCAAACTTTTGTATTTTTGTCAATTTTTAATAAAATCTGCTTTTCTGCTTTTCTCCTCAAAATTTATGCAAATACAAACAACTTTTCCTTTAGACACATTTTTGTACGACAAAAATCAAAAAAGTTATCACATTTTTCGAAAAAAACCAAAACTCGAGAAATATTTACTTTGAAAATTTCAAACTTTGGTATTTTTGTCAATTTTCAGTAAAATTTGCTTTTCTGCTTTTTTCCTCCAAATTTGTGCAAAATCAAACAACTTTTCCTCTAGACACATTTTTGTAAAACGAAATTCAAAAAAGTTATCACAATTTTTCGAAATAAGTACCAAAACTCGAGAAATATTTACACTAAAAATTTCAAACTTTGGTATTTTTGTCAATTTTTAGTAAAATCTGCTTTTCTGCTTTTCTCCTCAAAATTTATGCAAATACAAACAACTTTTCCTTTAGACACATTTTTGTAAAACAAAATTCAAAAAAGTTATCACAATTTTTCGAAAAAAGTCCTAAAACTCGAGAAATATTTATTTTGAAAATTTCAAACTCTGGTATTTTTGTCAATTTTCAGTAAAATCTGCTTTTCTGCTTTTTTCCTCCAAATTTGTGCAAAATCAAACAACTTTTCCTTTAGACACATTTTCGATTAACAAAATTCAAAAAAGTTATCACAATTTTTCGAAAAAAGTCCTAAAACTCGAGAAATATTTATTTTGAAAATTTCAAACTTTGGTATTTTTGTCAATTTTCAGTAAAATCTGCTTTTATGCTATTTTCCTTATATTTTGTGCAAAAACAAACAACTTTTCCTTTAGACACATTTTTGTACGACAAAAATCAAAAAAGTTATCACAATTTTCGAAAAAAGTACAAAAACTCGAGAAATATCTACTTTGAAAATTTCAAACTTTGGTATTTTTGTCAATTTTCAGTAAAATCTGCTTTTCTGCTTTTCTCCTCAAAATTTATGCAAAAACAAACAACTTTTCCTTTAGACACATTTTTGTACGACAAAAATCAAAAAAGTTATCACAATTTTCGAAAAAAGTACAAAAACTCGAGAAATATCTACTTTGAAAATTTCAAACTTTGGTATTTTTGTCAATTTTCAGTAAAATCTGCTTTTCTGCTTTTCTCCTCAAAATTTATGCAAAAACAAACAACTTTTCCTTTAGACACATTTTCGATTAACAAAATTCAAAAAAGTTATCAATTTTTTCGA